>NC_137870.1:33938618-34513618 GCF_963924005.1 Protomyctophum bolini | reverse complement strand
TATCTGATTCTACTGACTATATAGAGTTTTACCATACAATATTTTGTGCAATGGAATAGTATTTAACACAATCACTTCTCCTCCCTATATGTCTCTCTGTCGGGCGGAAACCTCATATGTCCAAAACTATTACATTTCAGGATTCAAATTCAAAAGTATTGCAGATCCACAAGCTCAAAACGCATCCGCATTTTGAGCTTGGGAATGGGCTACCTTTGATGCTTCTGTGTGACACTGTAGTCTGATCAAGTAAGATGCTAATTTAGGGGGGAAAAAAACTAAACACTAAAAGTTAAAATATGGAGATAAGAGGTAACAGCAGCGCTATATGTTTGGCATTCAGATGTCTTATTTGAGCAGGGGGGCATATGATAAACACACACACATGCAAAACTATTTGAGGGGTGCAGGGGTGGGGTGGGGTGGGGTGGGGGGGGGTCGCAGCATGATGCCCATCTATCTTTCTGACATCTACTAACCCAATCCCACCGGGAGTAACCGAATTCAATCCTCTGCATTAGATAAGCACGTCTCCCCTCCCCTCCGCACGCGTCTGTGTGTGTGTGTGTGTGTGTGTGTGTGTGTGTGTGGGGGGGGGTTCTGTGTGCAAGCGTGGGCTTGTGTGTGTGTGTGTGCACCCATGTGTGTGCGCATGTGCGTCCATGTCACACGCGCAGCAGGTTGAGATTGTTTTCACAGTCAAGTGTTGGTGTGCAGGTCACATTGCAGTTATACGGGGAGCAGACGGCAACAGGCCCGACGGACAAAGAGAGCCCCCTGCAGAGAGAGAGAGAGAGAGAGAGGGTCGTCCTCTCTCCCCCCCCCCCCCCTCGGGGGCTCCAGGGGGGTCCTGGACCTCTACTCTCTCATTGTCACTGTTGTCGGGTGGAAGGAAACCTGCTATGTCCAAAACGGAGTGGAGAGCGGGGGCGTGGTTCTGATGGATCCGTTGTAGCCATTATTTAGTCACATGAAGCTCTCGTTCATAATTCACCTTTGGTATGCAAATTCGGGGGGTGCGCCATTTTGATGAGTGATAAGTCACTACTATACCTGGCCAATGGATATAGGCATACAGTGTTGGAAAAAGACTAAGTACTCAATTGTTTTACTAAGTAAAAGTACCAATATTGCAATTTACAAGTAAAAGTACGGAATTGAAAATGTACTTGAGTAAAAGTACAAAAGTTCCGGCATCAAAATGTACTTAAAGTATTAAAAGTAAAAGTACTCATATTGCAGAATGTCCCACTTCACAAGTTCAAAATGTGTACAAAGTCTATTGAAAATAGCAGATCTACAAGCTCACAATGTGTCACGTTGTTCCACACCCCCGCAGGGTGTCAAGTCAATTCCTATTAATATAATTTGTATTTCTTGCACTCATTACAAGAACACTTACAGACTATTTTTACATTCTCAACATTAAAATTACACTAAAAAAGGCCTCTGCACAGGCTCTGAACACCTGCCCATGGTCCCTACAGTATGGACAGAGCTGGGCTGTTCTGACATCACACCACTCCATATTTGGGCATTCCTGACACAGAGAGAACTCCATATATAGGATTAAAGGGACATAGAGAGACAAATACAGAAATCTGTACAAAAGCCTCATTTGGCATGCTTGACAAAGAACTCCATATATGGGCATAACAGGACACATACATAATAACTGGGTGGGGCATTCATTTCCGCTTGTCCAGAACCAGCACAAAAGCCTCTATGGAGCTGGCCTGTTCTGACATCATTCTGATGTCTGCATAGACTCCATATTTGGGCATGTCTTCACCATTCATGTCTGCTCACCGAGCATCAGCGGAACAACAACAAACAGCTGCAGCCTATTTTATCATCCTTGTACTAATGAAACTAAAATGCTACACGGTGACGGCGCAGGATTATTATTTCATGTCAAAACATTCAAGTATCAGAAGATTATGTTACCCAGGTAAAGTAGGCTCACTCACTCTGTACGTTTAACTAAAGTTTTCCACATGTCCGAAAGTAATTTATGAAAAAGACATAAGCCTAACCTTTTTTTAAATCATACTATCATTGTTGATATAATGGCATTTAGGTCAATGATATAACATTATTGTGATATAATAATAGCATCGGCTAGGCTATTTAAGGGCCATGCAGTCAACTGTCTTCCGTGAGAACGTTAGGTTTTGGTACGATTACAATTAACAATTTACAGTAGGCATTTATATTAAGCAAGAACAAAAAGCTTGGCAATAAATCACATACCTAAAAAGTAGTTATCATGAAACATGATGACGCGCAAGTGACACGCAATTAAGTGACGCGCAAGTCTAATTATTAGTATTACTATTATTATTACAACGAAGTAGGACACTATGTAACGTTCTTGTACCAGTACTGTCCCGGATTTGAACTTGGGTATCCTATACATTTTACCACTGAACTAATAGAGCCTTTCTGCTTGCTCTGGGGGAGGAACTGAATTCTGACCTTCAGTTCAAAATCAAAGGCAAAACCGCAAAAAACGGAATGGTGTCAAAGGTCGTGTCCAACCTACTGTATATACTGTAGACACAGGAGGTCTCAATAGAAGAGGTCGTGTCCAACCTATATAGACACAGGAGGTCTCAATAGAAGAGCGGGGAGACCAAATACAACCACCCCGGTCCCCGATTATATATTATATATTGTTTTACTTTTAAAATTAGTTCTCAAAAGGCCCAAAAATGAAGGTCCGGCCCTACCTGGGCCCTCATCAAACCCTGTACACTCAAGTCAAGGCACTGCCCCTGCTGCCACCCTTATAGATCTCCATATATGAAGCTGACCTGTTCTGACATTCCATATGTTGATCTGACCACATCAAACCCTGTACACTCAAGACACGCTCCATATATGGCCAGTACAGAATTAATTCCATATGTTGATCTGACCCCCCATGCCAAAGCGCCAGCGCTCACCCAGCAGTCTGCTGTCACCCAGGCGGATGCGTGCACGCGACCTCACCCTCTTCTTGCCCTCAGGTGTCTTACTGGTAGTAAATGGTGCATTTATAAAGCGCTTTTATCCAAAGCGCTATACTGTACATAGATGCATTACATTACATTCACTTCACACACACATTCATACATCGATGGCATGTGTAGCCCCCAGCCAAGACCCAGCCCGCGACAGCCCTGCCAACCGGGCTCAGCCCTATTGGCACGGCAGGTTGCACGTTGGTCTGGCGAGTGGGAGGCCCGGGTTCAATCCCTGCTTCCGCACAATGCTACACAAACATGCAAGGCACCATCACAACCTGCACATCGGGAGCAATTAGGGGTTCAAAGTCTTGCTCAAGGACACTTCGAGACCAACTGTGGGGGAGCCCAGATCGAACTGGTATAGGTTTCCCTTCCGGCCGGGCCACTCTAAACTACCGAGCCACTGCTGCCCCATAACATAATACTCCACCATGCATGCTTGCATGTATGGACAAAATAACAGGTTCAATTTAACGACAGAACGGCGAGGAGGTTGGCGGTGGGAGATACGAGGTTCGGCGGGGCGCTGCAGATGGTGTGGGTGTCTTCGGGGGTGCCTGGCCGGCTGCTCTATCGGGTGGATCGCGCTGTGTCGCCATCAAACACAGCCAGTTATCTTATCATCGCCGTGACAACTGCCTATTAGTCCCAGAGAGAGGACCGCCGGGCCGGCCCCGCGTTCCCATGGTGATGACACGGCCCACAGTGCCAGGCGGCTCTGAACCCGCCTGCTGGGAGATAGTGGTGGGAGCAGAGTGGACACACACACACGCACACAGTACACACACAACACACACACACGGTTCCATAGAGGGGGGGGTCATCCCTGCAGTTAAATTATTTATAGCTTGAATGGGCCCTTACAGGTCTGTAACTCTGAGAGTGCATGGGTAACTGTGACATGGGTAACATGGGACATGGGTAACATGTGGAACTGAATGGATTTGGTTCCAACACTCTCAGAGTTATATTGGGGACTGTTTTTTTTGTAGCTTTCGCCTTTTTTTTATTTTTTTATTTTTTATGGAGGGTCAGACAGTAGGCTGACAGGAAATGGGGGGAGAGATGGGGGGGTGACATGCAGTAAGTGCATGACATGCAGGGAGTCGAACCCGCGGCACACTGCCAGACTGGATTACCAGCCAAGGTGCCTGGACCGCTGAGCCACGGCCCAGGCCCCCCTGGTGCATTCCTAACTGGGGGTCCTTGATATTACAACGGTGCAGACTACTGTAGTAGACTGTGTGTGTGTGTGTGTGTGTGTGTGTGTGTGTGTATGCGCGTGTGCACATGCGCTGTGCGTCGTGCACACATAAATGGCTTGTGTGAACGGAGATGGGAAAGTCCCTTGCTCAATCAACTGTACTGTATGTGTATGTTTGTGTGTGCGCGTGCGTGTGTGTGTGTGTGTGTGTGTGGTACAGTAGACAGTAAAGAGGTTTATGTCGCCAGTGAGAGAAGAGGAGGCTCCATCGGTACTTAACACCAACCTGCTATGACAACTTCAACAAGGACGTCGACTGCTCGCATGTACAGTATGTGTGTGTGCTCGCATGTGTGTGTGTGCTCGCATGTGTGTGTGTGCTCGCATGTGTGTGTGTGTGCGCATACAGTATGGGTATTTCTGGAATATCTGAAGCGCTTCTTAAGCGATTCCGTTGGAGTGACCTGCAGATCAAAGTGACTGAAGAATTACAGCATGCTTATAATTGATTACCGGTATAATGGATTATAAGGGAGAAAATATATAATTTTGATAACAATAATCTCTAATATTCTAAACTCTCACTAATGCAATATATGCATAATATGACAAGACTATTATGTGTACATTTAAATTGATTATGCTCTTGAATCTTCTTTTTCTATCTCTCCTTTTTTGCACTCTCTCCCTTTCTTTAATATGTTTTTGTTTTGTACTACTGTTGTTATTTACTGTTGTGTGTCTGTTGTGTACTGTTGAGTATGTGTGTCCGTCCGTCTGTTACAAGCAAATTCTCCTGAATGGCCTGTTATAGAGCCACCAGGAGGCCGATACATTTAGTGATATTACTCCTCCAGATACTGTCCAAAAATCCCGCAAATCGTTACACAGTATCTCTATAGTCATGTGCTCGAGACGGATCTGCCCCATATTACATTTCCCATTATAATTGGCTAACATTGGCTTTCAAAGTTTGCAGTTAGCCCACAAAAAGCGTCAAATCATGAACACAGCATGCAATTTACATGAGATCTATCACGCACTTTCCTACTAACTAGGCTGAGAAATATATCCCACCGTTTTCACATTGGCCTATTATAGCACCACCAGGAGGCCACAACCTGACCTGACCTGGTGGAGACCATTTTCCATCCGTGTGTGTGTCCATCCGTCCGTTACCAGCTAATCTCCGGCAGCGTTAACCTGGTCGATGTTAAACTTTGCACACACACTCCCTAGATGCCAACGATGAACCTCTGCCCCACATTCTCCAGAACGGCCTGTTATAGCGCCACCACGAGGCCGACCTTTGTAAAACACAAAAAACTCCTCCAGATTTTTCAAATGCTTTTGTGTGACGCTGTAGTATGGTCAATATAGTAAGGCATTAAATATATGGGGGAAAAAACACTTAAACCATTAAGATAAGAGGTTTCTGCCCGACAGCAACACTATAGTGAATTGTTATGTGGTCACTGTGGACAGAGCAGCAGTTCAGAGGCAGTGTTCATTTTGTCGCTGTCGAGGTGGAAAAGGTTGCACGTCGAAAGCCAAAAAAAAAAGGAAACTAGTGTAAATAGTGGAAACTAGCCGACCTACAAGCTCGGGGGGGCATTCATTGGGTGCAGGGGAAATATGGAGATACAAGGTCGATCTGTCCGGCAGCAGCGATTTACAGGAAACACAAAAGAACCACATCAGTTAGACTATAGAATACAACGCACAGCTGACACCACAGAGAGAGAGAGAGAGAGAGAGGGAGAGATTGAAGGGGGTGCCAATGGAGGACAAAGCAAGGCTGTAGAAAGGACCAGTGGAACTGGAAACCTCTTGTCCCAGATCAGTCCTTCCACCGTACAGTACAGTACAGTACAGTACAGTACAGTAAAGTACAGTAACAGTATAGAGTATGCCTGGCAGTGCTGTGTTTCTGTGTACAGTAGCGTAGCTGTCAGCGATGCCAGCAGTGATCAGAACAGTTGCCTGGCAAGTGTCTGCGTGTTGAACAGCAACAAACAGAGCTGGATAATGAGAGGGGACGCCCAAATGACAGCATTGGGCGCTGTGTGTGTGTGTGTGACTGACTACCCCCTCACCCCCCTCACCCACATCCTAGTTCCTCCCTTATTTAGATCGTTGTCGTCAGGCAGAAACCTCTCATCTCCATTGTCGGAACTATTTCCTAAATGAATGCTTCTATGCAGTACTTGTTCACACTACAGCCTCACACAGAAGCACCAAAAGTATAGCAGATCTATACAAGCTCAAAGCGTGGCTTGTAGATCTGTTACTTTTGTTATTTTTTTAACTTTAATCCTGAAAAGTAACAGTTTTGAACATGGGAGGTTTTCGAGGAGACGATTATGTTCTGCGAGTCTTCCCCAATACTTTGTTTCTGTTTTCTATATGGACAGCGTTCTCGTGTGAATGGGGCCTGAAGCTCATGAACTCCAACATCTCCCCCTGATCAAGTGACCACCGAAAAGAGAGATGCGTTGTGTGAGCAGTGACCACGGCGGTGTGACGTCACGTTGTAGTTTCCGGGGGTCACCTCTTTCTTCACCGACAACTGGACTATGATCAGTCCTTTAAGGCCTATTAATAATGATAAGATGACCCATGTAGGGACATTACGGATTGCAGCTTTAAAACTTAAATATTTTGGTGTGGCGGTAAAAGAGCGAGTATACAGTTGTAGCTCATGTGTCGGTTTCTGAAAGAATGGAAGGTTCAAGTGGTTAAAATGCTGGATGGCTGAGGCTACATCAAAAGCAATGCAATGCTCCCATCCCCCTCACAACACATGCACACACACGAACATGCACACGTGCACACACACACACACACACACACACACACACACATGTAATTTAGCCTCTTATCAGTGTGTTATCGTGTAGTGGGTGAGTCAGTGCATTAGCTGTGAACAGTGCTCTCTCCCCTGAAGCCCCCCGGAGCCATATGGGGTCTCCCAGGGCAGCTAGGAGGGGCTGTGGCTCTAATAATAGAGAGTAAACCTCAGTCATTACAGCCCTGACAGCCCCACTGTGTCATCATTGTCTGTCTGGCAGCTGAGAGCTCCTACAGGACAGCACAGAGGTTTAATGTTAATAACAATTGTTTTCATTTTAGGTTGTGGACACAGAACCACAACCACAACCTGTCCCTATATAGCGGCTTGGTAAAAGGCACGGTGGAACAGAGGCAGTATCACCACAGTGTGTGGAATTCCAACTGGAACACAAATTATGAGCGTGAGTTTGACCTTGAACTTCTGTCCGTCAATCAAGAAAAGGAAATACACATTAAAAAATAAACTTAAAAGGGATAGTTAACTTAAGCTGTATGAAATACTTGCCATTAATATAGTGGTTGCAACTGTATTAATTGATTGCCCGAGTCCTCTATCACATGGAACTCCCACCACGGGACTCTGGCAATCAATTTATTTTTATTTCAAAAAGAAACTCAGGGCAGCAATAATCAGAAAGGAAATTATATTAAATTAGGTTCTTATTATACATTATATTTTCGGACTGATAAATCAGTTTATTTTTTCTTTTAATTTTACCGTTATAAATTTTGTTTTTTAGGTTTGTGTTTGTTCAGAAACATGGATCATGCTGTACTGCATTTTATGATTTGTATTGTGAGGAAGAATATTCTCCACTACGGTGTAGACTAATGGGGATCCTTAATAAACTAAACCAAACTAAATTAATACAGTTGCAAGTATTTCATACAGCTTAAATTAAAAAAATCTGAACTATCCCTTTAAGCAGGAAATCGTCATAGGTCTCAATCAAAGACAAAAAAAAGAAAGACATGCAAACTCTTGTTTACTTCCGGTATCTGCCTTTTTAGGAGAAATGAAGAAAGTTAGAGTTTATTAATTCCAACTAGACCTATAGACACACAAATCTGAAGAAAATCTACTTTATTATCAGCCTTTCTCTGTCCCAGCAACACACTCTCAAGGGATCCAGCACCAGTAAATATCAGACGTTCGTGAGCTCAGACGGTGCCCACTTAGGAGACCCTTCGTAGGATTCGTGTATATACCATTTTGCCTCCAGTGGCTCCAATTGGGATGGCGTATCTTTAATAATATCTTAAAGAATATCTTTGTCTCAATAACATCGGGGGCCATAACATCACATTTCAGCGGCCATCGATTTTTATTTGATAGTAAATGGCAGGTAACAAAGCGCGGGGCCGCTGAGTGGGGCCAGTGTAAATGTACCTCTGATAAACAGTTAAAGAACTTCATCCACTCCATTCGCTCAGCCGTGGCCTGGAGGCAGAAAAATCAACACTAATCGGATGAGAGGGAGCAAAACAAATCCTACAGTTCTACTGTCGTTGTGCTCTCATGATATGAACTGGAGAGGAGAGGAGAGGACAGGACGTCTTCCAGACCACATTTATACTATCAAAGGAAAGGCTTGTTTTAAAGAGGAAACTCAGACTTGTGTGCGCGATACACCGAGATTGTAATGCTCTCTTTATATAAAGGGAATGTCTGTATGTCTGTCTATATAGGTCTGTAGACATGCTACTCACTGCCTGCACCAATGGCTCTGCATTTGCACACACACATTGACCAATACCTATGGAGATGAATGTGGCCCAAAACCTGTCCACAATTAAGCTTAACAGAAAAGGAAACATTTCACTGCAAGTTGCGGCCCCACAGAGTATTAGCAACTCAATGTATATAGCTTAAACGTATGTTTTGTCTCCACCAGGCCGAAGGCATGGGGAGAGAGTATGTTTTGCACTCCGTCCGTCCGTCCATCCATGTGTGTGTGTGTGTGTGTGTGTGTGTGTGTGTGTCTCTTCCTCCGTCCGTGTACAGCTAATCTCTGGCACCATTGGCCGATGCCAAACTCTGCTGCACAGTGCACACACACTCCCTGGATGCCAGCAACTAACCTCTGCCCCAAATTCTTCAGAACGGACAAAATGCCACAAATCATGAACACAGCGTGCGATTTCCGTGAAACTATACACACACATTCCCACTAGGCCGAGGATGAAATGTCAGATAAAATAATCAGATCAGCCTCACGGTGGCGTTACAAAACAAACAGGCACATTCCTGTTTTTACCTATATGAATAATATAGGCTATGATCTATCTTTTAACGGGTAAGGACTGGTGGTTAAGTTAATGAGTATTTATTTATGCCTTGTACCCCAGGAAGACGTTGTTTAGGTGTCAGCTAATGCGGGAGCCGTGTAAATAAAACAAATGAAGAGATACAAAGCTAGGACAGTTAGAGAGGGCACAGCGTGGGAACAGTGTGGTATGGGGTGAGAGGAGAACAGAGGGACGAGGGAAAAGAGGAGAGGAGGAGAAATACTGTACATTTTTATCATTATCACTGTATCTCCATATTTCATCCATGTTGTTTTCTATTCATATTCATAAATTAGTATAGGCCTACGCTATTTCATTGTATTGTAAAATCAAAGAGGTATAGGAGAGCACACCACTAGTGGTGAAAGGTGCTCCACGGGAGAGAAAACTCCTCTTTTCTGATCAAATGTTCCCTACAATGGCATGCCCCAAAATAGCCAGGTTTTAATGTGGTTAAGTGTGTCTGTGCAGGCTTTAGCATTTAACCGTTGAAAGGTATAGAGTTATGTGGGAATGCCTACTGAGCCATACTGTACATCCAAACATAAATCTGATCGCATTAAACAACATTAAACTCACTTTACCAAGTCACTTTGCCACTCGATGTGCCATTCACTTCACATGCATGCACATACCCTCTATTAGAATGAGAATCTTTATTGATTCACGCATGTCTACAAGTGTAAAGACGTGGGTGAAATGTGTTTTTTGTTGCAAGCTCCATATTGTTTGTGTTGTTTGCAGGAAGAGAATAGGGGGGGCAATATAGTGACTAAATAATAACTATCTTGGATTCATTCCAACACAGTCAGGTTCTTAGTTATTTCTTCTTGTTTCCTTAAAAGTGGACGGTTTTGGATGGTGTCCACATGGTGACAAAATAAATGTCTTGCTTTGTTTGTCCTTCCTTTCAGATGCTTTCAAAGCTTTTATATCTCTAAAACCTTTCGCTCTTGTTCTCTCTTGTTCACAGACACACACACACACACGCACGCACGCACACACACACACACACACACACACACGCACTCACACACACACACACACGCACACACACACGCCTTTTCTCTTTCTCAGACATCAGCGAGGCGAAATATGCCAGATCAACAGAAACGTCACATCCATGATAAGGGGGCTTACCTTCCTTTTTTCTAATTGAAGTGCCGTCCGACCTTAGCAGCTGACAGCTCCCCTCTGACGTCTGGTGTGTGTGTGTCTGTGTGTCTGTGTGTGTGTGTGTGTCTGTGTGTCTGTGTGTGTGTGTGTGTGTGTATTACTACACTTGTCAGGACCAAATGTCCTATATCCTACCATTTGAGAAGTACACATTGATATATATTCCATTATAGGCTTACAATTAGAAAAAGGTTGGGATTAACATTAGACATAATAGCTGGTTTATGGATTAGAGACAGAGGTGTGCCTGTCATGCCCATAGTTGTGCGCCGGTGTTGTGCGCAGAACGATTGCCGATCTACAAGATCTCTGCGGCGCGTTGTGAGCTTGTAGATCCAGCTGTTTTGTGGGCTTTAGACACAGAATAATGTGAAAATGCCATTAATAAGAAATGTTGATGTCCTCATGAGTATAGTATAGTATAGTATATACAAAAGCGAGTGTGTGTGTGTGTGTGTGTGTGTGTGTGTGTGTTTTTTTGAGGGGGGAATCAGTTTTCAGTGCGTCTAAGTGCTGAAGACAGCAGGGATCACAGAGGGTCAAGTTGAATGTGGGGCTCTGCCATTGAGTTAGTGCTGCCTGCTGCCATCACCGTTCATGTCATTCATTCTTATCATTTTAGCATTATCCTTCACCTGTCTGTCTGTCTGTCTGCCTGTCTGTCTGCCTGTCTGTCTCCTGTATATACACTACAGTATGTTCATGTGTTTTCTCTTTTCCTTTCCTCTTTGTCCCATTTAAAGACCCAGAGGGCTGATTCAAAAATAAAAAGCCTTCTAAATGGGTATAGATTTGGCAAGATGTTTAAAAAAATTTCAGAAGTGGCAGCTCTTTTTTTGTTCTTACTGTCGATTTGTGTCGAACTGTTCTTTTTCTTTTGTTGTTCTGTCGTGACTCGTTACTGTGGATGTGTATTGTGGGTGATACTAATCACAAAAACAATAAATGGCAGATGTACAAGCTCGCGGTGAGGCGGGACGCGGCGGCGCTGTGAGCTTCTGCTGTTTTTGAATAGCTGACGCAAAGATCTTAAAATGACATGGACGCTTTCCCAAGATTTAATGACCGATTCTATACAAATGCCTCCTAAACCCAGTGGTTCTCATGGAATGCTGACTGAATGGCAGATTTATAAGGTCGCAGCGCGGCAAAATGTTATCGTCTGTTTTCACTGAACGACAAAATAGGGCTTTAGGCTTAATCATTAAGTGGTTAGTTATTTACACTCTATCTGAGACAAGCTCGATGCGTCACATATCAGGGTTCGGTTGCCTAAAATACTACCATTCAACACTTATTCTGACAAGATAACAGGCATTCTACAATACGGCATGGTATCTGTAAGCACTAGGCATGTGACGATATATCGTATATCAATATATATCGATATTAATCCCGACGATATGAATCGATTCATTGAAATACAAAAAAACTTTCAAATAAATATATAAATATTCCATCATATTCAAGTGCTTTTGGAGAGAAATGATAGTCACTTTCAGTAGTAGAGCACTGTAGAGGGGAGCTGTGTGTGTCTGTGACTGTGCCCAGGTGGTGATGGTCGTTGATGCTCATCAAGGAAGGCAAATATGTTTCTGCACTGTCAAAAGTAATGCTACTTATTTTGCAATGTTGTTAAATAAAAAATCTCAGGGGGGGAGATAAATTATATAAAATTTTAAAAACTGTATTTTGTCTTTAAAATATATATATTTTTTAATATCGTGAAGAATCATATCGTGATACGAATCGTATCGTGAGTTGAGTGAATGGTTACATGCCTAGTAGTCACTGATGCCAATGGACTGCTGTTGTCCGTACGTACACGTCCACACGTCTACACTGTCCCAACCTCATGCACACCACATCTCAGGAACACCTTGAAAGACTCTGATTATACATTTCTCACAAAACAAGCATCCACTCGGTGGCCAAAGGTTGCCGTGACCTCACGAAACACCTTCATGATATTCCTTCAAAAACTTTTCAGGATTCGAATTCAAAAATCACAAAAAAGCAGCAGATCCACAGGCTGAATGAGTTAAGACCCGAGGGCCGATTCTACAAATGCCTTCGAAAAGTTTCAAGAATTTTCTAAAATGTTCAGAAACAGCAGATGTTTCGAGCTGGTGGATCTGCTACTTCATTTGTTGCTTTTGTGTGACGCTGTAGTACGATCAAGTAGGGCACAGTGTTTTGTTTCGTTTTTGAGTGGTGCAACCACTCCTACAACCAGCAATGTCCGTGTCCGCCTATGTGTATCTGAGCACGAGTATATGACTATTTAGTACCAGTAGGGGCGCTGTTTGCCAGAAACAGAGAGAGAGATAGTATTAGTGCTGCCTGTTGCGTGCTAATGAGAGTTTGAGAGAGAGGAGTGGGGGGGGGGAGTTGCACCACTCAGTTCACACAGGTGTGATTTTCTAGTTACATTAGGTTTTTGGTAACTTTGGTAACACACACAAAGACACAATGTACGTATCAACATGCACACAAAGTGACACTCATGCCATACAAAAGGCAATAGCTTTGGAAAGCCAGGGAACACACCCCAATATCCTGATGCGCACACACACACACACACACACACACACACACACACACACACACACACACACACACACACACACACGTGCACCCATGCATGCCATGCATGGTTCCTATAGCCACCTCCTCCTGCAATAGAAACATGGTCGGAATCAAGTTTTCTCAACTTGTCCTCACATTTCACTGCCTGTGTGTCTCTCCGCCCCTCGCACCGTTACTTAGATTCATCCCCCTTTCCCACTCAGTTTCTGTGTGGGTGTGTGTCTGTGTCTGTGCGTTCGTGCATGTACAGTATGCACAGGCATGTGTGTGAGTGAGTGAGAGTAATATTATGAAGAACAGATTTTTCTGCAGAGGAAATGAAAGGCCTTGTTAGCAAACTGGGGGAGTGGGATGGGAGACATCAGAGGGCCGGCGTCGAGGCTGACAACAGCATAATGCCGCTGCACCGGCCCTGTGGAGCGTCCCACCCACCCAGAAACACTCTCCACATCTTCACAGGCACTGCCACTACACAAGGGATCCACAGGCAGGTCACATTACTGCCCGCCTTCATCAGTGTTTACTGGCAACTTAAAGATTGTAATAACATCGGTCAGGATAGAGATTTTTTATTTAGTCCCCCCTTTTTTTAAAAGAGTTTTGGAATGACTTGTAAAACCAGCTGTGACAGAGAGAGGGAGATAGACAGAGAAAGAGTTGGGAGGGAGACGGACAGAGAAAGAGAGAGGGGAAGAAAGAGAAAGCGTGTTGGGAGGGATACAGAGGAGAGGAAAAAGAAAGAGAGAGAGAGAGAGAGATGCTGGCAACGGCGTCAGATGCATAACCACATTTGGACGGAGATGAGAATGGGCCTCCACAAGGTCACGTTCTATAAACACTCTCTCCGAGTCCGCTCGCTGGAGCTTTTGTTATACATTTTAAATGAGAGTCAACAACATGTCTGTGTACATGTCTTCATGTTTTCGGTGGTCACTTGAGGTAATACAACGAAAGCGGTTTGACTCACAACGGTAAACACCAGCGACCGCGGCCAGAAGAGAATTCAGATGTGTTCGCATCCCCGCAAAAAAAAAGCCGACGACTCGACGGCTCGGGGCTCACACAGAGGCAAACGAGAAAAGCCCCTTTTCTTCTGCCAACATCTCCCTCTCTCCCATTCTCTCGCTCTGTAATTCCTGTGTGTGAAGACTTGAAGCTGAAGCGGGGTTTCTCGGGGTGTTTTCTTTGGGCAGCTGCACGGCTGTGGCTCGTCTATACTTAACGTAGATATATGGAGTTTTGATCAAATGCTGGAGAAGTGGCACGACGGGCTCTGTGATTATTTAAACTGCAGCGTTGAATACACAAATCAGACAGGGGGCGGTGCTATTGGGGGGCGTCGTGATAATTGTCTAACCCAATCGGAATCTGTTTCTAATTGTAAACCTAACCCTAAAATATTTTTCTTTTACAACATAAAAACTATTTAAATTACTATGTTGAATGACATTTCATTTGTTGCTGACATCGACGATGTATTATTGTGTACACTTTTTATGCTATGCTGATGAATTGAATACATAGAACCACAATGAAAACAATTCCCCGTTTCGCCTTAATGTCGGACTATGTACATTTTGTACAATGTGTGCTGCGCACATTCCTGACTAATACAGCATTCAATCAATGAAAAAAGGCTTGTGATACAAGTGTAAGGTAATACGCGCACACACACACACACACACACACACACACACACACACACACACACACACACACACACACACACACACACACACACACACACACACACACTAGAGCCTGTGTGATAGTCTATAGTTTTGAATCAAAGCTTGAGGATCCTTGCCCTGTTCAAGGTTCCACTCCCACTGTTCTGTAGCATTGGGCTGGATAACCATAACAGTTTAATGACATGCTATTACACAGCGATCACACTTAAACCGCCGCGTTAACACCATAACCACTGCCTCAGTCCCACGCACACTCATGCACGCATGTCGCGCGCACACACACACACGCATACATCTGTGCTTGCGCATACACCACGCAAGCACAGATGGACAGACACACACACAGACAGGAACGCAAGCACGTACACACGCTCGCACGCACGCACAGGCCGATATCACATTTAATACCCTAATGCTATTTATTATAGGCTTTGGTTTCCATTTTGTATTTTTCCTTTCTCTTGCATTTTTCTTTTGCAAGATACATCATATCCTTTTTTTTGTCCTTTAGTTTGTTTTAGCTTGATCACCAAAAAAAAGCCAAACCCCTAACCTTTATTTTGTGTCCTTTCGTTTTTTGTCTCCTGTCTGGTGAACAAAGCCACTCCACTGATGTAGACGTATTGGACCTGACCCGACGAATTGGCCACAACAACAAATCCATGCCAATCCCACGCCGCATGGAACCCCCCCCCCCACCCCCTATGCCCCGGCACTACCCGCACACCCCACCCCACCCACGCCTCACCCCGAAGCCCAGGGCGAGTCACTTGTGATTTATTTCATATTTCCATTTGATTGGAGACTGTTTGGGGGTAATCAGGCTCTGTCAGTGGGCTCTGTGCTGTGGCTGAGCTGTTTACATAGCTCTGCTGGAGACATGTTGACACTGAGGAGGCCTGACATGAGGAGCGGAGTGCAGGAGCCGCTGACTCTCAAGGCCCTCCGCACCGCGCTGTATGTGTGTGGCTCGCACTGGAGAGGTGGAAGGACAGGTCTGGTACAGAGAGAGAGAGAGAGAGAGAGAGGGAGAGAGAGGGAGAGAGAGGTAGAGAGAGAGAGAGAGAGAGAGAGAGAGGTGGTGGTTGGCCACTTGAAGCATCCCTATCCCTAGGGGGAACATCAATTTGCGTAAAATAGCCGGTGCAATTGCAACACGTTATGAGCTTGTAGATATAGATATGCTATTTTAAAGATTACGGTGTGTAGAGCCGTACGTGGTTCTCAAACATTGACGTGAACATTGATGTGATTTATATGCATTTGTCTGCAGACCCCCATCTGAAGTTTATAGTGCCAGGGTTGGGACCGCCATGAGAGGATTTGTGTTGTTAAATTGTCTGAATCTATTCCACATTTTTGTAAAATATTTAGAAAATTGCATGATGGTACAACCTCACAATGGGTCACATAAGCTGATAAGCAAGAAAGAATAAAATAGGGTTCTCTGGAAACCCTGCATGGACCCATGGACACCATGTTGAGAAACACTGGTGTTGAGGGGGGTATGACAGAGGGGGTTGACAGAGGTATAGACCCCAGGTCACACAGTAGTGACAGAGGTATAGACCCCAGGTCACAGTAGTGACAGAGGTATAGACCCCAGGTCACACAGTAGTGACAGAGGTATAGACCCCAGGTCACACAGTAGTGACAGAGGTACAGTATAGACCCCAGGTCACAGTAGTGACAGAGGTATAGACCCCAGGGGTCACACAGTAGTGACAGAGGTATAGACCCCAGGTCACACAGTAGTGACAGAGGTATAGACCCCAGGTCACACAGTAGTGACAGAGGTACAGTATAGACCCCAGGTCACACAGTAGTGACAGAGGTACAGTATAGACCCCAGGTCACAGTGGTGACAGAGGTACAGTATAGACCCCAGGTCACAGTAGTGACAGAGGTACAGTATAGACCCCAGGTCACACAGTAGTGACAGAGGTACAGTATAGACCCCAGGTCACAGTAGTGACAGAGGTATAGACCCCAGGTCACACAGTGGTGACAGAGGTATAGACCCCAGGTCACACAGTAGTGACAGAGGTATAGACACCAGGTCACACAGTAGTGACAGAGGTATAGACCCCAGGTCACAGTGGTGACAGAGGTATAGACCCCAGGTCACACAGTAGTGACAGAGGTATAGACCCCAGGTCACACAGTAGTGACAGAGGTATAGACCCCAGGTCACAGTGGTGACAGAGGTATAGACCCCAGGTCACACAGTGGTGACAGAGGTATAGACCCCAGGTCACACAGTAGTGACAGAGGTATAGACCCCAGGTCACAGTGGTGACAGAGGTATAGACCCCAGGTCACACAGTGGTGACAAGAGGACAGAATGAGACAAAACACTTTGTTTCCAAATGGGAAACTACAGCAATATTTAACTTTTTACATCGACTTTCACCCAAACAAAATGGGGGGGGAAGTTAGAGAAGAGTCTAATCAATTTAGCAAAGGTTGTTTTTTTTGTGCGGAGCAGCAGCAGTCAGGCCTTTGACAAGCAGACGCTGACGTCTTTGGAAGAAGACAGAAGCTGAACACACACGTCTCTTTATTATTTTGGTCTTTGTTTGTAAAAGATCCTCACACAGAGAGGAGGTAGTTGGCTCTGAGAATGAACCTCGGGTTAGAACACACGCAGTCACACACACACACACACACACACACACACACACACACACAGTCTTTAAAATAAATGTATAATGCTGTTAGATATTATTTTAAGGCACGGTACTGATTTCAATGCCAAATGTCAAATCAGACGCAGATGACTGGGAGGGTTCTTTATGCAAATCAGACACAGTGTTAATATTCAGATTATAGTCTACATGAAGCCTCAGTGTGTTTCTAATATCCCAGAGAAGGTAGGTGTGTCTCTGTGTGTGTGTGTGCGCGTGTGCGCGTGTGTGTGTGTGTGTGTGTGTGTGTGTGTGTGTTATGTCTTTCTCCAGATAGAGAGACGGTGCTGCTGCACCCAGGGGCGATCGGAGCTGGTGCACTAGCTCTATAGCTATCCTGCGTCGGCATGAAGAAGGATAGCGCCTCGCTGTTTCACCCCGGGAAACGAACACAAAAGAGACAGCGAGAATGTTTATGAACACCTCAAACCCCAAAGGACCCTCGGGGTGACCTGATTATCGCCTGCCTGTAATTCCACAGTCGGCAAGGTGCCGCTTCCCGCTGGAGGGAGCTGGGAGAGAGAGGGAGTCATGGGGAGGCGTGTGTGTGTGTGTGTGTGTGTGTGTGTGTGTGTGTGTGTGTGTGTGTGTGTGTGTGTGTGTGTGTGTGTGTGTGTGTGTGTGTGTGTGCGTGTGTGTGTGTGTACTGCGTCACTGATGGGTATCATTAAACATCATTAAAGGGTTGGAGGAGTTTCGAGTTGCTTTGTTTTTTGCACTTTCGAGACCTTTTGTGTCAAATGCACTCTAGGAAGAGCACACAAACAGCTCAGCCCCGAAGACACACACACACACACACACACACACACACACACACACAACAAAGTAGACTATTTACAAGTCAAGCTTGTTTTTGGTGTTGCATGTATTCTTTTCACAGAGAGCAAAATTGTTGTCTTAAATAAAGTAAGTCTCGGAGCTCTACAAACTGGTGTGCGGATGTTCTTCCTCTTTCTTGCATGTATTCTTTTGACATGAACTCTGACTGTGGCCTTGGTTGAAAAAAAAAAGGAAAGAAATGGGGGGAAAAAAGGAAATCAAATAACAGAGCCAACAACTGCAACACCCTGCGGTATACACACACACACACACACACACACACACACACACACGCAAAACTGTGCTGCTCTCTCTATTCAACAATAGGCATAATAACTTTTTCTTCAAGGCCCGTGCATGCATTGTGAAGTTGGAGCAGTCATTTAAGTGTTTGTGTGCATTTGTCTCCGTGTGTATTTTGACGTGGTGGTTGGCAGTGCACCCCCCACCCCCCCCCCCAATTCCCTTCTAAGTTATGTTTAGTCATCCCGTGCCAGAATGTGTCATGTGCCATTTTGATTCGGGGCTGTTGATTGGTGGGGGCTTGACGGTAGGAATGCCACCACCACCAGCACCGCGAGCTGGAGCTGCCGCGGCCGGCGATGTGTTTATCAGTACTAAGAGAGAACAGTGGAGCCCCCTCCCCTCCCCTCCCCCATCCGCTCTGGTCAGGCCAGAGAGCAGCCAAACATCTCTATCCGTCATTGGCCACAGCATTATCATCATTACTATTATCCATGAACAACAGCACAGAGCCATGATGGACCACACTAGACAGAAGGACCCATGCAGCGGAGTTGTTGAAGCGCGGCAGAGTGCTGCCATCTGCTGGCCAGGGGCCACACCATGAGGAAGGTGACTTCATCATTATTATTCCATATTATGGGCAGTGGTTCTCAAAACTTTTTTATTTTTATTTCAGGGACCCCCTGTGAACGGAGAGTTATTAACCCGTCACCCCCTCCTCAATGAACCCTGGCCCGAGGGTTCACTGCAGGAGGCCAGGTTGAGAACCACTGCCATATTGAAACATGGATTCAGATTAGGGTTCTTATTGTATGATGGAGTTTTGAAAGCTAAAAGGGGCATGGACACATTGGACAGGCGTACATGTGGAACGTCATCGTCATCAATAATATTTGTGCCGTTTCAGACACAAGCCCACTTTTCTGGGCTTGTTGACCCCGGTCAACAAAAGTTGACAATTAAAAATAAAGTTGAACTTTATTTCTAGATTAAAGTTACAGACATCTCTTGTGGTTTGCCTCATATGGTTAAAAGTTCAAATGCATTCTCTCTGTTGCGTGCGCACACACACAGACACACACACACACACACACACACACACACACACACACACACACACACACCTTTGTACGGTACAAGCATAAATGGATCAATGATCACAACGCCTTTACGAGGCTTCAAAGCATAAAATAATGTCCATCGATTCACCGGTGCAGATTGTGCCTCATCTCCTCAGCTGGTCCCACAACACTAGAGAGGAAACCGGGAGGAGAAGAAAACAATGGCTCCTGGCTACCCCGCTGCCTCCACCGCGGCCGAGCGCGTCAAGCTAATGCAGGCTGACGCATGGTGAGTTATTGCGCTGAGCACCCAGGCCGCTGGTTTTGCTCACAGCCCCGGTTTGATCTTTTATTTACACTCCTTTTTGCTCAGGATTTCAGGACAATTTTCCCAGCTCTTTGCAGTCAACAAACTACAAAGCAAAGCCTCCTCCGTTTCTGGGAGGCAATGTTTGAATAGAGAAAACAGACCGCTGGCCTGCATGGTTTGCGTTGCTTGCTTTCAGAAATACAATAACTTGGACACTTTGGAGTGGACTCCATGGCCTGGTGTGTACTGTAGGTTGGTCTGACCCTGAGACAGTGGCAGAGCTGGATGGATGGATGGTGATGGAGAGCAGAGCGGTTTGGCCGATATATATCGTCCTTTGACCTTTTGATGGCATCCGTTTTGGCAATGATGCAGTCGCAAATGTATTAGATTAGTTTTTGTGGTTAAATAAGCTCTTGTATACTTGTTTGCTTGTTGATTGTGTAGCTTAAGTTAGTGAAGTGAAGTTTATTTCACATTGAATTGTATCTTTCAAAATGATCTTCTTCTTCCAAAACATCTGTAATCGGTGGTATAAAACTGTCCAAAATCGGGCTTTAATGGAGAGTCAGACATGGAATGTAGGCAAACAGAAAGTCAAGACAGATAGACAGCCAGACAGCCAGACAGCCAGACAGACAGACAGACAGACAGCCAGACAGCCAGACAGACAGACAGACAGACAGACGGTAGTGCAGGTACAGTATAGGGGACAAATCATTTTGACTGCCAAGCAGCATTGTAAATTCACTCAAGTGGCTGTCTGTAGCAGGGAAATAGAGGCCGCAGCTAAAACTATTATTCTGCCATTAGTTTTCTGCAGGTCACGATTGTGGCATAATGCAATAGCATTCATCTATTTCATTCATTTTAGTTCTTAGAGAGCGACACACAATTTAATTACCCGTCCTCCTCTTTGGCGGTCTTGACGGGAGCACGCGCGTCGCCCCCCGCCCCTGCTTCTGCGCGCTCACTTCTCGTAAAGAATCGCGGGTGCCGAAACAATGATGGATAGAGTCTGAAAAGTGCATTATTTCTGATGCATTTTTGATTATTTCTACCCCTTTCCGCTTTTCCCCCCTCTGCAGGTAATGCAATAAAGCCTGATCTGCCCCGAGTTCTGTCAGAGACATGGATATTGCGACGGCGTATCGCACTCTATACCCGACTGATGCGCGGGTCACTGAATCATCATACCGCTCACTGGCTTTAAAATGACTTCTTCACTGTTTTAGAATGTTGTTGTTTATCATTTCACCCCATTATTTTGTCTTTTTTCGTCCCCCGACCGATACATTTTTGTCTGAGGCTGTCTGACATTATCTCTTGCCTTTGTGTTTTTCAGTCTGTCTTTTTTTTGTCTCTGTCTGTCTCTCTCTCTCTCTCTCCCTCCTGCTTGGAGACATTCTCATTTGGATCAGTGCCTTGAATCCCCCCCCCCCCACACACACACACACACACACACACACCCCCCCCCAAAAGACCAACGCAATATAATTCCTGGTTGCAAAGTATTTCAAGGGCCTCTTCAAAGTAATTCAATCAATAAGGCCCTCATGTTGGGTTAAAGCTGGGGTTACAGGCCGATATTGCACCGCTTCAGACACTCCCTGATGCCCCACTATGTCTCACTCCCTGATGCCCCACTATGTCTCACTCCCTGATGCCCCACTATGTCTCACTCCCTGATGCCCCACTATGTCTCACTCCCTGATGCCCCACTATGTCTCACTCCCTGATGCCCCACTATGTCTCACTCCCTGATGCCCCACTATGTCTCACTCCCTGATGCCCCACTATGTCTCACTCCCTGATGCCCCACTATGTCTCACTCCCTGATGCCCCACTATGTCTCACTCCCTGATGCCCCACTATGTCTCACTCCCTGATGCCCCACTATGTCTCACTCCCTGATGCCCCACTATGTCTCACTCCCTGATGCCCCACTATGTCTCACTCCCTGATGCCCCACTATGTCTCACTCCCTGATGCCCCACTATGTCTCACTCCATGATGCCCCACTATGTCTCACTCCCTGATGCCCCACTATGTCTCACTCCCTGATGCCCCACTATGTCTCACTCCCTGATGCCCCACTATATCTCACTCCCTGATGCCCCAATATGTCTCACTCCCTGATGCCCCACTATGTCTCACTCCCTGATGCCCCACTATGTCTCACTCCCTGATGCCCCACTATGTCTCACTCCCTGATGCCCCACTATGTCTCACTCCCTGATGCCCCACTATGTCTCACTCCCTGATGCCCCACTATGTCTCACTCCCTGATGCCCCACTATGTCTCACTCCCTGATGCCACACTATGTCTCACTCCCTGATGCCCCAATATGTCTCACTCCCTGATGCCCCACTATGTCTCACTCCCTGATGCCCCACTATATCTCACTCCCTGATGCCCCAATATGTCTCTCTCCCTGATGCCCCACTATGTCTCACTCCCTGATGCCCCACTATGTCTCACTCCCTGATGCCCCACTATGTCTCACTCCCTGATGCCCCACTATGTCTCACTCCCTGATGCCCCACTGTCTCACTCCCTGATGCCCCACTGTCTCACTCCCTGATGCCCCACTATGTCTCACTCCCTGATGCCCCACTATGTCTCACTCCCTGATGCCCCACTATGTCTCACTCCCTGATGCCCCACTATGTCTCACTCCCTGATGCCCCACTATGTCTCACTCCCTGATGCCCCACTATGTCTCACTCCCTGATGCCCCACTATGTCTCACTCCCTGATGCCCCACTATGTCTCAC
This sequence comes from Protomyctophum bolini, assembly GCF_963924005.1. NCBI lineage: Eukaryota > Metazoa > Chordata > Actinopteri > Myctophiformes > Myctophidae > Protomyctophum > Protomyctophum bolini. Next base: position 34,490,904 of record NC_137870.1, on the reverse strand, counting down.
TCCCTGATGCCCCACTATGTCTCACTCCCTGATGCCCCACTATGTCTCACTCCCTGATGCCCCACTGTCTCACTCCCTGATGCCCCACTATGTCTCACTCCCTGATGCCCCACTATGTCTCACTCCCTGACGCCCCACTATGTCTCACTCAAAGTGCCCTAAACCACTGTTTCCCAAACAATGGCTCTGGAACACATCTTTGCATCATGGACAAATTTTTTGGGGTGTAAATGTATATATCGTTTCCCTATAAACAAAACAGTTTTTTCAAAAGATTTCAACTAAATAGTTTCAGAACAAGAAAAACATAAAAAGAATCCTCAAAAGGCCATGAATAAATAAAAAAAATTAAGAAATAGTGCAAATAGTGTAATAGCAGATCAACAAGCTCACTTTTCAAATCGGCTTAAGTGGTAAATTCATAATGTATTTCATAATGTATTTTTGTAAGTTTGGATGCCGGGCAGACACCAAATTTAGTTTCTGGTTCTCGAGAGAATGCTTGCACTAAACAATTTCTTTCTAACGTGAGTCATGCTCTGCATAGTCAATATCAATCACCTTACTTTTTCTAAAACCGTAAAAACAAGAACAAACCATTCAGGATTTTCCATTTATTTTGTGTGCATTCTTTCGTCGTTTCCATCACAAAAGCGTTTTCCATCACAATATAAATGTTTATAACGTCTGATATAATGTACACCTCCTGACACGGTGGCGCTTTTCAAACTTCTTCATGTCAAAGACCCACAACTGGACTTTGACAGGAGCCATGGACCCTCATTGACTGTCAACTTATTCTGTCCCATATACTGTATACCCTCACCCTGATATTGAAAATATGTTTTGGCTTAAATTAACTTGGCTTAATTGAGAAATAAAAGTGTGGTGTTATTGAAACAATTTGTTGTTTCTTTCTAAAAGTATACACACCTGTATATTATGCCAATGTGTGTACATATCTGCTATCACATACACTATCTGTATAGGCAAATAAACAAATGAAAATATATACATGTCATATATTATATGACCTGTATGTATATTATTTAGCGGTTTCTAACTTTCTAAACAACAATTCTTTCTCTTTTCTCTTCTGCCATCACTCTATCCTCTCTCTTCTCACGGTAATACTACAAAAATGGAGCGACAACTAATAGGCAACGAAACTCAAATAATAAAAGATTATTCGAAATCTGTAATATTTTTTGTATTATTATAATTGAAAGTGAGTTGAATGATATAAATACAAAAATGGATCTCCAAGTAGTGCACAAGGGTAAAACAACATCATTCATTAGTATTCCATTCAATAGCGTTACGTCTCCAGCGTGTGCATGCCATCATTGCCATGTTCCTTACTAGCCTCCTGTCATGTCACTCAATACGTGGCTTTGATTGGGCCGAGGCCGCTGCGGGAACACAAGCACATGGTAGCGCGAGGTCACAGAGAACAGGTGAAGCAGCACAGGTGAGCTTGGCAGCAGAACACACACACACACGCACGCACGCACGCACACACACACAGATTTCATAGTGTTCTGACGCTTCTACTTGGCAAGCCACTTCACTCACAAAGACCTGGGTTACAGCGAGCGCTGGCTGCACTCATGGTGTATAAACATGACGTTACACGCACTGCCTCCGACGTGGCACTGGCCTTCACACACACCCAAATGTTGTGATATGAACGATGACGCCCTCACACGCCTAGCAGCACTCACAACAGCAAAGGACATTCACTGACCATCCCCTCATCTGGACGGATATACTGCATAGAACTTTGAGATGGGGGAAAAGTTGGCTTTAGCAGGAGTTTTAATTTGTTACCTGCATTGTTCTCAAAGTGGGGTCTGGGTATACCCCCAGGGGTCCTTGAGGGTGGTTCCAGGGGGTCCTCAGGTAAATTATTGATAGGTAGAAAGCAAATGAACAAAAACAAAAACAACCTTTTTTACGTTTGAAAATGTTGTGTTATTTTTTTTCTACCATCAAATTGTTTTTTTTTTAAATGTTTACATGGTTATGTTTCACCTTTGTTCTCTGGACTGATTGATAGTCTTCCTGAGCTCTGGTAGAGCAACTACACGAGCCTCAACAAGTGGTAACTATATATTGTTCCCAGGTGTAACAATTATTTCACACAGTCTGCCTTCTCAGTAAAGGAGGCAAACCTTTGGAACTCCTTACCTACGGGTCTAAAACTAGACGGATGGTAATGTGTAGTACTACAGCGGACTCTCGTTGAAATCAAATCAACTGTGCTTACATCATGTATAGTGTCTGACGGGTTACATGAGTGATTAAGTTTACTGTTGTTTTATAGGTCAATGTAATGGGTATTGTAAGTTTGTTGTAAAATATTATTAGTATAGTATATTGTTAGATTAGATGCATGTGCATGTAAACGATTGTTTTTAGTCGAGGTAGTTCAAATTTGTATAGAAAAACCTAACTAGGGACTGGTTTTGCAAATTAGCCTTGGCTATAAACCCTATGTACAACGCAACGGTTTCATGTTTTTACAACTTGACACATTGTTTTTTGTATTGTCCCTGTTAAATAAACGTATAAAAAAATGGTCCATTACAGGTCTTTAACTCAGAGTTATGGGGTCCTGTGGCCTATAGGTCTAATTACAAACTAAACTGCGGGCCCTATAAAATGAAAAGCTTGAGAACCACTGTTTCAGAGTACAGTACATGTTGTCAAGCCCGTCACAGCTTTGCTCTTCCACTAATGTACGACACACAACATTATATTCACATCCTCATGACCTCCAGTCTGAGGCCAATAAAGCCGTGTTGAACTATGTGACTCGGTAATTCCACAAGTTCACTGGAGAAACAGCAGCCAGTAATAAAGTCACTCCATCACCCGTACTCTGAACCGTGTCAACGGGACTTACAGAGAAACCACACGACTCTCTACAGCAAAAACTGTGCACCGTCTGTGTGTGTGCATGCATTCGCCGTGCCACACCGTCGTACGATGGAGCATAAATTAGGATAACAACCTCCCGTTTACCCTCACTGCCTCCTTTTCACCAAGTCACTCAGTCACAGACACACACACACACACACACACGGGCGCACACACTCACTCGTAACAGGCCCCAGGTCTCCTGACATAGCCTCTCCTGTGACATTTCATCAGCAGGTGTGTGTGGCATCCAGACCATGTCGTTGTGATTGGCTTTGTGCTCCGCTGTCGCGGCGATGGGGGGGGAAGATTGATCGCGGAGGCCTGAGGGGCCGATGTGTGTGTGTGTGTGTGTGTGTGTGTGTGTGTGTGTGTGAGAGAGAGAGGGGACATCGTGGAAAGGTCAGGCTCTGAGGTGAAGCCTCTGATATTGACTCTACAAAGGTTCCCTCTGATGAGACAATAACGCCTGGGCAGCCCCTTGCAGGGTGCGCGCACGCATGCACGCACGCACGCACGCACTCACGCACACACAGTGGACCATGTGGCACATAGGGTTGTGATCCGGATTGGAACTGGTGGACTGGGAACCAGATACAACATAGAGGAACCAGAATCGGTTCCATCACATTTGAAACCGTTTCCACAACCGGTTTTTATCACTATTGTGGACTTCACGTCTGCTATATAACAACAATATCAATACCAGTGGTACTCAAACGTTTATATTTCAGGGACCACCATAGCTCTGAAAGTGTACACATGGAACCACATGGACACATAAGGGTCCATTTGGTTCCATTTGTGCACTCTCAGAGTTACAGACCTGTAAGGGTCCATTTGGAACCCCCAAATGGACTTCTCCACGAGTCTAGCGCATCGTAACAGGGACAGACTCCTGTGTGTTACCGGCCGATACCGACAATAAGCCTCTCCCGACCTATTTATATAATAGGAAGAGGAATCGTTAAGGAATCGGAAACCGATTACAGAGGCATCAGAATCGTTAAAACTCCTAAAGGATCCCAGCCCTATAAGCATGCAGAGTTTGTGTCCTTGTGGTGCGACAGCATCTGGATGCATTTACGTTTGTTTAGAGATGATTTCTTGTGTTTCCACCGAGTCGTGGGTCGCGGTGCAGTGCCCAAACTTCATGTTGTACCATTCTGTCAAAACTGTGTTCCGTTACATTCTGTGTCCAAAGCCACACTGCAAACAGTGCCAATTTAACCACTTTCAACAAGTTGGTGTGTTTTAGATATGCCATTATAGGCTCAAACATGTTTCAAAAATAGCAAAATATTGCTTGTAGATAAGCTATTTTTTACAGGCGACATGATCGTATGACAAAGTATGAAATAGGGCTTTAATGTGGAGGTCATACTGTAGGGTAACAGATAAGGCACAGCTTAAAATGTCTTGCATACTGGCCGTCTGGCCCATATCTATACAACAATACGGTATTAGTTGATTTGAAAACAGAATTAAACAGAAATTACTTAAAAGTTAAAATGGGAAAGATTCTCCTGAATCTTTCCCAATCTTTCTCCTGAAAAAGCAGCTATTCGGTTTTAAGAATCAAGACATTGTTGTGAGTGGAGGAAGTTTCTAGTTTTACATACTGTATTGACCTGCAAATTATGTTAAATATTAAATGAAGTAAGTATAGAAGTACAGAATGTAGATAATGTGATCCAAGTTGCCTTTGTTTCTACGGAGCTATGATTTTCTGACTGTTGGGGGCTGCGGTGGGGTAGATTTAGTTGTTCAAACACCACAACATAATGACATATCTCTGCGGTTTGGGTGAAAAAACATCTAGCTCAAGTGGAGTTAGGTTTTTGTCGAAGCGCTTTTTAATAGTTTTCATTGGTTTCAGATTTTTTTAACCAATAATTATACAGACGAAAATGGTGTTCAATAGCACTGAAAAACTAATAATAATAACGGGTGGAGTTAGCTGGTTTGGCAGATAGTTTGAGGATCCAAAGGAGTTAAGAGGTTTTCGCTTAAGCACTTTTTAGAACTTTCCATTGGTTCAATATGTATTTAACCAACACAGACGTAAAGCGTGTTCAATAGCCTTGATTTATCAAAAACCTCAAAATTGGTTTCTTCCGGAAAGCAATGATATAATATATTCGTTATTATGACAATGCCAAATTATAACCTTTTTTCACATTATTAGAATTTCCAGCATTTAAAATGATCTACCATCTTAACTGTGAGAATGGACCTGTAAAAGATTTAGCAGTGCCTCTTGTCTGAACTAACCAACCAGGTATATTTAATTCACTTATCATTTCCGTCGGCTGGAAACTTCATTATGTGCAAAACAGTTACTTTTCAGGATAAAAAAAAGAAACAGCAAAAATAGCAGATTCACAAGCTCAGGAGCTTGTGGCTCTTGACGTTACCTCATCATTGTTTCTCTCCCTTCCACCACTCATCTGTCTTTCCCTAATCTCTCCCTCGCCCCGTTCCCCCCTCTCTGTCCGTCTCTCACCAGGCTGACGGTGTGTTTTCGCGCAGGACGTTTCCCCTCATTGTGTCTCACTGCCGTACGTTTACATCTCTCGCCTCCATCTGGCCCGCGGGCCCATTTGTCTTAACACCCACCTGGCAGCGAGGGGGCCCGGCCCGGCCCGGCCCCCTCACTGCCCCTGTCTAATGTTGATCCCTCTCTCTCTCTCTCGTGAAGTAACTAAGTACATTTACTCAAGCACTGAACTTGAGTACGGTTTTGAGGTACTTTTACTTTGAGTATTTCAAATTGTTTATACTTAATACCTTTACTCGGCTACATCTCAGAGGCAAATGTTGTACTTAGTAACTAGCTATACTTTGTATAGATAACACCGTTTTATATGATGGCTCTGTGAAAATAGCCAATCTACAAGCTTGCAGTTCCATTTATTTGGTATATTCATATTGCGTTATTGCTACTTTTACCCAAGTGAAAATAATCCGAATACTTCTTCCACCACAGCTCTCTCTCTCTCTCTCTTTCCCTTCTCTCTCTCTTATACACACACACACACACACACACACACACACACACAGGCCTGCGCCCATGGGAGAACCTGCCTGGCTAATTAAAGGAAAACAAACTGTGCACTTTCCAGCCGCACGCTGCAAAACACTGCTTATTAAAGGAGTAGAAAGTCAAACTTCATGATTCATTAAGAAGGAGGAAGTCTGAGCCCACTGAACATATGGGGGGGGGGGGGGGGGGGGGCAGGGTATGGTGGTATGGACGGACGGATGGATGCATAAGCGAGGTGGTGTGTGTCCGTGAGTGAATGTGCGTGATTGATTGAGTTAGTTAGTTAGTGAGCGTGTGAGTGAATGAGCGAGCAAGTTAGAGAGAGTGTGTGTGTGTGTGTGTGTGTGTGTGTGTGTGTAGCCTGGAACCAAACAAATCTGCCATGGCAAAACAAATGTACGCAGTGAGATTTGTGGGCCATGCCAGGCTAGCGTGTGTTATTTCTAGGGTGGGGTCTTCAGTGTGGCACAGGGACAAAGGCAGGCACTGATTTTGTTCTAATGTGTTAACAAGACAGTGAAAGTTGTGGTCAGCACCGATGTCAGCTCCATGCTCTGATCTCATCGTTCCTATAGTGTGTGTGTGTGTGTGTGTGTGTGTGTGTGTGTACACCGCAAATTATTACAGGTCCATTTAGTTCCAGTTGTACACTCAGTCGGGAGTCAAATTAACACTCTTATTTTACTGTATACATGTTCACATGTGCTGCCGTACCTGTGCCAGCTAGCGTGCATGCATGGGTGTGTGTGTGCATGTGTGTGTGTGTGTGTGTGTGTGTCTGTGTGTGTGTGTGTAGCCTCCCGTCTGTGTTCACTTCTCCCCTCTGTCCTCCAGCTTTCCTCGGCTTGATGTTTTCCTTTAGGTTCTAATGAGTTCTAAGTGGCCAATACTTTCTTCTGCAGGAAACTCATGTCAAACTAATTAACTTTTAATGAGAGGAAACCCACTGATTAGAGTGTTTTTCTTGGCAAACGAGCCAATTAATTCTGTTGGTCGGAGCGGCAGGGCTGAGGGGGCCGGGCCGGGGAGAAGGCCTCTCCTCTTCAGTCTCTCTCTCTCTCTCTCCACACAGTGCCAGTGGTGGAAAGTAACTATGTACTTTTACTTACTGTACTTAAGTACAATTGAGGTATTTGTACTTTACTTGAGTAATTCTAATTCCCATTATTTTCTAACTTTTACTCCACAACAAATATTTGAAAACTTTAGTTACTAGTTACTTTGGCGATTTTAATTTTGATTAAATCTTGATGTGAACTCACATTTCGGCCATTTGAAAATAGCCGATCTGCAAGCTCACAATGCGTTGCTCGCAACACGACGCATTGTGAGCTTGTAGATCTGCTAGTTTCAAAAGATTTTGTACACATTTTGAACTTGACATTCTGCAATATGAGTACTTTTACTTCTAGTACTTTAAGTACATTTTGATGCCGATACTTTTGTACTTTCACTCAAGTACATTTTCAATTGTCTCAATTTATTTTCCACCACTGCACAGACCCCCCCCCCCCCCCCCCCCCCATGTTGTCTGAACCCCCGCTCAGTCTGTTTGGCCAGCTGCTGAAGCGATGGCATTCTGAGATGTAAGTCCACACACACACACACCCCCTATTCTGAGTATGTCTCTCTCACGCTTTGTTCTCTCACTCTCGCACACACACACACACACACACACACACACACACACACACACACACACACACACACACACACACACACACACACACACACACACACACACACACACACACACACACACACACACACACACACACACAGTGATGACATCACCATTTTAACAGAAACTAACTGATCTAGATATGTTCAGTGTGTGACCGAACACCTGCGGTCAACTGTAGGTTTTAACGCTCAATTCGCCAATGGCTTGTTTTCCGTCAAGTAATTTCCGACATCCCGGAAACACATGTGTTTCATAGCTTCCTATGAATTGCTAACATTATATTAATGACTTAATATAGGCAGATCGGGCCTCTCATTCCAGTGATAGGTCCTGCTCAATTGGCTTTGCCTGGATCCTAATGGACGTCCGCACACAATGGAGAGGCATTTCTAGTCCTTCAGAATTACAGCCCTAATCGCAAACAAAACGACCATGTTTAGCAGCTCAAATAGTAACTCTGGATTATCTCACGGGTAAAATATGAATGTTTCCGAGGTTGATAAGATAGACGAGGAACACAAACAGATCATCCCTGCCTCATGCAGGGGAGGCGGAAGTGCTCTTCTTCTACAAGCCAAATAGAACGGGACTGAATGGTGGCAGTAGCTTAACCTTTACACACACATACACACACACACACACACACACACACACACACACACACACACACACTTCACTCGCTGCCCAATACTGCTCTCTAGTGATGTTTTGGAGATGTTTGCAGCATGTTTCTCTTCTCTGGACTGCATGATAATTAAAAGGCCTCTGTGCAGCAGTGGCCCTCAAACATGTTCATGTAAAGGGCCCCCAAATGTATACCATTTGGCCGTGGACCCTCATTTGAAAACATGTGGTGCCAGGGACCCCCATGAGAGAAGATTTGTAGAAAAATGTGTTTGTGTGTGCGTGCGTGCCGTGTGCATCTATGTTTGAGCATACGTGCATGTGCCTTTTTGAATAGCCAGAAAATGTATGTGTGTGTGTGTGTGTGTGTGTGTGTGTGTGTGTGTTTCAAACAGGGCCTATTTGACTCTTATTTTCATATCAGAGTGAGTTTAACTACCAATAGAAGCACTAAAGTCTCCTAACGGTGCCGTTTAGCTCTGGTGGGAGATGAGCGCACGCTCGCTCTCTGCTTCTCTCTCTGCCATTCCCTGGAATCCCGAGTGGGAGTGTTTGATGTGCCGATCGGAGCGGCGTGGAGCAGAGCGAGCCGCTCAGAACCTGGAAAATGTGTCCGTTTCATCTCTCAATTACTGTCAAGGTTTGAAGTGCTGGTGTTCTGCCTTCATCCTTCACAATATGGCTCAAGTTCGTTGAAACATATAGGGGGAAAGAATGAAAGACAGACAGACAGACCCCAGAAACTGCCACCGTTTCAAAACCTGTCCGAGACTTTAAAAGATGATTTTTTTTGTCTCCCTATAGCCCACCCTCCTGAGGTGTGTGTGTGCATGTGGGGGGGAATCATCAGAAGTTCTTTAGTATAATGTACAGCTGTCAGGAAATTGGTGATCTATCTAGACCTCATCATCACTGCCTTTAATCTGCCTTATTTCACCCTAGGCAGTGTACACAACTACACACACACACACACACACACACACACGGTCATTAACATGACTAAAATAACCGCTCTACAAGTTCACAATGTGTTGCAGATGTGACACGTTGTGAACTTATAGGCTATGTTTGCGCTACACCAACGTTGTAAAACAAAGTATAAGTCGACAGGCACTGTCAAACACTGCTCTTGTTTATTACAATACATCTAGATTCTAGACCACTGTAATGCACTGTGAAATACTTTGGAAATATTGTTAATTTTGGAAGGAGCTTTGCATTTGAGAGAGATGGAAGTCAAACACTCATAATAATTTACACCAACATATTGGATGGTTGCTCATGTGAATCTGTCCTACCAGTGAAGTTATTGAAACTGGCTTTGAAACTGACAGTAACACAGCGACAGATGGAGGTAGTCAGAAGTAGTCAGTATGTGTGTATGTGTGTGTGTGTGTGTGTGTGTGTGTGTGTGTGTGTGTGTGTGTGTGTGTGACTGTGGTTGGAGGAAATGTCTGCAATGTCCTAAATGCAGTTGCTTTAACAGCCCTACTACTGACTACATTCCTTATTCTGTCTCTCTCATATCCCTCATTCCAGCTGGCCTGTGTGTGTGTGTGTGTACAGTATGGACAGAAAGGGGATATGTCTCTGATGACCAAATATGATATATGAAACAGAACTGCATTTCATTTCATGTGTGTGTGTGTGTGTGTGTGTGTGTGTGTGTGTGTGTGTGTGTGTGTGGTAATTCTGTACTACAGATTTATATGTGCGTGACATCAGAACGGGCTCTTTATGAGCCAGATTTATCTCTGACAAACACATCAACTGCATCAAATTATAGTTTGCTGCACTTGGCGCTCGTTATGCCGTCTTATGACATTACCACAAAGGGGGAAAATCCTCCGAAAAAACATAATTCATATCATGTGTTATGGTTCTGATGCAGCGCTGTTCCTGATTTGTCAACATGACCGAGTAACGGTAACCTCTGGAGAGTGTCAATTGAACTCTGAGTTAGAAGAACACTGAGGATTTTAACTGGACTAGTGTTTCCTAAAGGATCGCCTAAAGTTATATGATCACTCAGCATTTATACGGGTCCAGAATTACTGTATTGTTTTGATTACCTCTGCAAGCTGACAGCCATCTGTCTGACTTATTGTGACTGATTTATTGTAACCGTCTGCATCGTTTCTAATTCATGTGTGTTTTTATTATTATTAATGGGGAAGAGAGTAAAGAGAGTGATGGTATTTTAAAGTATTATGGTCATTAACTGTGTTAACTGTGTTAACAAAGCATCTTACTATCGTATTTCACTGTATCTATTCTCAACAACACTGTAAATGAAGCCAACTACAACTTTGAAAACAAAGTTTGAATTGAAATGCAATTATTACTTCCATTTTCATTGAGTATCAAGGTATCAAGGCAGAAGTACCACCCAAGGAAATTATGTTGAGGCTTAACACATCTGGTTCACATCCTCCGTCCACTAAACGAGTGTTCGAAAAAGATTATTTCCGGGGAAGTACTGTACGTACATGCAGCGGAAGTGGCCCGGCCGCCCCTATAGGCTCTCTGCATTAGGCCGTGGCCAGGCTTCTCTCCCGGAGACGAGAAAGGCTGGGAACGAGGCAACTGATGAGATGCTGGTCAGCAGCCATCGCTTTACAACGTCACATATAGGACCTGATTGCTGCCTTATGAGTATAAACCAACCTTATGCAACAGAGGTGTGCAACTAGTTGTCCTTTAACCCATTTTGACCTGAGATCAGATTCTAAAAATGTCTGTTTGAAAATTACAGTTGTCTGAAAAAGCTGTTTTTATGTCAGTCGTTCTTTGATTTTTCAAAAATATCAGACCTACAAGCTCGTAGCACGCCACTCGGTGGCACGCTATGAGCTTGTAGATCTGCTATTTTTCAATAGCTAAAGCATTAGCTCTGATTACTGTTCTAATTACTGTTCTAATGAAGATCACTCACTTTCCCACTTCTGATCACTAGCTAAATATACTCATGGCCACAAATAATGCCCACATAAATACTAAATCCATATATTACCAGGCACACCGCCACCCCTTTCAAGGTTTGACGAGTTGTGCAGCTCTTTCTGAGATGCTGGAACCACCCAGTGGCACTAATAATAATTTGTACCACGTACATTCGTAGAAAGTCACTTGCTCATTCTGCCATTTGGTGGTACTGTAACTGAACCTCCTGGCCCTTTCAGCATGCAATACTTTATATATTGACTTGCAGCCACGTCACTGGAGGACTTGTTTGCATTAATGAACGCCGGGTAAATGGTACATTTACTGTATATAGTGCCTTTATCCAAGGCGCTTTACACATTCACCCACTGACAATTTGACACACATATTCACACACCGATGGGAAACCATGCAAGGCACCAACCTGCACATTGGGAGCAATTATGGGTTCAGCGTCTTTCTCAAGGATACTTCGACACTACTGTAACTCTGGGGGAGCCCGGAATCGAACTGGTAACCTCACGGTTCCCATCCAGCTGCTCTACCGGCCACACTACCCCTGAGCCAGTGCCACCGCCGGGTATACCTACAGTATGTATTGATCAGCTCGGTGGCCTTTAGTATAGTAGTTTAGTAGTAATGAACTTGAGAGTTGGTCACAGAACAGAACAGGACTGTACAATGTTAGTGTCATAGATAGACAAAACATTTAGATCTTTAAACAGAGGAGCAGATGGAGCCAAATAGTCAGAAGAAGTAGCTATTCTTACACATTTCTTTTGAATAATTAATAATTTGTGTAAATTGGATGGATATGTATTTCCCCAAACAATATTGCAATAAATGAGATATGGATACAACTGTAATAAAGGGTTAAGAGGCAAGCCTGATGAACCAGGCCACTAATTATTCTGATGATACCAAATGATCTTGAAACTTTGTTGGTTACTGTATGTATGTGTTATTTCCAAGACAAATTTTCCCTCCACCAGGATTCCTAGGAACTTGGTGGATGAAACTTGACTCATTTCAATCCCCACCAATAGAGATCTTAGCTCTATGATGACAGTATTTTTTTGTTTTTACACACAAACTATAAAATTAGATTTCATTACATTTAGTGATAATTTATTTGCAAGAAACCAATTAGATAGCATAGCTGTGCCAGAATTTGCTTCCTTAATGAGAGATTCGAAATTTCTGTGAGTCAAAATCAAATTAGTATCATCAGCAAGCAGAATCGGGGTAAAAGATGAGGATACAGCAGCCAGGTCAGAAATAATAAGGGTCCAAGAATAGACCCCTGAGGTAGGGGCAACATACTGTACTAGTGAAGCCTCGGCCGGGAGGCGAACCCGGAGACTATGGATCAGCAACAAAGCACCGTATAGCAGGCCTGGATTAATGGATATATTATCGTCATATTACGGTAAGACAACGGCTACAACGTTATTCTCCTTAAAGTGGCCACTATTTCTTTAGGGTGCATTGTCCCTTTACCAGCTGCAACTCTCCTCCTACACTGGAGGTCCAGCTGTCTTCGAGCAACTCTGCACTAGATATTATGTCATTCCCTGGGGTTCTCTGTCCCCGTGACCCCCGAGCACCTTTTCATATTGGCTGCGTCCTGCGTGAGTGTCTCCGTGTGGCTGTATATCCACTGTCGGCCTGTCCTCCTCGACACAAACCTTTCACTTTCTCACACTCGCTCAATCTCACACCGTTCCAGTCCATTTGTCACCTTACACTCACTCACGCCTCACCTCCTTGTTTTTCTGCCTCGCAGCCTCAAAACACATGCACACACATAGCTTTGTATCACTTGTGATGTGTGGACGTCAATATTTTGGAATGCCATTTTAACATTGTTTTTGCCATTTTTAACGCTTACCCTAAAAGCATGACTTAAGGCTCATACATAGTCTGGATTTGCGGTGGTTAGGTGACCACCGAACTACAACATGACGTCACGAGCCGCGGTGAAGAGCAAACCACCGCCACCGCTCCAGCCCTTCTCTGTTTTTACTCACCACCGCTCAACGTTATTTCGCGGTGGTCGCGGTGGTCAGCTCACCACCGAAGATCCAGACTATGAATAGGCCTTTATACTTAGTTGAAAGACACACAACTTCATCAGGTACAACTCTAACCCTATAACACCTAAATGATAAATCCTACCTTAACCCCAACCAGATCTTATTTTAGCCATTAAAAAACAACAATTTCACATGACTAACCCTCAAATTCTACTACCGCATAGGATACTTGTGGGGACATTTGGGCCCCATATCAACTATAACACAATAATGCACGCTCGCAGAGTTTCCCCACTCTGTGGTCGTCAAAATAGGGGTTATTGATGATTCTGACCCCATTCCAAGCATTAGCTTTACATGAAAAACACTCCTTGGGTATTCAATTGTACCCCAACGTTCAACCCCTGCATTTAGGCTATCATGATCCAAAATGTATATAATAATCAATTTTTAATGTTATTTGGATCATAAAAAACCGTTGAACGATTACTATTGCGATATATCTTGGGTCAATTCGTAGGCCTACAACTACAACAGAGCCACAGACTGCTTAAAGCCACAGCAATATATATCTAGGACGAGCCTGAGAAGATCCAGAAGAATCTCCACCAATAAATGTCGTCAGTCTTACTTGCTCTTCTCCGTCTTTCCCATCTTTAACACAGCATATCTTCTACTTGTCTGTTATATCTATAATCGACAGTATGGAGAATAAGTGGAATGTGTGTGGAATCATGTGAAAGGACCATGGTTCATAGAGCATTGCATGGGGTATCACTGCCACCCAGTGGACAAACATAGTATTCCATGTTCTGGGTCATTATGGTAGTAATTTAATAGTATGGTATTTATCATAGAATTTTATATATATATAACATTTTTGGAGATATTTGCCCACACGCTCCCTGCCAGACAAATGTTAGACAAATTACTGAGAGTAATAACATTTTAATGTTCCTTTAACTCTCAGTTCAATACTACACAGTGATCACTCTTTGTGGGAAAGACTTCTTAAAAGTACCAAATGTACCTCAAAGCTATTAGGCAATATAAACAAATCATGTTGTATAGGCCTACATGGAAAACTATGTAGTAAAATGTTGCAAACTTACAATTTCCCTCTCTGGAAGATGCGTCTCTGAATGTGGTCCCACAGCCTCCCAGCTCTGAGCTGATTGATGTCCTTCTATCTCCTCACCCACGTCAAAAGAAGATACCTGTCAAACACCAAAGAATACATGTCTTTTATCTTTCTCTAATCATGTAGATAACCAAGAATTCTAATCATGTTCTTGTTGTTCTTGTTTTATATACTGCAATCATGTTTTCTGGATATTCTATATTTCATTGTGTTTTACATAGGTAAAGGCCTCGTATAAGCCCCTTGGGGTTTTTTTGCCTCAGCCTAGCCTTCTTATATTTATATGTTCACTGTGTTGTTTTTATACTGTGCTGAATAAATAAATACAAATAATACAAATCTTCTGTGGAAGATTTTAAACCTCAACTGTTCCTCAGAGTTTCCCCAATTTCACTGGTATAGTTTTGTTCGCTATAGTAGACCAGTTAACAAAATAAAGAAAAATGAATGTTATCATTTGTGTCGTAAAGACAGATATTGCCTTTCCCATCGTCGTGGATGGCTTGATTCTACGTTTAAAATAATTGATACAGATAGTGTAAATCTCTATGGGAAAATATGAATGGCAGTTATTTCAGCGGGTCCAGAAAACCACGCCCACTGCTATGCTCTATAGATTGTCACATTTAGAAAGAATTCGAAAGAAGAAAAAAAGGGCAGGGTACAACACTTTTTTGGTTTTTGTTTACTCTTATACAATATTAATATTATGGAGTTTGGCGAGTTCCATATCCCAGTACACACGTTCCATCTCAGAGAAGGAGGATGCAGGAGGAGGAATGTGATAACTAATAAGTGGTGTGCTACCGACAATCAAGCCAGACATTTTTCTACAAATAGAGGGTGTTTGTGAGGCAAGAAGAATGTCAAGAAAGATACAGAGAAGGGCAGAGGGAAGATCAAAGTCCATATATATCCATTGTATGTCTGACATTTGAAAGAGAACTACCAGAGCAGATGTGCAGAGGAGTAAGCTGTGGAAAGGAGAAGTGTAACGAGGATTGTGTTTCAGAAGAACCAAAGTGTCTGGCTACACTGCAAGGGAATTCACTTTGCAGGGTCTGGAAGAAATAGTCCTTGGATGATGCAAAGATGAAGTGGCTTTTTTATTTAACATTGTTACATAGACATCTCTGCAGTCATCAAAATGAACAGAACAAAAGTATTTACCATAATAACTGGTCAGCTTGGCCCCATGGGTCTTCTCACCTCAACAGTCCTACTTCGACTGCCAAGCAGTGGCAGCGCTCAAAAACACAGGAACGTATTAAAGGTTGTGCAGCGTGAACTGCCACAGTGTCCTAAAAGGGAAGGAAACAAAGGTGAGCAGGATCAGAGTGGAAAAGGGAGTCACATACTGTACATGCCGAAGCTGTGAAGAGGATGGACGTGAAAGGGGATGAAAACAGATGAATTGTGCGGTTGAGATGCAGGGTAAATCTGAAAGAATTGAAATGGTGTTGGAAGCAGCGAGGAGATTCCTCAAAATAGTGGTATTTACTACATTATGGTGAGGACTTGAATTATACATTGAGGGAAGGATTTGCGCAAACTCAGACCACATGGGTCTGAGACTAATGACGATAAAATAGTTTGGACAATAAATGTTAAATGTATGAGAGTTATGGGATGGGGTGAGCACAGAACACTAATAGCACTAAAGACTATACATCAGAGAAGATCTATGTGATGATGATGATGTGCAGCGCCAGTGCTGTAAACATTATGGTCAAGCCAACATGCTGGCACGAAAGTTTCATGTGTTCAGACAATGTCAAAATAGCACTTTTTAAAACCTACTGCACTCCACTCTATACAGCTCACTTGTGGTGCCGATACAGCAAAGCGAAAATGAAAAGACTTCAGGTGGCATATAATGATGCTTTTCGAATATTCCTGAGACTCCCAAGATGGACCAGTGCTAGTGAAATGTTTGTGACCAGTAATGTACCCACATTTCATGCTGTACCGAGGAATGTTATGTATAGATTCATGTGTAGACTGAGGGAATCAAATAATGCACTAATTATGGCCTTAACAGGGATCACACAGAGTGACACAGTCTTCTCCTCATGTTTCTGGAAACACTGGAGGCAATGTTTATATGTTTTTAATTGACAAGGACTGCCTGGAGTGAAAATAGCCTAATACATAGGCTATTTCTGTGTTGTTGTTTTTGTATTTACTGTTGTGTTTTTACATGTTGTTTGTATATGGACCCATTGTGTCTGAAATAAAGTTTTCAATGAATATACAGTAATGCAACTACTACAGTAGCCTATAAGGATGTCATGCCAATAAGTGTGGTGACTCCAGGCCAGGGACCCTCGTGGTTCCTTATGTTGGGGGGCTCGGTTCTGGCTGTGTACAAATGGAACCATGTGGCAAAAGTAATTGAACAAAGCCCTTCCCTTTAGTATCATTGGTTAATGGTAACACCTGTCTGTGATGGAAGTAAGGAAGAGGCCCAATTTCTGTCCAATCACGGCTGCTGTGCATAGACCCCATTGTGAGTTACTGTAGCCTAATAGCCTAAATCTCTGTCACATAAAACTTCCAAGTATAGTCCAAAATACCATAGCCCACTTGTCATGTAGCCTATACAGTACAGAAAGACACCACTGCAATTAGACTTATTGCTAAGAATTGTGTTCATAAACGTATGCTAGTCATGATAATCATCCTAGTATGCTCCCATTAGAGGGAGCGAGCTGGGAGGGAAGGGAAGAGTTGTGCTGCAATTGTGCACATTCATTGTGTGATAATAGCCTAACCTTACCTCTGGTCCATAGCTCTAAACGCATGACCAGAGCTTAACCTATGATTCTTTAAATGTCGTAAGCGAAACCTACCTTTTTGAAAGTGCACAAGGAAGAGACTGTTCCTCTGCAACTCTACTACTTCTGTGCTGCTGTCATGTTATTGTTACGGCGGTTCGTTCTCATTCTCCACACCTGCTGCTCCCCTCGTTGAGTATAGTAGCCCGTGTTGCCAGATTGTGCAAGAAAAACAAGCGCTGGCAAACAAACAAACAAAACGAAATCATCATAATATGATGATTTCGTTTTGTTTGTTTGTTTGCCAGCGCTTGTTTTTAACTTTCTTTAACTGTATTGTATATATTATATACAATACAGTTAAAGAAAGTTAAAAAAAAAATGGGGAAACGTGTTGGCCTACTGTATGGAAATGCTGGGCTCCAGAGATTTAAAATGTATGGGGGTCTGTGTGTGGGGGTCTGTTTGTACAGGTGAGATTTAGAAAAAAAAACATGGGGTTTGCAGGGTTAAATTTACCTCATTTTACAACAAAAATAATAATAACTTTATTAACAAAGTCCTAAAAATCTAAAAGTCTTTGACTTTGTCCAGATCTCAGTAGGCTACAGCCCTTCCACTCTATTACACCCCCCTGTTGGCCGTGCGCGCTACATGCCAGCCAGCCAGCAGCTAGACTGTGCATCTGCATTGTGCACATTGCACAACCCTGTGTGTTGGTCTGTGTGAGTGAGTGAGTGAGTGAGTGAGTGAGTGAGAGAGTGAGTGAGTGAGTGAGTGAGTGAGTGAGTGAGTGATTAACAGTTTGCAGAATTACAGTAGCCTACATTTCAAGCACAACTCAATACAAAAACTGGAGTGGACGACACCATAAAGCATTACACTTGTTTACAATAGGGTCCAGTCCACCATTTTCAATTCATCATAACATTTAGAGACTACAAATATACAGCCAATCAAATCATTGGTATGGGTATGGGGTATACGCACAAACACCCAAAGATGGCCATATGAGGCCCTCAAAAAAGGGAGTCATCTCCAGTCTCCAACCAGCTATTTAAAGCGGAGACGCTGTGAAGAGAGGGGCTTTTATGGCTTGAACCGTCTTATCGCTGCTTGCAGTGATATTTGTGGGCTCGCTCCAGCGAGCACACACTAGTTCTCTACAGCCACTTTTTTGGCATCCAACTACTTCAACAGAAGAACAGATCAAACTATCTTTATGCAGTTATTTATGACGGAGACAGTGGAGAAGGTTCATGACTGAGGTGCGTGCAGCCTCTTTTATTTATGAGTGAAAATCATATAGCAGGCCAGGGAATGGTAACATAAATCACAGTCTGTTGGCCACACGGTGGCGTCAATGGTCCCTCGACGATATCTGCCGGTGAGAGAGGGAAGTTAGTCTTTAAGTTGAACAGAAATACAAATACACTCCTTTTCTGTGGGAGGTCTGCCACCCTGCCCGAGGCCACTCTGGCGGGGTGGTGGGGACAGACAGAAATAATAACGGCCTTCTCTCTTTCTCTTTTCCTCTAGGTTCCTGTGGCGAACAGCGACTCCCGTGGTGGGTACAGGTAAGTACAGGTACAGTAGGTGGTTTAGCTTAGAGTAGCATAGTTCATTAGCTTAGGCCTCTTCTTTCTACAGGGTTCCCGGGACAGGTATAGTATCACACAGGTACGATAGTTACATAGGCGTGCTTCCCTACGCAGCTCAAGGAGCTCGCTAGCCCTCCTATCCGAAGCAGTAATATCCTTAGCGGAGTCTTCGCCTTTAACGGCTCCTCTTGACTCATAAGGTGAGTAGTATGAACAGTGGTAAGGTTTCTCTTACGACCTTTTTAGGCGGTGTCGGTTCAAGGTGGCGAGGGGTCCCCGCTGTCTCTCTCTCTCACTAGCGGCAGGGGGACGAGGAGTGGGTGGCGTCCTCCTCCGCCTCTCTTCCACCTCGCCTCTCTCTGTGTCCGGCTCCGAACCTAGAAACCTGTTAGATAGAGGGACGATGAGAACGTGCACACAGAGCGATATAACAGTGGGGAGCGTGTATGGGAAATATAGTGTCGCTTACCACCCGAAGTCTCTCGTGAGGCGTGCCTCTGTCAGCCCGTGGTGAACCAGCTGCTGCTGCGTGCGCTCAGAGTGAGAGCGGCTTTTATACTCGGCCGGCTGGCGTTGATTGCTCGCCGCATAATTTCCGTCTGGCCTAGTATGAGATCCGGCACATACACCTGGCTTGATTGGCTGATGTATGATGATAAGAGTGCGCCCACGTCACACAAGGGTGATTTTTATTATCATTCATGATTAGGGCTTAAGTGGTTAAATAAAATGAAGTTCAGTTTATATGTATACAGTATTTTATATTTATTATCGCTCGTTCATTGTAAAAGTTAGTAGAACTTTAATAAAATCCAATATTTCATGAATCCTTCCTTCCTTCCTTCCTTCAAAACATTGGTCACATCAGTAATCTAATCTAAAATGTGGTCTAGTAGTCTCCAGAATCGGAATTGGAATTAAACCTACAGTATCATTGGTTGGGCTACCGATCTCCTAGCAGCTGGAGGTGGAGGTAACCAGCAGATTCTCAGTAGTCTCAGTAGCAGCAGCATCTGCTCTCCCCGCTCCATTTACATCCTTTACAGCATTCCCAGTCTCCCTCAAGACACCAAAGACGTCCCAGGAAGGAGGCAGCATGTGGCGGGTGAATGCCAGACGTGCCAGCAAGGAGGCTGATTGAATGGTGAGCATGGTGAGCAACATTATGAAAGACCTGAAGGGGAAATACTGGTGGATGTCCCCTGTTAACTCATCCTCCCTCCAACCGGGAAACATCAGGACAGGGGGGATGTGGAGTAGAGGCTCCCCGCTCAGAAGTCTCACAAATGTCCCCAGGACGAAGCCAGTGGTCGCACCGTATCCGTTAGCGAAACGACAATGGAGGACACAGACGATCTGCGGGAAGACCATGCAGTACAGCAGGTCTGAACTCATCAGCCAGAACGCCATGACGCCTTCCCCGGTGAAGGCCAGGCCGGTGCCAGCCAAGCCCACGAACAGCACACTTAGCCGGATCACCCATGCACACTCCACCTCCGATGCCTTGAGAGAGAGTGGAAAAGACTCGTTATTACAGAATGACCGTCTGATCTCCTTCTTGTGCCTAAGCCTAGTAATACAGAATGTATGCCCCATCGTATGACGGTGTCACATGCCGAAAATAGCAAATCTACAAGCTCATAATGTGTTGTGAATGAGCATGTATGCGTTGTGAATGAGCATGTAGATCTATTTTCACTGCTTAACACCATCATGCCACAAAGTATAGATCAGGCTTTAAAACTCTGGTCTCAGAAATGTTTATACTCAGTCACATGGTATATGTTATATATATATAACTTTCATATAATACCCGCGATATGAACGAGTTCAAAATAAGTCAAGTCACACACATCGACAAACCTTCAAGCAAGGCAGGTGAGCAGGTACTCAAAACGACCAAAGATCAAAAGCAAAAAAACAGAAAGAAGAAGCATCTGCACACTGTAATACTCATTATAATATGGTACAGTAATTGTCTATTCTGTCTGTGACTCAGTCATCCTTTAAGTCATCCTTTAAGTGACTTTTATGTAGGCATCCAATGAGTGAGTTACATTTAGAGCCAAAGCTCACGTCATCTTAAATAGAGTCTTCCTCGTTCTCTTCAGTTTATCTCTTTTGTTCGAGCACCTGTTGAATTTTATTGGATGTGCGTGCACCTCTTGAACACATACACATACAGAAAGGTTTCCAACCTGTTTCCTGAGGTAGCTCTTGTAGATATTCTGAGTGAACATGGATGCAGAAGAAAGCATGGCAGAGTCCACGGAGGACATGACGGCTGCAGCCAATGCCCCAATGCCCAACACCGACACCCAGGACGGGGCGAGGTTTTGCAGGGCCAGTGGAAGCACATTCCCTGCCTCCCCGCGCTCAAACGGAGATGGAAGACCATACTCTGTCTGGTTCCAGTCTGAGAGGGGGAAAAGCCTAGTGTGAGTTTAAAGCTGCAATCGAGAACGTGTGAACATTATTTGAAACAATAGTATGTGTATAACTAGTACATCTGCTGTGGTTGGAGGAGGTCTACTCTACTTCCGGGAAGCTCATAAGGGCAATATTCTCCCTGGCCAAGCAGGCGCAGAGCGTCGCAGTCCCGCCCCCTGCGAGGGCACCAGAAGAGAATTCCATATAGATATAAAATGTATTTATTTAGAAGAAGAAGAAAAACGGTTGTTGTACACTGCCCTTTTTTTTCTTTTTTCTAATGATTTGTTCGGCCCCAAAATATGCGTTTATTGTCATGATTTGTAAACTCGGCTGTTGGCTTTGTACGAGGCTTACAGGTCTTTAAATAAAGGGACTGAGACGCTCTATGTCTTAGCACATCGGTAGTAAGTTGGGGGTCCGCGTCAATATGCCGACGGTCCATTGGTCCGATCAACAACCTACCTCAAACCCTCACCCTAACCCTAACCTCCCCCGGGGCAGACACCTAAACCTAACCACCCACCCTCTCCCGACCCCCAGCGCACCTCGGATCAATGCTCCTTCGGAGCAATGGTCCGAAGGAGGAGTAAGTTGGGGTCCGAACCGTGGGTAGGACAAGATTTGTGGAATGCACATTGCAGCTTTAGCAGTGAGTTTGTGAAGTACCTGCAGAAATAGCCACCGCTCCTATAATGACTGAAGGAATGCCCATGACGGTGGAGAGGATCATTGATGCAAAGCACGTGATCTGGGCCTGAGCAGGTGATGCAGCAGAAAGGACCCTCTGATAGAATGCCTGGAAGGACAGTCCTCCTAAGGACTGCGCCCCACACACACACACACACACACACACACACACACACACACACACACACACACACACACACACACACACACACACACACACACACACACACACACATGCCATCAGGCTTCCGCGGTATCCTGGTGTCGGGCGGCACAAATTATGTCTGAGGCATGGAGTGCCAACGGATCACTGCCATCAGGCCTCAGCTGGGTCCAGTTGTACACGACGGAAGGTGGAAAGTTCATGCCATTTAGCCATCCATGAGCACAGCATAAACAGCTGCAGCTGATTGCAACACAACGATGCAACCCATTACTCTTAAAGACATGCACGCACACACGCCCTGACGTGTGCGTGTGTGCCACCCACACATTGCAGCTTTTGCGCAGAAAGTATAGAATAGGGCAGCCAGTAAATAGAGAAAAAGATAAAATATGGACATTGAAGGTTTCTGCCTGACAATGCAGATATGTAAACACAGATGCATACTGTACATGGATAGGATTTGGCGGGAAACAACAAACCAACCAATAAGAGGAATTCATCGATCCATTTTCCAACATCCTCTGTCTTGAGCTCCCCCAGCCAGGGCGGTGAGTGTGGAGGTGTGAGTGTCATATTATATGATGATGATGATGATGATGATGATGATGGGTGGAGAATTACAAAGGGAACACACAGCCACTGGGAAGGGCAAGATACAACAGAACAAGGAAATGGGTCAACAGAAATATAAATAATATTCACCGCCAGTGCTAATAGCTAATGCTATCAGGGGTGGGGGGGATGGAGTTTGCATTAACCACTCCCTCCTCAAAATGTAAAACTTGGCACACTCTTTAAAAGAAAGAAAATAAAAGAAAAATCAACATTTTCCATAATATTTCCAAGATAAAAAAAAAAAAATGGGGAAAATAGGAGTTCCGAGTGCATAATCTTACTCAGGGCACCTCAACGGGAAAATAAACAGAGACCCTCTGCTTCCCAGCCAGGCTCTCTACCCATTAAGCTATGCCACCATATAGCCTGAAAGAGCCTGTGCATATTAGAGAGGCAGAACAAACTAGCACTGGAAACCGACACCGACTTCCTATTGGTTCACCAACCTATGAGCCCGCATCCCCTTCCGTTTCCGAGGCTATGCCACCCCTGACATTCACGTCTGCTCTCACCAGACTGATGAAGATGATCAACAGCTGGATGACATCAGTGTAGGCCACTGAGTACAGGCCTCCCAGCAGTGTGTAGGTGATGGCAACACCTGCAGACAGGACGATGGCGTAGGACGAATGAAGATCAAGAATCACACTGACTGTCCCACCTGCAGAAACACACAATATACACACGTGTGCCAATTGAACCCTAGTGTCCCTCCTCTGCACATGTCATCCTCTATAGGTGAACCATATGCTATATTTCAGCGAAGATATCAGATTTACAAGCTCACATGCCTTCCACGGAGCACACTTTTGTAGTTGTTGTAGGAAAGAAAACATAACATTATTTAATCAGTAAGATGATGACGTTTCCATTTTGGTTTCTGCTCCTAGTAAAATATCCTTTGGTTCATTGTTTTTGTTTCTGCTCCTCAAACCTGTTCGGAGCCCTATAGGTAGTAAGCACTGACAGATGCAAGGATGAACAGAGCTAACAGCTAAGCAGAGTTTAAATAACATTGATGCACTGAAATGCCAAAGTAAGGAGGAGACCTGTGGTGAGGTGCAGATGTAGCAAAAGTGGGAGTAGTACTCTAGACTACATACATGTTGGTCCCTGAAGGACCTGATGTTGATAAGCAGAGCTACACTATACACATGTTGGTCCCTGGAGGACCTGATGTTGATAAGCAAAGCTACACTATATACATGTTGGTCCCTGAAGGACCTGATGTTGATAAGCAGAGCTACACTATATACATGTTGGTCCCTGGAGGACCTGATGTTGATAAGCAGAGCTACATAGTGTAGCTCTGCTTATCAACATCAGGTCCTCCAGGGAAATAACATTGATGCACTGAAATGCCAAAGTAAGGAGGAGACCTGTGGTGAGGTGCAGATGTAGCAAAAGTGGGAGTAGTACTCTAGACTACATACATGTTGGTCCCTGAAGGACCTGATGTTGATAAGCAGAGCTACACTATATACATGTTGGTCCCTGGAGGACCTGATGTTGATAAGCAGAGCTACACTATATACATGTTGGTCCCTGAAGGACCTGATGTTGATAAGCAGAGCTACACTATATACATGTTGGTCCCTGAAGGACCTGATGTTGATAAGCAGAGCTACAGTATAAAGTGTGACTGACCCAAGGCACCCAGGATGCAGGCCACCCAGAGAATGTCACTGAGCAGACTGGGAAGCAGGAGGGCTGTGGTGAGTGCATTGCCATAGCGATGCTGAAATGGATCCATCATCGTCACGTAGCGCTTCGACCTCATTTGTTTAGCAAAGAACAAGCCTCCTGTTGGGACACAACATGAAGGTGGTGGGTTAGACCAAGGGTTCACAACCTTGGGATCGGGACCCCAGGTGGGTCCCCGGATGATTAATGTGCATATTGTTTTCTCACTCAACAGTAAACAAACCAACAGCAGTAAGTCGCCCTTTTTTAATGATATATCGGACAATATTGATATATGCTACTGATAATATAGTACATCACTACTTTTAAGACCTTTTTAATACCTCTAAAATGTATTAAATACAAGGCAAAAATAACAATAGGCCTAGTGTCAAACTGTCAAATATTTCGTAAGAAAGAGGAAAACATTTTGAAAATAGCAGCACTACAAGCTCAGTGGAATCGAGTCAAACTAAATGTAATAAATTGCCTCAACTCCAAATCCAAGTGGTGGGTCATGGCCTGAAAAGTTTGGGAACCCTTTGGACAGTACAGTAGACCTGACTGTACAGATGTGAAGATGATGCCAACGTCTTCGTGAAACAATTTTCTCTGAAGGCTATATCACTGCATGTTTTTCAGAAAAATTATGTTTCTTCAGTGGCTCTCAAATGGTGGGCCAAGTCCAGATCTGATTTTGTTATTATGGATTATTTACAGTATGTACTATATTAGTACTTTGTGCACACTCAAATCCCAATACAGCAAATAAAACATATATTTTAAACATAAAATGTTCAAAAAATAACAAATGTTCAAAAATCTTCCCACCCAAATTCCATTCTAATGAAGTTGAGGAAACAATACACATGATGTTGGAGTGTGTCTGTTACATCACAGACTTGAATCTCAGCTCTTCCTGGACTACAGTTGAAATGGAAAGAATGCACAATGCTGCTTCTTACCTACGAGGAAGGACAGCACATATGAAGGGGGCCCTAGGGCCCAGATGACGCCACGGGAGGGAGTGTAGACGGCCTCGGCAGTACCCATGATGTAACCTCCTCCAACCCAGGTGGCTGATGGTGAAGAAGCAGTTAACATAGTCACACACACACACACACACACGCACACACACACACACACACACACACACACACACACACACACACACACACACACACACACACACACACACACACACACACACACACACACACACACACACACACACACACACACACACACACACACACAGGAACAAATTGTTGCTGTCGGGAAGAAACCTTGTACTGTCTGCATGTGCAGAACCATGTGTTCCTAATAATGAATCCAATATAGTATTATATATTAGTCACAAGCTCTTAATACTTTTCATTGGTTAAATAATTGTTGCAGAAAACCAACAGGGAAGACTTAAGCACTTTCAACCTGGCGTCTCAAATTTCCAGAAGTAGCAAATCTACAAGCTCACAAAGCGTCACATCTTTTCAGTACTTTTGAACGACGCTGTCATACGACGATATACAAAGTAGGGAATTAGTTTAATTTTAAAAGATGAAATGGAGATAATAGGTTTCTGCAAGAACAGGGGGGAAAAGACAATCTCACAGAGAATTGTTGCTCTATCTAAAGGTCCATTGAGACGGGCAGTGAGCCAGCGACTGATGCACCTTGTAATTCATTTTCAATGAAAGGAGTGTGTTTATTTTGGACGTGTGGAAAAGTTGAGGGGCGTATTTTCGAGGGCGCGGTCCCATGAAATTTTGTGAACACACCCGCGACTGACTAGACCTGGATTGTGTATCAGTCAAGTCAAGTCGTACGATTTGTCACACACGTTACCGCAGTGAAATTTGTTCTCCGCATTTGACCCATTTCTTGGAGCTGTGAGAATTTACAATTTAGGCATTTAGCAGACGGTGAGCTGCAGCCGTGCCGCGCTTGGGAATCATTTGATTAGTTGATTTACTCCCAATCCAACCCATTGATGCTGAGTGTCAAGCAGGGAGGAATTGGGTCCCATTTTATAGTCTTTGGTATGACCCTGCCGGGGATCGAACCCCGACCTCCCAGTTTCAGGGCGGACACTCTAACCACAAGGCCATGGAGATGGTCAACTTTTGAAACATTTGGAAAAATCATAAGCAATAAAGCAATTGTGAAAAGTTTCAATAATTGACAGTTTTCCCTGGCACATGTTTCGGATTGAGGATCCACATCAATTTGGAGGCCCTTGACATGAAAAGATTTGTGAATCCCCGCTTTATGCTATATACGTACATCGTCGTACATACATTTTCTCACCTGTCATTGTGAAGATGCCGATCCAAATGTTGATGTTGCGTCCTCCTATCATGGTGACCTCACTTCTGGATCCAACACATTTCTTCTCCTCTCTCCTGGATTTCCTTGAAGCCCAGACCCCCATCCCCAGGATCAAGGCATAGAAGACCAACACTGCTACCAACCCAGCTATGTTTAGAGCCATCGTGAAACTAAAACACACAAATGCAAGCAGACAGGATGTGTTAACATATTGAAATGTCCTTGAGCGAGATATTGAATCTATACTGCCCCTGTTGCTGCTGCTGCCACCAGGTGAATGGAATGATAACATTTATTATTTATCACAGAATTGTCATAATTAATGCTGATAAAAGCAGTAAATTCCATGTCTACTCACCGTTTCTTTTCCCCTGAGGGGCAACAGGACCATATCTGGAGAATGCATGGGACTGTCGCTAAACTACACTGAATCAAAAGTGAATAACTTATTTTTGAACGTCTGACTTTCAGACGTTCAGTCATGTGGCAGCCAAGTCTATCCACACAAGCCAAGTCTATTCACACAACCACGAGTTGTGTGAATCATCCCAAAATTGGCTTGGTGAATAGGCGCCTTGGTATGCAGGGTTTTGGCAACCAACTATTATGATTGTTACTTAATGTTCTAGACCCTACCTCTTATGTATTCATGTTTAATAAAAAGCCCCGGGAAGAGAGGAGAGCCAACTGCACCGAACCTTCCCGGGAATGACAGCTTTGCATGGCTACCTTTGTATGACTATATGTACGTGGGTTTCAATAAACTAATGTTTTAGACCCATCTCGACTGCGCCTCTGATATAGGCCTACTCTGAAATCAACAATAGTACAAAACAAAAAAAGGCGCCCCTCACTTGACAAAATGTTATTGGTTTTTACAAGCTTCTCCCATATCAGTTACACAACTTGTTTTAGTGTTTTAAGTCCTTACATAAGTAAGTATAGTATATATACAGTAACTGAAATCGGTGTGGCAGCCAGGCAATATGTTCCAAGCACGGCTGGGCTGACTTTATTTTGCACTAGGAGTATACATTGTTATGTTATGTTTAACCAAGTGTCTGTGTTGACTTGAGCCAATAAATGATTTAACCTGCATCCAGTGTCTCACCTTATGTGACTGAGAGGAACCCACAGTAGCAACAGACAGTGCTACACCCATGTTTTGGGACTGGATGTTCCATTTTGACCAGATATGCATTGATGCCGCCAATGTATGTATGTAATGTATGTAATGTATGTATGTAATGTATGTAATGTATGTATGTAATGTATGTAATGTATGGCCTTGTTTTTACTGGATTAGCCTTTTTAAAATGCTGCCATTTTGGCAAGGTCTCGATAAAGGTGCTCGATAAAGAGATCTTTGATCTCAAGTGACTACTTGGTCAAATAAAAGGTAAAATTTATAAAGAGAAGTCATCATGCTGAGGAAAGAAGATTACACAGTAAATGCAACACACTTTCCAAGTTCAAGTGCACTTATCACCATACAACCAAGCAGCTGGAACTTGTCTTCCATTCCAGTGGTTCTCAAACATTTTCATGCCAACGTCCCTCAAATTGATATGTATTTGGCCACGGACCCCCGTCTGAAAATATCCTGTCAGGGACCCCCAGAAGAGAAGATTTGTCTTCTCTTCTGGGGGTTAAAAAAAATCAATCTACTACACAAGCTCACAACACGTTGCATCACGCATTGGCTTTGAATAACCAAAGAATAATTGTGGTTAAACAGATTGTTATGCTATATTAAGTCATTTTGTTGGAGGACCTCCTGAAACCTCCTCACAGACCCTGGGGTTCCTGGACTTTCAACACTTTGGCATACAAAACAAAACTTTCATTGAGAGTACTTTAGCTTTTTATCTAATTCCATAGCTTCCTGTCCTTCAAACGTATAATGTATACATACAAACAAACAAACAAACAAGTGATCTAAAATATCAGTAACATAAAAATAGATCAAGATAAGATAACCTTATTTGGTCTGAAATCCAGAAGATGTGTTGATCAAGCTGGGAGATGGAGCCTTGTCAGAAAGTCCAGGTGTGATCAGGGATACACTGGCCTCAGTAGTTACAGCTCCAGTCTGCTTAATATTTCACAGACAGATTAAATGACAAACACTAGGCAAATATTTTACCAAATGCATTACTACTAACTTACTGTACTTACACAAGAAAGAAATATACATCTGAAATCAACCGTACAGCATATATTTAGTTTGGACTAATAATAATCAGAGGACACCAAAGATAAAAGCCTGGGTACCGAGGCTACCCTACCCTAGAACATGCTGAAGAATGATTGCCAGTGATTTTGCATGAGAAACAGGTCTTTAGCACTTTAAATCTACTGTATATGCAGTCAATAAGCAACAACCATGCTGGAGGTTATGTGGAAGTATAAATGTTGACCATGAACACATATTTTGGTAAATAATAAATATTGGGATAATGTATGGTCAGAGATAAAGAAGATACTAAGCTATGAGATACAGGTCTAAGACTAGTGTTGTGCTTTACCTTGGTGATTTGAGGATAACACACAGAGAAGATATGTACCTGGTCAAAGTATGATTGGCAGCTAGTAAAAAAGCAGTTACAAGGCTATGGCGCAAACCAGAACCTCCAGTTTGTGAGCAGTGGCTGAGCATTGTGGAGGAGATATTTGTAATGGAGAAACTAAAGGCTCATTCATAGTTTGGATTTTCGGTGGTGAGGTGGCCACCGAACTACAACATAACGTCACAAGCCGCGGTGAAGAGCAAACCACCGCCACCGCTCAACGTTATTTCAGCTCCGGCGGTGGTCACCTCACCACCGGAGCGGTGGTCACCTCACCACCGGAGCGGTGGTCACCTCACCACCGGAGCGGTGGTCACCTCACCACCGAGAATCCAGACTATGAATGAGCCTTTACTCATACTCACTGAGAGTCTGAGACTATACAAGAGGAACTATTCATTGAAGAATGGAAGAAATGGACTGAATATAGAATTCAACAGAACGACACAGATGTTAACAATGATGGACATTCATAAATGGACTAGAATACGTTGTTTATTAATGATGTATTTGAACCCTTTCACTGTGACTGTCATTTTATGTTTACCTGCAAATAAAGATGTGGTTAAAAAAACGATCTACTGTATAGAGGGTATGCAGTGACCGCAGGTCACATTTACTATGAACGTGTGTCACGTCATATATAGTCACGCCTCGTGACATCACGCCTCCATCTCCATATATGGAGCTCACCTGTTCTGACATTCCATAATTTGATGGCCAAGAGCCAACCATGACAGTCAGTCAACACACGTTTATAGGAGAACTCTGTGTTTTATAACAGTGGTTCTCAAAAATAGCAGATCTACAAGCTCACAGAGTGTCAATTCGTGCCGTGCTGTGATATGGTAGGCTATAGTCTATCTGCTATTTTTGAAAAATGTTGAATCATTTTGCCTTTTGACACAAATCTGCTCTGCTGAGTGAAATCATCTCTTTTGGGGGGTCCCTGGTAGGTACAAAACATTTTCAGATGGGGGGGGGGGGGTCAGTTTGGGGGTCCTTGGCAGGAATCAATGGGTTTGTTGTTTAAAGTATACAAAGAACATAAACGCCTTTAAACACACAAACACAATCTTTATTTTGTTCTCTTTGTAGCAGATAATGAGGAATAGAGCAGCCACACATTGAGGTGTGTGTGTGTGTGTGTGTGTGTGTGTGTGTGTGTGTGTGTGTGTGTGTGTGTGTGTGTGTGTGTGTGTGTGTGTGTGTGTGTGTGTGTGTGTGTGTGTGTGTGTGGTGGAAAAAGTACTCAAATGTTTTCCTTCAGTAAAAGTATCAATACTGCAATATGGAAATACTCCATTACGAAGTAAATGCACTTAATTGTACTGAAATGTACTTAGCTAGTTCCTTTACACCACTGGTGTGTGAGTGAGTGGTCTCAGAAGTGTATGTATGAGATAGTGATGTCGCCGTCTATCTCCAAGGTGTCCACCTGGGTGAAGGGCTGGAGGCGGTGGAAGAAGTCAAACAGATGCTGGCCATTGACGAACACCTTGAACCTCTGGTTCCCACAGCGGATGGACATCTGACACAACAAACAGCAACAACAATTAGACACATCATGACACTTGCACCTGGGGCCTATTTCACGAATCTTGGATGAACTAATCCAGGATATAGGCCAAAGCCAGGCTTTTTAAATCCTGATCTTTACAGCCTGGTTTATTCCGTTCCACTAAAGCCAAGCGAGGCTCAGAATTGGCGGATTTGGCGAGCCGGGATCAGCAAGCCTGGCTTAATAGACAGTCTGGCTTGTTGTCTCTAGACCCATTCTGTGGATCAAAGATTTACTGATCCTTCTTCTTCATGGGGTATTAAGGCAGTTTGCATCCTTAATAGTTGCATTACAGCCCCCTTCTGTATATCTCATTATCTTTACTAATCTATTCAAGACCAACTGATACAAGGATTTAAGCTTCTAAAATAAATACTGCTGCTGTAATTAAAGAGAGAACATACTCTCAATAGTGGATAGACTGAATGATTAACTACCCCAAAAATATAGTTTACATTTTACCACTACTATTAACTTAAAACAGAATTCTTAATATTGTAAGCATAATGATATTGTCGCATTGTGATATTTGGCCATAACTCCCTCCTCTGAGGGAGCTACCTTTGGGGAAGGGGGTTGTTTTCCAGACAGGGGCCAGACTGGTGAGGTTCATAGGTTCATGGGTTCATTTAGCATGCCAAAGTTTGTGCTATTGCCATTGAGAATGCATTGGGCGTTTAAGTTAAATAACTCAGAAACTACAAAACATTTCAAAGTAAAAAGTTCCAGCATGTGTTTCCACAGTAAGCTGAATTTTACAAAGTGTGAATGGAGTTTCTAGGTGAAAGTGATTTTTTGAAGTGCCACTATCTGCCTATAAATGTCTCAAATTTGAAAGCACTATATTTCTAAAACTATGAAACATTTCAAAGATTCCTTTTCAGGCACACATGTCCACCGTAGGATGAACCTAAATAGGTTTGAATGGGGTTTCTAGGTGTAAGTATGTAGGACTAGTAGTGGGTGAAACGTTACAATATGTTGTAAAACAATGACTAATGGTAATATTTAGTGGTTTTCACTTTTACAAAGAATAATAATAATAATATAATATAATAATTATTCTTAACCGTGCACTTGCACGACAGCAAACCTATTCATGGGGAACATTCACCAAAAGCAGCTGATCTACAAGCTCACAAGCTGTCATGATGTTGTGCAGCCTATATATTTTGGTTATTTGATTTTATATAGTGCTTAAATTAGTCCTTTAATGCAGACCGATACAAATAAGGCAACATAAACCCATAATAATTGAATAAATCTGGAAAACATCATTGGTTTGTGATCAGTTTAACTGCTTAATGAACAGTAAAGACATCAGGATTAGGTTAAACCTGGCTGTTAGCCTGGTCCGGAGCAGGCTAAGTCCAAAGCATAAGTTTCCATGGTAACTAATGTAGCATCACTTTCATGAAACCGAATCAAGCCTCAACATATCCAGGTTAACTGGTTAAGTTAATCTGGCAAGATCAACGAGCTTTCATGAAACCGGTTAAACACTGATCCAGGATATATTAAACCAGGATATGTGTTAAAGCCCGGCTTAATCTCTAATCCAAGTTTCGTGAAATAGGCCCCCGGTCTCTGAAAGTCAAGAGGCAGATGACACAACAACAAGGGGCCAACATAGTGGACCCGCAGTGCCCTCTGCTGGACACATCTGCAGTCAGATCAACATGGAATGAATTCTGTACTGCTGTACAGCATTTCTTGAGTGTACAGGGTTTGATGAGGTCAGATCAATATATGAAATGTCAGAACAGGTCAGCTCCATATATGGAGATCTAAGGGTGGTAGCGGGACATTCTCTTGAGTACAGGTTTTAATTTAATTTAATTAATTTAATTTAACTTAATTTTCGGGCCAGCTGCACTAATAACTAATAACTTTGGGGCAGGCCCGTCTATAGAGTTTGAATGGACAGGTATATCAGTCAAAACTCAAAAGGGAGATATCGAAGAGGAAGGATGGATGGATCAACATTATGAGTAACAAAGTACTGTCCCTCCATAAAGGGACATGTTTAGTTGTACCACAGACATAACGAAGGGTCTTACATCAAAGTACTGTCCCTCTGCAAAGGGACAGAGGCCGGTCTCTCTCTCCTCCTGTCCCCAGCCTCCTCCTACCATGCTGTTCCTCACCACCACGCCGTCCCTCACCCTGGGGTTCATGTGGAAGGCGATGTCACGCGTGCTGCTCGCCTCAAAGTTGATGCACATCCTGGAACACACACACACACACACACACACACACACACACACACCTATGAAACCAAACAGCGACCAACCCTCTGCCACAGTGTCAGTTTCACTTCAATGAAACACTAGAATGGAGTCATTTGTGGAAACCAATTAAGGACATGCCCAAGTATTTTATGTGCAATTAAATATAGGCTATTGCTGAGTGGTTGAGGAAAAGCCCGGACACACTGATCCTTGTTCAAAAATCAATATTAAAGAGATAGATTGAAAAGCAATATACACGCACGCATGCACGCATGCACGCATACACGCATACACACACACCTATCAGCTCCAAAGGGGACCATTCCTCTGATGATGATGGTTCTCTTAGAGGACATTCCTCCTGGGATCATCTGGGAGTAGGGCACCGTCTTACAATAACATAAAAAACAACACACTGTCAATACACAACCATATATACATGTTAAAAACAACAAACGTCTGTCAATACAATAAGTTTACTTACAGGGTTGTACACTGGCTGTCCACCCATAACCTGCAATTCAAACACAAGTGCAGTCAGGGTATAATAATAATAATAATAATAATAATAATAATAATAATAATAATAATAATAAATAAATTATTATTATTGTATTCTCACTGGTAGATTTGATCCAGGGTAGCCATTCCCTCCTCCACCCTGATTTGATCCAGGGTAGCCATTCCCTCCTCCACCCTGCAAGGGAAAACAGGCCTAAGTCAGTCCTGCAGCTTATACGCACAGTAGTACCAGCTGCAAGTAGTACCAGCTCCAAGTAGTAGCAGCTCCAAGTAGTACCAGCTCCAAGTAGTACCAGCTGCAAGTAGTACCAGCTGCAAGTAGTACCAGCTGCAAGTAGTACCAGCTGCAGCAAGTAGTACCAGCTGCAGCAAGTAGTACCAGCTGCAGCAAGTAGTACCAGCTGCAGCCCAGGAGACAGTCCAGGCCCGCCCCACATCCAGTATGTCAGCTTGAATCAGACTCCTGTCTTTTGAATGGATTTATATAATTATTTGTAATAATGCTAATGCTTCCGTCATAGTCATGGAGAACGGAAGCTCTGATCATACGTAGTTTTGCTGCGCTAATACTACAATACAATAGGCACAGTTGTCTGGCTACACGAGACTAGTTCGAATCTAACGCTGTGCATTCCTGCTTTGTCAAGCGACGATACAAACACAATTGGTCGTGTTTGGGGCGGAGCCTGTCAGCAGGGAGTTTTGGGTGGGAGGAGTAGGACGAAGGTTCTACGTCCTCCCAGTGGGGGCTCCTCACTGCAATGAGCATATGCATGAGTCATATAATGAGCCATGATGTGCTGGATGTGGGTGGAGCTGGACTGTCCAAATCCAGCTATTACCTTCTCCATATGAGAGCTTACCCCTGGGCCACCTGGGTAGCCTCCGCCCATTCCTCCGCCCATTCCTCCGCCCATGCTGCCACCTGGGTAGCCTCCCATTCCACCGCCCATGCCGCCACCTGGGTAGCCTCCCATTCCACCGCCCATGCCGCCACCTGGTGACATACATCCTCCTCCCTGGACATCGACGTGTAGAAAAGGGGGGTTTATTAAGACGAGACAGGGATTGTGACATAAAAAAATATTTTGTAATTTTTCTTAATCTTTTTTTAGGTTTTCTGAGCTCAATTGCACCCAAAAAACCCTGAACTTTTAGCATTCAGTATTTTCTGGCTCAAACAAGTGCTCTGATTTTCCTGCTGTTGTCATATATGACACAGCAAATCCCATATATGTCAATGGGATTTGCCAGCAGATGTCACTGTTTTCACTGTTTTGCCTGTTTTCACTGCAGCTCAAAAGGCTTCCAAACCCCAGAGAAAACTCCAGAAATCCACTGAATGTTCAAAGGGTGTAATTGAGGTCATAAAACCTCAAATAAAAAATAAAATAAATGAAAATGAATGTCATGAAACCTTTAACAGGAAATGTACAGAAGAGGAGAGGTTAATTTAGGTAGGAGTGCCCACTTGATGAGGATCACATCTTATATCCTAACCAAGTGAACCACGCCAGGTCACCTCTCCTCTTCTTTATACATGAATAATATATACAAAGTAATGCAAATAAAGCATACCATGCCACCTCCTCCCATTCCTCCTCCCATTCCACCTGCAGGTCTTCCCTGAAAACAAACAGAACACAGGTAAATACATTAATACCAGCGTTATCTGTCTCTCTTCGGTCTCCACCAGGCCAAAGGTATGGAGAGAGTATGTTTTGCACTCTGTCCGTCCGTCTGTCTGTGTGTTTGTTTAGTATGAGGAATGTCGTCATTCGATGTTCATGTTCATGAGTGTCCTTTTCTGCACATAGGATGCTGTATACCTTTATTAAAATGACATGCTGCGGACCCACTATGAATAGCTTATTACAGCTTGCTGACAATGGAATATAAAGTTAATATAGGTTTGCATGGTTGGAACGTATAATAAACACTGATGTACAGATTTCTCCAAAACCGTTTGGACAAAAGCTGAACACGGAGAAGGACTTGTTGGCTGGCTCCTGTCTTTTTCTTTTAATTATCAGTGCTATAAGGAGTCATAATTCCAGTGGCGCAGAGAGCTGCAATGAAAAGCTCACCCCGATGATGTTAATGGTCTGGACAGACACATCTCCTGCGATGTTGATGGCACACACTCGTTCCACAGGGAGCCGGTGTGGGAACGTGTAGAAGTCCTTGCCGTTGACTTTGATCTGTAATTGTCATGGAATGGTCACGTCATGGTATACTCAGTGGTGGAAAGTAGCTAAGTAGATTTACTTAAGTACTGTCTTTTACTTATACTCCCGTATATTTCCATGGCATTTATTTTCTACTTTTACTCCACTACATTTATTTGAACAGAACACTTTAGTAGTTACTTTAGAAGATTTGTATTATTATTACAAAACATACATTAACCACTTCAGCCATATACATTTCGGCCATTAGTATACATTTGAAAACTTGAAATGGGACATCCTGCATAATGAGTACTTTTACTTTTGGTACTCAACTGTGAACTGTATGTGTGTCATCTGTTCAGAGTCGCAAACACTGACAAGAAAGAGGTTCATATAAGGAATTGTCTGTGGCATGTTTTGCATTGAGATAGATAATTACAAGTTGTAAGACTATATCATGTCCAAAACTGTTACTTTTCATGATTCAATTTCAAAAGTATAGCGAAAGTAGCGTGTGTTGTTGTGTGACCTGGTAGCCCTGTGGGCCGGCTAGGATGACCATCTCGAAGGGCTGTCCCAGGCTGAAGGGCATGTCCCGGGTGCTGTCCTCCGACTGCCAGCTGCCGTCCTGCCGGCTGTTGAAGACCACCTTGTCCCAGCCGCTGAAGCGAGGGTTGAAGTGCATGGCGATGTCACTGCCCTCCGTGGACTGGCCACACAGCAGGTTGACTAGAAAGCTGAAGAGAGAGAGTAGACATCGTCATGTGTTTAAGGTGGTGTACAGTAGGCTATATGTCGTATTGGTTATAACGTTCTTAAAGGGGAATTTCACTTTTAAACATGCTTTGGGTCGTTTTACCTCTATCTCTATTTATTTTCAGAAAATAAAAGACAAGGCCAGCCGCCATGTCAATTTGCATGTCTGCTCAATTTCCATGTCTATTTGCATGTCAGCTCATGACTTCTATAGTAGACAAACCCCGGTGCAAAGCTTTGAGCATTGTGAGCAAGCATCAGTATAGTTACAGTACAAACGTGCGAGTCAAAGAAGGAGAAAGACTATTTCCCAATTTCGTTTTATATTTTTGGGCTATGTTTGCCTTTATTGAGGGATATAGACTGATAGGAAATGGGGAGTGACACGCAGCGAAGGTCTTCAGGAACGGGAGTTGAACCCACGACACACAGTCAGGCGGCATTAGCAGTGTCCAGGCGGCTACGCCGGCCACCCAAGCCACTATTTCCCAATTCCAATTGCGTTTGTCTTATATGTTACGCCAGCTATTCCTAAGCCTCCTCAGGTCAACCATTTCATGGTGGGACAGTGGGTAGATCTGGTTGAGCTGGTCATTTTAAAAGTAGTTCTCAAGTCAAAAAAAGTGTGGGCACACCTAGGATACACAATAATATAGCTCTGAAAGCAGTGCAGCTAAGGGCTAAGAGTGGCAGAAGTCATTGTATTATTTTACAGCTGTATAATTTAGCTTGTCTTATATCTGAATAGTCTTGTAGTATATTAGATATTAGTCAGAATATAAAGTTAGATTTGTGTTTACTTTGTCTGGTAATATGCCCCCTGAGATTAAACTGAACAATAATAGCGGACACATTTGAAAATAATTTGAAAAGAATTAACCACAGTGGAGGGAGGGACAGGCCATTGATAAGAGACCCTGGTGAATTCAGACCCCACCCTCACTCTGATTACACAAGGTGGACCCTCCAGTGTTTAAACGATGTCAACACATTGCAATAACAGACAAAGACTGAATCGTTGGAACTGATAACTCTGTGAGCCTATTAGTGAAGTATATAAATACTGCCATGTTTTACGGTTCAACTTCCGCCTTATATTATCATACAGTATCACAGAAACATTGTTTGCTTGTACTGTGGTACTTCAGCATGCAGTGGTGGATGGAGAACTTAGATTTGTTTTACTTAAGTAAACGTTGTAGTGTGTGTGTGTGTGTGTGTGTGTGTGTGTGTGTGTGTGTGTGTGTGTGTGTGAGAGAGAGAGAGAGACCCAAATGCGACCCCAATGAGCTGCACAGGTCAATGGGGTGTGCTACAAACAGACGGGTGCAGTACTTAGTTTAGACAGTTTTTGGTTTAGACTATGGTTAGACCAGTCATTAGTCCTACAACTACAACAATCTCAAACCCTCACGGCCTCACCCTAAAGCTAACCTCCCACGGGGCAACACACCTAAACCTATAACCTTAACCCATGTCTAACCAATGACTAGTCTACCCACTGTTACAGTATATACAGTATAACCTTATATCGGTGACAATATAAAGATGATTCTGATTCTGTCAGATGAATGTAAAATATAGTGAACCCAGAGCATGCAGACAGAGGCTTTTAGGCTTATACCTGTAATGTTGTACCCAATGTGTGTTGGTGTAAAGCACAGGTGAAAGGGCATATTAAACTGTATACTGTGTAATATCAATGTCTATTGGTGTAAAACACATGTGAAAGCGCATATTAAACTGTAAACTTAACCAATAACAAATTCCCCCTTTTCCACCAAAAGAGCTGTGGATCTAGAACTGGTTCTGTTCTTTATTTTATACGAAGGTTTATATCACATCTACATCTTCCAACCTGAATATAGTGACATGCGCCCACTTTGGTTCCCACTTCAGGGCAAGAAGAAGGGATCGGAACCAATTAATTTGGTTTAAAAAAGAAAAACGGGTTCAACCCCGGTGGAAAAGGTGCCACATGCAGTAGCATCTTACTTGTCTGTACTGTCACGAATGGATCCTTGGATATATATGGACATTCCATCTCTCATGCCTCCATTGATGGGTCCTGTGTAAGGAACACTCTGCAAAACAAACAGAAGAAGGGTGGAAATCCTGCAGATGACTGGGTGTTCCCATGCAGCGATTATCAACATTTTAATTTAAAGAACCTCTAGTTTGATGTGGATTAGGCCACGGACTAATATTGATATGATTCTTATCTCTAGGACATCAATCTACACTGTAAAATCCTGTGAGTTAATCAGAAAGTGTACAAATGGAACGGGTGCATTTGGCTCCATGTGTACACTCTCAGTTACAGACATGGAAAGGGTCCATTTAGTGGACAACTATCAATTATTTAGCTGGGGATCCCCTGGAGAATCCAGATTGAACTGTGCAGCTGATTACAAATGTAATACTATTTTATTATACATCTACTTTTACTCAATCCGAAGGCTATCATTTAATTATATATTATACAATATTTTACATTATATATATCATATTCTGTATTTCAGTTGATTCAACTTCAAAAACAAAAACAACTGTATTTGTCGTACTTACAGGGCTATACACAGGCTGGTAGCCGGCCGGAGCGACGAACATGACGGTGAAATGAGTGAGAGAGATGAAGAGATGAAGCAGACGGAATAAGCAAGGACAGGAAGTGGTGATGGCTGGTACGTTTTAAGGGCTGCAGGAGGGATGTAACCACACCTACATTCATTCACCATGACAGATGTGTGTTTACCTTCAACCCAGGAGAGACAGGAGTGGCTCCCCTGAACAAAAGATGGAAATAAGTGAGTCACCTAACCTGCAGGTATTCAATACATATTTGACGAGCGTGCGTGTGCGTGTGCGTGTGCGTGCGCGTGCGTGTGCGTGCATGTGCAGTATGTATTTTATTTATTACTTCTCTATTACACCATAATGTTCAGTTGAAATGTTCTGTTAAAAGTTCTGTATTAGAGCTTTACTTGAATAAGAGCACAAAATCAGTTTACTGGTACACCCGTAAAGGTGGTAAAAAAATCGAAATGCAGGAAAATTGTCTTTAAACTCGGCAGACACTTTATTAAGTAATTAAATGTACATAAATGCTATCGCATAATGGTCTGGTGTGGTAACACTATAGCCTATAGAGCAGGGGTGTCAAACTCATTTGGGGCGAGGGCCGCATTGGTCAAAAGGTCACTTGATGGGGGCCACAACCAGTTGCGGACGCACGCTCGATGTCTCAAGCCCAACACACACCGGCTCCGTCCGACGCGGCGCGTCAGCGCACGTCGGACGCCGCCGGTGTGCGATAGGTTCATTGAAAATGATGGAGGCGGCTGTTTTGACGCGCGGCGTTCGCAGACGGTGTGGGAGGCCCTTCAGTCAGTCACTGCTATAATATCTATCTATCTATCTATCTATCTATGCTCAGACCCAGCCAGCCAGCCAGCAAGCCACACACATAGTGCTCAGACCCAGCCAGCCAGCAAGCCACACACATAGTGCTCAGACCCAGCCAGCCAGCCAGCCAGCCACACACAGTGCTCAGACCCAGCCAGCCAGCAAGCCACATACATAGTGCTCAGAGCCAGCCAGCCACACACATAGTGCTCAGACCCAGCCAGCCAGCAAGCCACACACATAGTGCTCAGACCCAGCCAGCCACACACACCTCCGTAAGGGAGTGGTTGCACCACTCAAAAAATCTTCAAAAAACTGAAGAGGCTACTGGAGATTGGAGAACCTGATTTGGACATGATCTGATGCAGGACAATGTCACTATGACAGAAAGAGAAGATGGGTCTTCACACATTCACACACACACACACACACACGACTTTGTCCCTAATGTGCACGGCACCGTTCTACTTCATCATATCACGCAAGAGACGCCACACACCAGTATGGAAGAGAGATAGTCACTTACTCACTTGTTGTAACTTGTAGGGATGCCACAAAGTGAACATCAGCCAAATTGAATAGTCGACAGCTCTGCCGATTAATAATCGATTAATTGAACCCACCCCCCATATAAATCGTATAATAAATAATAATTTAATTAATTAAAATAATAAAACGTATAAGATTTTATATTATGCACATGCCATGGTCACATAACCATTATGTTGAGTGCATGCTTTGATGGTTACAGTTATATAATCAGTTTTGATGAGTAAACCTTTGTGGAGATCTTCTCAGTTCTCATTGTATGCTAGTTACTGCCATTCAGGATGGAAAATGAAATCCATTTGGATTTGGGGAGAAGTAGTTTCATAAGGGGCTGGTATGAAGTACTTGATATAAAGAGAACATGTTCAGTTCACTAGTCTACACTCTACTCTACACCTGCCTTCATTTCATCTGATTGTCTGTCTGGCAGGCACTTAACAAGCAATCGTTAACTGTGTCTGTTAGAGAGAGGGGCAGAGAAGAGTGGCTTTGCTCAACTTGATTTATACTTATATTCTCCACTCTGATGAAGGTACATGTTCGATATAACATTTTGGCTATTTTTTTTTTTTTTTGTTGTTGCTTGAGGCAGGCGGGCCACATTAAATGACATGGCGGGCCACATTTGGCCCGCGGGCCTTGAGTTTGACACCCATGCTATAGAGCATACTGTAGCAGTGGGCTTGTTTTTCTGGACCCACTGACAACTCTCCAATTAATTTTCCCATAGAGAATTTAACATATAACTAATTTTTAAAAAGTGGTCATGTGGCTCAAATTTCCCCAGCTAAGGGGTAAGTTGACCCACATGATAGACAAATTGCCCCAGCTAAGGGGTAAGTTGACCCACATGATAGACAAATTGCCCCAGCTAAGGGGTAAGTTGACCCACATGATAGACAAATTGCCCCAGCTAAGGGGAACATTGACCCACATGATAGAGGTCAGAGCCCTGCACCCAAGAGCCCACACAAACGTGTCACCCACCGAATCAAAAGTATATTTAGTTTCAGACCATATAAAAGAGACCACAACATATCTGTACCATTTATCATTTCTGAATGGGTGGGCATCATGTTTTAGAGAAATTTAGACCCACCTGGACAGTGAACACACCGCTTGCCATCAGTGCTGTTAACCGAAAGGGTGCTGATGGAAATCATATTATTGGTCATGCCCACCCTATAGTGGGTCAGGCTGTAGAACCGGCCCTGCAGCATTGCAGCTACTTAAGAACCATTTTTACTGTATATGGTCCATATATGGCCAGGCCCAAATGGACCCTACATCACAGTGTTGACTAATTTGGTCCTTAAAAGGCAGATCACAGCCTCAAAGATGTGCTTTTGCTTGAAGGTATGGTTGAAAGGGAAGGAATAAGGAAAGGAGAGGGGAAGGAAAAAAACGCACACAATAAGCTATAGTTAACTGATTTATATTGCATTAGCTATAGCTATCTAACCAGTCAGCTCCAAACATTTTGTTACTAGACACTGCTAACTAGTGGTGAAGGTAACAGTGAAGTAAGTCCATCTTGTTTTCCGCCACTTATTTCCCCCAGTTGTCTCCTGACTTGCAAGATGTCTGTGTCAGGGCTGAAAGCAGAACTGAAGTATTTGAAGTCTATTTTCAAACCAAACCATGAACGCTTCAGAATTGTAGACTGCAACCATGACGAGCTGAGCTGTCAGTTCAATGTGAGCGGAGAGAAACGGGTGACCATCCATTGCAATATGACAGAGTCTTACCCCTCCACGCCTCCAATGTGGTCTGTGGAGTCCGATGACCCAAACCTGGCACAGGTTTTAGAGCGTTTGGAAGATGTGGGAAGAGGCAACACTCTGCTTTTGCAGCAGCTGAAGAAGCTCATCTCTGACCTCTGCCGGCTGTACAACCTTCCCCAGCACCCTGATGTGATGAAGTTGGACCCGCCCCTGCCCGCAGTTTCCGTAGGACAAGAGCCAAAGTATGGAACCACCGACAAAGTCCCATCTGAGGAAGTGGATGAGGAGGAGGAGGAGGAGGAGGAGATGGAAGAGGACTTAGAAGACCTGGAACTGGACGACTTCAACGAGGCAGTGGAAGGTAATAAGTCGGAGGATGAGGATGGTGTTGAAAAGAAGAACCTGGCAATCCTGCAGAAGATCCGTAAGACCCAGACGCAGGACCACGTGAACGGAGTCGTGTCCGGCTCAGTGCAAGCGTCTGACCGTCTGATGAAGGAGCTTAGAGACATTTACAGGTCCAAGAGCTACAAGACGGGCAGCTATTCTGTGGAGCTCGTGAACGACAGTCTTTATGAATGGCATGTAAAGCTGATGTCATTGGACCCAGACAGCCCTTTACACAAGGACCTGCAAGATCTTAAGAAGAAAGACGGACTGGACTGCATTCTCTTAAACGTCTCGTATAAAGACACCTTTCCCTTTGATCCACCATTTGTGCGCGTGGTTTCACCAGTGATTAGCGGAGGTTACGTTCTCGACGGAGGTGCCATCTGCATGGAGCTTCTCACAAAGCAGGGCTGGACCAGTGCCTATTCCATAGAGTCCGTCATCATGCAGATAAGTGCCACGTTCGTCAAAGGAGAAGCCAGAGTGCAGTTTGGAGCCCAAAACAACCAGTACAATGTTGACCGTGCACAGCAATCCTACAGGTATCTGGTCCAGGCCCATGAAAAGCATGGCTGGTACACGCCACCTAAAACGGAGGGCTAGGAGATAACCACTGTCCATGGTTCCTGCACTATAGGGCCAC
Organism: Protomyctophum bolini; assembly: GCF_963924005.1. Classification (NCBI taxonomy): domain Eukaryota; kingdom Metazoa; phylum Chordata; class Actinopteri; order Myctophiformes; family Myctophidae; genus Protomyctophum; species Protomyctophum bolini. The sequence goes on along the minus strand of NC_137870.1, from coordinate 34,447,696 downwards.
ATGTAGAATCAAAAGCGTTTTGGCCCTGAAGCAAGCCGTCTTGATTTATGTGTCCAGAGCTGTGTCTCTGTGCATGTTTTATATTTTGAATATATTTCACTTTAATTTCATAATGAAAGTCAACAGGGGTTGGATCGGACTGGATGCTTGTCCAGAGTCATACATCATATATATATGTCATAATTTACTGAAATTATAAGACTGGCCATGCAGGACATGATGTCTGAGATCCACATGGTTCAATGTTTTTTTTTCTGTGGTCAGTGGTGGACTATGTGCGTACACACATGCACAGTCACACACATACAAACGCATGAACTTGCTCTAACACATTACATTCACGAGTTCCACCATCATCCAAGAAATCACACCCAGTGTGAAGTGAGTGGTGCAGGTATAGCATTGGCGCCAAGCACGCAAGGTGAGTGGAAGAGTTCTGTCTTAGCTGATATGGCACCCTAATATGGACATCTCTGATGTAATTAGCATAATTATGGCCATATATGGACACTTGTGCTGCTATAGACACATACTGTAGACACACTCGCTCAAAAATAAATGGATAGTTTGGGGCAGGGGCACAGAACCTCTGGAATTTCCGGAGCCATCACAAGTGGCTCAGAGTTGCAAGATGCAGTACAATTTAGGGGCTACTCCCGAAAGTCTTCCACCTTTCAAAATACTGTTGAAAATGTATTGCCCAAAATATGGACACTAGGTTGAAAGTGTAGTTCGTTGGTATATAAAATATGTTTTCAACAAGAAATGCAGGATCAGGATTGTCCAAACAGCATTGTAATATCAATGTTCTGTATTCTACACATCCAAAAGATCCAGAAATAAACATTAGTGACATTAACGGGACAAATAAATACAAAAAAATTAAAACAGCTGTACTGTAGGGCTGCAACTATATATATTTGTTGATTATTCTATCAACATCAGCATCGATTATTATTGTATACTTTGTCATACAATGGTGTCGTGCAAAAATAATGAAAAAAACCTAATCTAGAAGCTCAAAACACGTCGCAAAAACCCTTTGCTTACAATGACATTCCCAAAGTTAGGTCAATATTATTAAATAATAAATAATAGATAAATAAACCGATATGTTTTTATAATTTCTTAAATGTGTTACTTTGAATAATTACACCCCAACTGGCACAATAATTATACTCAATCTGCCATATAGATGGTTGTGGACAATTCAGAAACCTGTGTTAACCAATTCCATTATCGATGGATATTCCAGACTAATAGAAACCACTCTTTCTGGAAAGTTAGCATGATGATAGAAGCAATTGTCTCTCCCTGGAAAGTTGGCATGCATAATAGAAGCCATTGTTCTTGCATAACGATAGAATAAAATGCAAATATTTTGAAATGACCAATAGCATCATTAGTTGGCGGCCCTCTGAAATGTCCACAGTCCTCCTCTGAGACACACAGGGCCCTATTTTGGTGGCTTAAGTACCAGGTCTTATGACTTAACTTAAGACCTGGAGGCGTGGTTAATGCCGTTTGGCCACTCAAAACAGCCAAACAGCACTGGCCACACCCCCAGGTCTTAGGTTAAGTCATAAATCAAAGTCAAAGTCATATGATTTGTCACACACGTTACTGCAGTGAAATTTGTTCTCCGCATTTGACCCATCTCTTGGAGCAGTGAGCCAAGGAGCAGTGAGCTGCAACTCTTTGATGCTGAGTGCCAAGCAGGGAGGCATTGGGTCTCATTTTTACAGTCTTTGGTATGACCCGGACAGGGATCGAACCCCAACCTCCCAGTTTCAGGGCAGACACTCTAACCACAAGGCCACTGTCTGGTACTTAAGACACGCAAAATAGGACCCACAGTCTGTAAACCAAGATGGTGCCATTTTATAATGAGCTTTGGTGAGGACCAATATGAAGATAGGTCCTTTAAGGACATTGTAAACGAATATTAAAGATTAATGAGTTCTCAATGTATTTTATAGTTGCTTCCAAAGCCTTTGAAGTGCAATGCCCAGGTACTGAGGTACCTCAAACCATAACCTGACCATAACCGCAAGGGAGGAGCAGCGCATGGTCGCCTACCTTAACGCATGTTCGCCAACCTTAATCCGGTCGTTTTCCGCATGTCGGACCAATGACTGGTCGGAAAAGCATACGGACACTGGTATAATATCCCGGGCACATACTGTATGTTATTGTGAGGGTTCTGGTGCCATAGACCATACACGTTAAATGGCGTGGGTAGTATATCAGCCCCATTTGAGATAGCAATGGGATTTTGTCAGCAGTTTTCATTGTTGGGATGAAAACTTTCAGTATCCAAATTTTCTATTCATTAGTAAAGATATGTGCCCTGGATATTTTATACACGTATACATACAGTCCTATTAGCCATGCCGTCGTTAGAACCCCTTTTCCCCACAAGAAATGTATTTCTATAAAAAATAGTGTCACAATTTGCCCATTGTGACATAGTGATGATGTCATGATATGGATGACTTTGGTACATATAGGCAGATCAAATAGAGCTCCACGAAAGGCAATGTTAGGTCTTAACTACAGCAGCACAATGACCCTGCCACGCCATGTCTACCAGTCAACAAAGCCAACTTCTTGGGTGTCCCCACCAACAGCAGGAGAGACTCTCTTCGAAGACAACAGCTTTACAGCACCACCGATGAACAGTCAGTGTTTCTACACCCCTGGGCTTACAGGCGCCCCTCAGGGAGGTGCAGGGATCGACCACATGTTTGCTGATCCAGTGTCCAACGTTGTTGGAGTGATATACGCCTCATCGCTGGCCAACCAGGGAAAGGATATCGTGAACAAAGAGATCGACAGATTCATGGCGATGAACAAGCTGAAGTATTTCTTTGACGTCGACACCAGATATGTCATCAATAAAATCATGCTGCTTATGTTCCCATACGTTCACCAGGAGTGGGAAGTGGGTTACCACAGAGACACTCCGCTAACGCCGAGGAACGACGTGAACGCTCCCGATCTCTACATACCCACCATGGCCTTCATCACCCACATTCTGCTGGCCGGGGTGTCTCTTGGCCTTCAGAATCGGTTCAGTCCAGAGGAGTTGGGACTGTGTCTCAGCACCGCTCTGGTGTGGCTCAGCATCGAAGTCTTTGTCATGCGTTTGAGTCTGTACCTGCTCACGGTGCTGAGCGACCTCTCCACCTTTGACCTCATCGCCTACAGCGGGTACAAATATGTCGGGATGACCTTCACCATGCTGGGCGGCTTGCTGTTCGGCAGTGCCGGCTACTACCTGGCTCTGTTATGGTTCTCCGTCGCGCTTATGGTCTTCATTGCAAATTCTTTGAAGATGAAGATTCTCTGCGGTATCTCTTCTGACTCAGCTAGGACCGGAGCCAAATTTCGATTCCGCCATTATATCATTGTGGGCATGGCTATATTTCAGCCACTTATCATCTACTGGCTGACCTCTCACCTGGTCAGGTGAATGTTAAGTGGCAATTCCATTGCTGTTTCTGCCCCGGTCAGTCAGCTCACACAGTGAAGGATGACCTTCCATTTGCGTTGATGGAAGTTAAAGACGTTCACTGATTTGTACCAGAACAGTGAATAGAGGTTTTGTTCAAGAGAAAATGTCTCACAGCAACACTTTGTTTGTATCATGTGTGTAATACTGACAAAAACCTTATTTTTTGGCCCACATTACAATTGTATTGGGTATGTGAGTTGTTTAATTAATCCCGAGACATGGCCGAGACATGGCCAAAGCATTTCTGGGGGTCCCCAGCCAAAAACGTTGAGAACCCCTGAAGTAAAGGACACATAATGGGACAGGGATGTGAGCGGACCATCACTTCACTCAGTCACTTCCAGCATGTTCAACACGAAAAACAAGACAAGCTACATGTTGCATGCCATGAATTTTATTTGAGGTTCACATTATATAACCAAATGATGAAGTAACACTGTCTGTTTAATTAAAAACAATGATGATATTCTGGCTGTTCCTCCGACTCCAAGTCTTCCTCGAGGAGCTGTGGAAGAAGCATATGACCACATTATTACACAAACCAAATGGCAAACCTCAGTGGTGGACAGTAAAGAAGTACATTAAAAAGAAAATTTACTTTTAGTTTGGAATTTGTACTTTTAAATGTTTAAGTATTATTCAAGCATCTACTTTTGAATTATTATTATCATTATTATTATTATAGGCCTAATACTATGACTCAAGTAGGCCTACCATGTCCATGTGTCCACCACTTCAAATGCCCCACCTGCAAGTACATACATCAATAATAAAATGATAGACGACGATGACAACAATAACATGTAATACTAAAATCACACTCATGTGAAGTGGCCGCCCTGAACGCACTGGTGTGCTCTCTTGTCGTTCGTTTATTGTTCACTCTGTGCGTTGTCGTTCGAAAATCCAGTGCGCTGCGCACCGGGTGTGACGAGTGCCCGCACTGAGCGACCCACTACCCTGAAGCTGGGGTTGTCCGGTGTCGGCGGTGTGAATGCGTCACAGCTGTGGTCGTTCGTAAATAAGGCACACTGTGACGTCACCGCCCACCACACTCATAGTCATAAGGCAGGCATGTGATCCTGGCAGATGGTTCAATGTGTGGTTGGAAGTTACAGCTTCTCTTGCCGTTGCACTGAAAAGAGAAAGAAATGGAGTGAGAAGTGACCCACTGATGTGAACTTGAAGTCAGAATGTGTATGAGGTTAAAGGTGCACTATATAGATGATAGCTCTATTTATTCACAAACGTCGCATAGTAATTTGTTCAGTAACAGAGGTATGTCTCTCTCCAGTTCTTTAGTAAACAGAAAATAGATGAACACTATAAAATGAAAGCTGATAAATGGGGTACTCTGATCATGTATTTTCTGTTCATTATAGAGCTGGCCGAGAGACCGCTGTGTGAGAATTTACGTCATGTGTCTGAGAAAATCGACATGTTACGTCATGATGATATGTACGATGATATGACACGGGTGTAGCCCCTCCTATATACAGCTTTTGTCCCCACACGTCTCAATATTTGCCATCGACAATGAAAGGAGAAAATGGTCAAATGTCTGCCAAATATGATGTAAATTTGTGGCACCACCACCACAATTGAAATACCATTGACAATTGATATACGATGACAAGAGCGCCCCTCACTTCACACGGGTGTGATTTTTTATATTTATACAGATTATAGGTTCTTGGGTTCACCTATGATTCTCCTAGATTACTATTTCTATGCATTCGATGTATTGCGTCGTGTTTTTCATAATGATGTTTCAAAACAACTTACTTTTTCCAGATTTTCCATGTGTTACTATAACTTGCTGGCATGTTATTCACATGCACACGCCTCTTCCCATCATAGCTAGTATATGGAGACACACAAAGCTTCCAACCTAAACCTGAAGGAAACAGACAATAATTAAAGACAGGTGTCACCTATTGTCATCTTACACAGTATCAAAGACTAATTGTGGTACCAAGACAGGATAAACAATCATGTGAGTATAAGTAGATTTAGTAAAATATGAATATATCACAATGAGCTATCATACTAAATATGGGTCCAGCCCCTAAAGTGTCTGCATGAGAAGTTAATAGACAAAACAGACAATGCTAAACTCACACCTTGAGTCTATGCTTTTTAAACTCATTAGAAATATATAAAGACAATAAATATATAAGTAGGCCTACCTTCCACAATCTCGCAGTGCATTTGCCGTTGGTATAGGATCTGTATAATTGTGTCATCTGCTTTAATGACAACATTGTCATGATGAAGTAAGTGTGCCCAGAAGTGTCCGGATTTGGCCACAGAGCCTCTATGACAAATGATTAACTTATACTTAATTTTACTGCTATCACAAATGGGAATTTCGATGAGATCAGAATGATGGTACTACAGGGGTGTGGTGCACCAATTCCCATCATTATCAATATGGTTCACAGAAAGAGTAATGAAATCAGGATAAGCAATCCAACATAGTTGTCTCTTCATTGCAGAACCACAAGCTGTACAACTTTGTTGACTTTCACCTTCCATGATTGAGTGTTTGAGTGTTTCTAATTCTTTCAACTTCCAATGCACATTTTTTGCAGGTGTCTGTCTGTTTTGCAGGAACAGTTGTGCAGACACTACACATACCCAACAGGAAATATCACACCGCTGCGACAAACGCTAAAACCGTTTTGTTGCGTCTCCCATTGGTGTGGTTTGGGCTTTGGGTCAACGTAGAATCCCACTGAAATATTTAACATTTTAAAGAATGTTGAGGCTATGGGGCTGGGATTGTCCAAATTTGGGTACAGATAATGTGTATCCGTGAATCTGTGTCTCTCTGAAGCTAATCCTATAAAAAAACCACTGGACTAATCAGCACCATAAACATTTTGTGCACAATGCCACTAGGCTAACATATTATGTCTTTCTCCCACATTATTTATTGATCTGATACTTTTTGAGATATTTAACTTAAAAATAAAGTATAAAGTCATGGGACTTGGATTGTCCAAATTTGGATATAGATGATGTATCAATGTGATGATGACATCAATATTCAATCTATAAAATGTTAGACGGTATGCCATAACTTGAAGTTAGTGTAGTTTAACACATAGCCCAGTGAGAAATCATTATCTAATCAGCATCAAACTGAAGGACGTTTGAGTATACACTAAAGTGAAAATGTCTCGCAGATACGATTCCCGAACTACAATCTTTTCCCCTGAAGGACGCTTATACCAGGTGGAATACGCCATGGAAGCCATCGGTCACGCCGGAACATGTCTGGGGATCCTGGCCAACGACGGCGTCCTGTTAGCTGCAGAGAGACGCAACGTCCACAAACTGCTGGATGACGTTATCTTCTCCGAGAAGATTTACAAGCTCAATGAGGACATGGCTTGCAGCGTTGCCGGAATTACATCGGACGCCAACGTTCTCACAAACCAATTGCGACTAATCGCACAGAGGTATGCGTTGCATTACGGGGAGCCTATACCCTGCGAGCAGCTGGTGACACATCTGTGTGACATGAAACAGGCCTACACGCAGTTCGGGGGTAAGAGGCCGTTCGGCGTGTCCCTGCTCTACATGGGCTGGGACAAGCACTACGGCTTCCAGCTGTACCAGAGTGACCCCAGTGGCAACTACAGCGGCTGGAAGGCCACCTGCATCGGCAACAACAGCGGCGCCGCAGTGTCCATGTTGAAGCAGGAGTTCAAAGAAGGGGAGATGACACTGGCCGCAGCGTTGACCCTGGCCATCAAAGTCCTCAATAGGACCATGGACGCCAGCAAGCTCTCGGTGGACAAAGTGGAGTTGGCCACCCTGACGCGGGAGGGCGGGAAGACGAAGATCAAGGTGCTGAAGCAGGAGGAGGTGGAGGAGCTCATTGAGAGGCACAACGCAGACGAGGCCAAAGCAAAGAGCAAAGCTCCGCAGGAAAGTGAGAGTAACGTTGGTAATGTGTAACGTTGTCTACTACGACGTCAGCTCTATGACGGCCGTCTGCCACCTCCATATCTGGGTAAGGTTTCAACCCATTCCAACCCCCGTTGTCTTCCAGTCTAAAATTTCAGTTAGAGGAAAAAAAAAAAAAAAAAAATGCCATTATTAGATATTGTTTACTTTATTGTTGATATTGTTTATTGGGGCGGCTGTGGCTCAGGAGGTAGAGCAGGTTGCCCAATGATCCGTGGGTCGGCGGTTCGAATCCCGGCTTCTGTCAATATGTCAAAGTGTCCTTGGGCAAGACACTGAACCCCACCTTGCCACCATTAGTGTGTGAATGTGGGAAGTAAGGTGATGGTCAAGTTTATTTATGTCCCAAGCTGGGCACTTTGTTTTACAGCAGATAATAAAAGCTCTTAAAACACATTACAAACAGTAAAACATACATAAACAACAGACATACGTATACATTATCACAGATTGTTACATTAATCTGTATTAATGTAATAATAATGTAGCCTTCCAGGCTTCACTACATCGAGGATCCCACAGATGTTCCTGGCCAGCATCTCCCCGCGCAGGGAGTGGACAACCCTCAACCGCCTGAGGACGGGTGTGGGACGCTTTGGTGCATCCATGCAGAAGTGGGGTCTCACAGAAAGTGCCCACTCCAAATGTGGGGATCCATTACAGACTGTGGAACACGTGCTGACCAGCTGCCCCACATACCGGCCACCAAATGGTGATCAATAAGGCTTCATTGACCTAGACACACACTGGCTTGCTGCAACAGAGCTGCAACAGAGCTGAAGGGCTAAGGACATATACGACAGAAGAAGATTATATATAAATATAATATATATATATATAATATATAATTATATATAAAGATTATATATAAAGTGCAACTACATCTATCCTCACCACCCACCCCTGAGACTAAACAGCATCTATACCTCCTCATGCTTCCCTTGTTGATAGCACGAATGGAGGTAGGTATAAATGAAAATTGGTTTTGCCATTGGCCCGATGGCAGGAATTCATATTCCCGGTATAGGGGGTGAGAGCTGTCTGCTCTAATTTACCACCTGCTAGTGACTCAGACAGCTGATTTATTTAGCCCCCTTAACAACCCTGTTTTTCTTAACAACCCCATTTTTCTGTCTGACACCAAGGTTACCATACCAGCAAATGGCAGCCAGTGAGGACGCTGGGGTTGACTGTGTGCTATAAGTGCTATAAAATCAATCCAAACCAGGTAGTTTTGATGGTGTGGATCTTAAAGAGGCTAGCTGTCCATTTTCCTACATAATCTCGCAAACCGGCAGGCTGATTTTCTTGACCCTTCTTGCGCCCACTGCAGTGCTAGCAGGTAAAGGAAGTATAACCTTTTTCACATACGTACTGTATCCTATACTTCTTCATTCTTCTTCTTCATTTTTAACTACAATTTCAGAATGGAAGTCAATGGGGCCCAAATTGGACTGAAATCGTTCCCAAAACATCAGTGCCATTACTGTCTCATGCAATTATCTATGACAGACGTATGCACCATATTGAACTGCTTTGTGGAAGACATGCAGTACTTCCGGCTCCATGGAAATGACCTGCTTCACCTTAAAAGTCTTAGTCGATGTGTTTGTAGTCAATGTGGTGACACACTCACAACTCATAGTGCAGCCACTTGAAGTGTCACAAAAAGGCATCTTAGACACAGTAGCACACTTTCCTGCTCAACCTAACAAATGTGAAACATGTAAGCAAGTAAAGAGCTTAGCAACACACAAAGTAATTTACAGTCCACAGACTTTACTTCTCCCGTTAAGATCTGGCACAGAAATCCCCAAAACGTTCACTCTTGTGTCTGTACCAACAAAATAATTATACTGTGTCCAGTATTTGTGCCTTTTTGGACAGGTCACCATATGTGTCATTGTAAACCTGCACAAAACAGAAATGGTATATCATGACACATGAATCCAATGACACAGGCTCATATACCTTTGAGCTGATGCAACAAATAATGACTGACGGCTAGTTTCTTTGTTGTGTCATACGAGAAAACCAAGAGTGTCAAACTAATCCAATTTCAGCAGGTCAAACAAAAGCATAAATGCACAGACAGATGCAAACCATGTACACAAGTTACACCCATTCCAAAACTATAGACAAAAATCCTTCACCTGACCTAGAGAATGGCAGGTGGCTGTGTGATAAGACTATAGATGAGTACCATCAGCTCTTGCTCTCTATGGTTGTTGACAAAATGGCATATAATTGTCCCAGCACTTTTGTACGCGTGTGTATGTCACAACAACTGCCTCGAAGAGCCGTTTTTTTTGTCCAGTGTCCACACTGGTCTGGAAACGGCACTTTTTTTACCTTTGACAACAGTAGAAGGCCTGGCGCTCGGAACTTTACACCTCTCCCACTTAGCGGAGAGTGGGGTGTGGTAAAGGACATCTCCCTGAACACGTGCTTATTGGGTCCAAAGCTATTTATTATGTACATAAATGACGTCTGTGATATATTAAAACAAATGAGCTGCGTCTTGTTTGCTGACGACACTAGTTTGTGCTGCTCAGGAAAACACCTGGATCAGCTCTTGGATACAGTGCAAAATGAGCTTACAGTATTAAAGAAATGGTTCGACATTAATAAATTGTCACTAAATCTAAATTCATGATTTTCAGTAATAGATCAATTGACAGAGACTAAAATTATGATAAATAATGTGGAAATGTGGAGTGTTTGAGAATACATTTCTAAGTTTAATTATTGACAGTAAACTTAATCGCCGTACCAAAGGAATACTTCAACCGGATTATCACACACCACCCAGCCTGCACACACTACATGTCTGTCAAACCAGACGAGGGTCCAGTACTTAGAGTTTACAACAACTATCGTCCCCCCCAGCATATAAAACTACCACACTGTGACATGATGTTTCACCATCCAAAGCTGCCATCTTTGACACACCAGTGACCAGTCTACCACAAGGCAAACAGAGACACACACATTTTAACATTCAGCAACACAAAAGTGCTATAGTCAATTCATTATTATTTTCAAGGATGGGAATCTGCGCAAACCATACACCTGCCAAACCAACTTAACCAAACCAATGTAACCAACTTACCAGACATAGTTTACTAAAGATAACTATAAACCAACATTAAGACAAACTCCAAAATTAATTTCAGCTCAACCAATTCGATCTGCATCTAGCACACCAACTGAATGGCTGGAAAATGGAAATGAAGAGTTTACATATAGTAGGTACTCATAGGGGGCGGGGCAGGGGTCCCAAGACATTGCCAAAGCATTTCCGGGGGTCCCCGGCATAAAAACGTTGAGAACCCCTGGACTAAAGCAGTGGTTTTCAACACTGTGTCCATTATTGTCTCCACCAGGCCGAAGGCATGTGGAGAGACTGTATGTTTTGCAGATGGTGTTTGCCATTATTTGCATTTACATTGACGATATTTATATAAACTAGCCCTTAGCCCGTTGTGAGATATTGCCCACCCATAAATATCGTTAAATATCGTTAAAGTTCATTAAGAAGAATACTTGCTACGGGGGGTACTGCGCCCTGGGTGCGTTTTCTCACTGTTCTCTCTAGCAGGCATGTTTGTGATGGGTATTTGACAGACGGCATGGTGCGGGGTACACTGAACCCAGGACCGCCATTGGCCGCCCAAGCTCGACAATAAGGTCGCCACCGTGCCCCTTGAGTCTTCTTTATTCATCTAAATTCTCTTCATATGCCTATTTATTTTACTCAGCATCTTATTTATATTGCACTCTACATCTTATTTATATCCTTCTTGATCAATACTGTTTTTTGTGATTAGTGTTCATGCGCCATTTCACAATTGTCCAAGCACACACCAGTAAGACGCGCAAACGCGGGAAGCGAACGCAGCTCGTACATATTTGGGTTTTTTTAAGATTTATTTTTAAGTTATTCTTTTTTTAAGCCATAACCATATAAGGAGTCCCCAAAGCAGCTATACGTCCAAATATGGAGTGTGTTGCATCAATCACAAACAAATCACTCAGCTCCATATATGGGCACAAAGGTGGGACACACACACAGACAGACATGATCTGCTAGGTCTCATAGTAAGTGCTCACTGCGTTCGCAATCATGTGATGTATTGCCATGCTTTTTTGTTCTTGCTTAGTGTAAATCGCTCTGGATTAAGAGCGTCTATAAATTGGCCAATCACCATTTGCGTCCCCACTTTTTTTCTCTTCACTTTTGTGTTTACACAAACACGAAAAGCCGGGCATAGGAGATTTAAGCCTTACTTACAGTATACTGAATCAGCCTAGAGCAAATGGTAACACTGCAACACAAATGACAATAAACAGTTGAAAAAGCAGGGGCATGACATTCCCCTCCATTTCCATCCTTGCCCACCCACACCAATGCTCCTTCTTCCCTCTCCCCATTATCACTTAAATGGCCTGTTGTTCATGGTTGTTGATGCTTAATTGAGTCTTGAGGTTTCTACATATCACATCCATGATGCAAGCCTAACCAACTGTAAATGGGGTCCCAGATCCAGCAATCTGGTTGGTGAAACATAGTCACCAGTTGTTGTTGAGTGGTGCAACCACTCCTATAGACAGCTGCGTGTCCCTGGGTCCCTGGCTGGCTGGCTGGCATGTGTCCGAGCACGAAAATAGCGCTTGGTTGGTTTTCACCACCAAGTGTCACTGTTGCGCACATATTAACTGTATATATGATGATTTCGGGTGTGACCGGGCTGGCCCCTGGGCGCGTTCCTGGTGGTCTGGATGTTCCGGGGACCCCATGCGGCAAATCTGTCATCTCTCGACCGTTTCGGACATGGGGCGGCTTGCCGGAAGCGGGCCGGTACCCTGGGCGTGTGCGTTCTTGCGGGTCTGGAACTTCCGGGGACCCCCACACGGAGTTGCACCACTCACTTCACACGGGTGTGATTTTTGTTTCCATCCTCTAAAACTTCATCTTTGTAAAAAAAAAAAGCTAACAAAAGAATTGGAAGACAGGATGCAGCAGCATTTGTGGATATCACAGAGCAGACCAGCAAATAGCCATCTCTTATCATTTACTCATCCTCCTTTTTTTTATACATTTGTTTTTCTTTTTTCCATGTTGTTGGTCGTTAAAAACACTATACAAAAAAAACCTCTAAATATAAAAAAATCTGTTTCTTTTTGTTTTTGTTTTCAGTTCAACCCCTCCTTCCTCTTCATTGCTCCTTTTCCTACAAGGTTAATGCATACATCCAAACAGGGCATCTTGAATCCCAAACATGCCTATTCTGGGGGAAGCTCACGACACTTGCAGATCGGCTATTTTTGCCAAAGAGATTTGGTGCAGATGGAAGAAGAAAAGCGGTCGAAGTACAATTGCAATTGTAATCTGCAATCTTCTTTCTGTAAACTAATCCAGTGTCTTTGTATTTTGGATGTTAAACATTGAGGGATCAAACTGCTGCCCTTTAAATGGTGAATCTTGAGCATTCCAGCCCATCTGCAGCATCTCATGCACTTTCATTTCCTCGCTTGTTAGCTTCTTCTGAGGTTTGGGTTTGTCTATAGTAGCAAGCTCCCCTTCATCATCAACTGTGGCCACAGGGGGGAGCTCACAATTAATTTTGGTGATATCAATCTCCGGTTCTCCTTTCAGTAGTGCTTTCCACCACATCTCACCGCACTTACTGAGTGATAGAACAATGCAGCGTCCAGGTTCGAGGTTCCACATTGAGTCTTCGGCGTTAATCTTTTCTGTTAACTCTCCCTCCATCAGGACCGTCTCTTCTGCTCCGTCCCTCACACAGACACGTACACTGCTGGTCTGGATGCTAACCGCCACCTGTTTGCCCCTGACAACTGTTTCAGGAACATCTACACGTACGTCCACATCGTCATAGCCTTGAGACCAGCGGTATTTGTCCCTCACAGCCCCATTATAACTTTCTGGGTTAGACTGAAATAGCATCTGCTCATCCACTTCTGCTGAGTTGCTGCTGGCGGCTGCAGTTGTCCTGTGTTGTGATGACTGTCCGCTGCTGGGGAGAATGCCAGAGGCTGGACCTGACACTGTGGAGGACTCCATGGTTGGCTGGGCATCCAATATCTCCTTCTGCTGCTGTGCACACTCAAGCTCTTGAGCTGCTGGGGGAGGAACAGCCCTGCTTTCCTTTTTTTTCAGCCCATTATTTCTGTCCTTCTCTGCAATCTTTTCAAATATCTTGAATTTCTTGAGGGCCACTTTTTCTGCCGCACCATTGGCACGGTGGAAGTAGTCCGTCTTGCGGTACAGGAACCCAAAATAGATCTGCAGGAAATCCTGTACATTTCCAACATTCTGCAAGATGCCGAACAAAGCGTTGTCGTACATTTCTGTCTTTCCCAGGGGCGGCGCCATTGCAAGTTAGCGCTCTATGTGGTATTTAAAAGAAATTATTTTTAGTAGGATTTGCTAAGTAATAATTCCTTTGCAAAATAGAACTACTAGGTGTTTACCAATCGGTAGCTTGAAAAGAATGACAACAAATTAACCACTTTACCAGTTTAAGTACAGTGACGCTGCCAGCAAAGTGTGACATAGCCTCTCAGCCAAAGCCATATATGGTTATAACATTCTGACCTCACATGTGATGTCAGAACAAATTGCCAGATTTTAGTATGGGGGGAAATGTAGGGACTTGGGAACACATGCCTCTGAGGGTATACAATACTGTTGACAGAGTACTTACTTATAGGAGGTCGACGGTTTATGACATCAGTATAGTATGATCTCCATATATGAGCATAAAATAAACATGTACAGACACAAAGACAGATACAAGGATCTCCACATGTGGGTGTCGGGACTGTTTTGGGCCCAAATGTAGAACTAATTTCAAAGTACAAACCCAGGGGGACAGTTTAACACGACTTTACTTAAGCAATATTACACAAGGGTATATGTGCTTTACCGCGATTATTGGCACAACAGTGATTGCGAATGCAGTGAGCACTTACTATGAGACCTAGCAGATCATGTCTGTCCGTGTGTCCCCCCTTTGTGCCCATATATGGAGCTGAGTGATTTGTTTGTGATTTATGCAACACACTCCATACTTGGACGTATAGCTGCTTTGGGGACTCCTTATATGGTTATGGCTAAGTTAAAAACTTAACTTAAAAATAACTTAACTTAAAAAAATTACTTAAAAATAAATCTTAAAAAAACCCAAATATGTACGAGCTGCATTCGCTTCCCGCGTTTGCGCGTCTTACTGGTGTATACTATGGGCAAAAATGTAGGGACTTGGGAACACATGCCTCTGAGGTTATACAATACCCGTTGTACCCGTTGACAGAGTACTTCTACTTGCAGTACCTTTTTAAATGTGGTCAGGAACGAGATGAAGTCGAGTTCCGCAAGCATCACTGAAGTGAGAGAGGAGAGGGGAGGGGCTGAGGTTGAACAGGAGGAATGCACACTGGACAAAGTCACTCACTCACCACCACAAGGCAAGGGTACACAGTATAGGGGCAGAGGCAGGCAGCACAGGAGCAGAGTCAGTGTGCACATTGGACTGCCCTGGACTCCATATCTGGAAGTGCCTGACACGGAACTTCATATAAGAGCATAAAAGAGACACAGACAGACGGGTACAATGGGTTCCTGAATAGGCCGGGCACCAATCTAGTATCTACCTATTATGCCCAATTTCTACTTTTCCTTCGTTTTTTCAGGGGCACTAGCCCCTCCTATATACAGCCTTTGTCCTGTCTCAATATTTCCCAGTCAATGAAAAGAGAAATTAGGTCAAATATGACTTAAATTTGTGGCAACACAAACATTAAATGCCTTCGACAATGAAGGGAAAGCCATATGTAGAGCAAATGTACCTAGTTTTTGGAGATAATTTTTAAAGGTATTTTGAAGTAGGGTAAATCTAAAATGAAATACAGTCCCATCAATTTAGAAGTGTCCAGGAACTTCACAGAATATATACCACTTAATTCGAATTATATAACAATCGGTTGAAGATTATCTGAATATCGCATAAGTAAAATATCAACTTCTTTGCAGCGGGCCATTGCGCTGAGCACTGGCAGTGGCAGTGGTTTACCTATTGTGAGGACTTCTGCTTGGATTCATGGTGAGTGGGGCACCGACGATCTGCAAGCTCACAACGCGCTGCATGTGTACGAAACACGTATCCCAAGCCGTGTATATCCACGGCTTCCCAAGCCGTGTATATCCACGGATATCCCAAGCCGTGTATATCCACGGCTTCCCAAGCCGTGGGGCGAGCCGCCTCTCTTGAGAGAGAGAGAGATCTTTACCTGTACTATATTTTCACCTGTACTTTTAAACATCTAAACATTTTGACGAGCTGTGATGAGCGACTATCCAATGCAGAAAGCTATTTCAGAGTTAATATTTTCAATGGCGACGATGAGCCAATCTGGACATAATCAACCAGCTGTCCCAAAGATTCATTAGTATATACGCGAGACCTCTCTCATGTTTGAGGCTCTGCAACCCATGACCCTCCAGCATGCAGGCGACGATGAGCTATATGAAAAGGCAAAACGTCTATCTGACCACTATACAACAGGGACCTAGCAAATGACTGATCATCAGTCTATCTGTCCGCTTTGTACCGCTGCATGTCAGTGCGGAGAGCGCTCTCCATGGTGCTGAAACCTTTTTTCCTGTTGTATTCCATTCTATTCCAGGAATTTACAGAATTGTAACGTGTGAGAGATGGGATCTGTCACGATGATTCCATTCACACCTCTCTCTCTCTCTCTCTCTCTTTCGACCATGAAATGGAAAGCAAAATACAGCACGATATAGTTTCACATGCGGCTATGCACACACCACGCATAGACTTGTTGGTGTAGGCTACTGCGCAATGGCATTTGGCCTGGGTCCTTATTGGCCCACACACACACACACACACACACACACACAAATATGTTTAAATTACTCCTAAACATTAAACACTCTCCTATCCTCCTGGTGGAGACCTGTGCCCAGAAGGGCACTTTTTCTATTTAATTTCTGCATCTCTGTCTGGGCCCATGTAACCATATAATGCATTTAGATGGCAAAAATGGCAGATCTGCAAGTTCAGTGTCTTGAATGAGATCGCACTTGATTACGATTCGGTGCAGGTGTGAATGCAATCCGCAGTAAATAAAGGAAATGAAGCAAATGAGCGGGTGAGGAGCTGAACACAGTTGGAGACGGAGAAGGCATATTTTACGCAGTGCAAAGATGTCCCGTTACCGTGGATAGACGTGGTCGAATGAGGAGACTGAAGCCCTGATCGAAATGAGGACGTGTACATTAATCAATTGCTTAAGAAAACACATAAAAACACTGCAATGGGAGTGCTTGCTGTCACTGTGCGCTCAGCGTTGTGCCTCCATGCCCAAAAGAACAGTGTGTGGCGGCTGCGTGCGTAGAGAGAGAGAGAGGGGGGGGGGGTCCCAGACGGCACGACACATGCACGTTATGAGTGTCATTTTATCACCATATATTTCACTGTGTACTGTAGGCTAGTTTATGAATGGAACACATTGATAAAGGTTCCCCCTGCTGCGTCCCCCTGCTGTCCTTGCCGACCACAATGACCACAGCCTACTATACTATATCCACGGATATCCCATATCCACGGCTTCCCAAGCGAGCCGTCTCTCTCTTGAGAGAGAGAGAGAGAGAGAGAGAGAGAGAGAGAGAGAGAGAGATTTTTACCTGTACTATATTTTCACCTGTACTTTGAGAGTTTTCCTGTACTTTTAAACATCTAAACATTCTGACGAGCTGTGATGAGCGACTATCCAATGCAGAAAGCTATTTCAGAGTTAATATTTTCAATGCCAATCTGGACATAATCAACCAGGAACCAGCTGTCCCAAAGATTCATTAGTATACTGTATACGCGAGACCTCTCTCATGTTTGAGGCTCTGCAACCCATGACCCTCCAGCATGCAGGCGACGATGAGCTATATGAAAAGGCAAAACGTCTATCTGACCACTATACAACAGGGAGCTAGCAAATTACTTTCCCACTCAAACCGGCATAAATACAAGAAGCTCTCTACTCCCAGCACAGACTTTAGTTCGCCTGCAAAATGGCAGCCTTTTATACCCAGCTGGAGATAATGAGAATGGACATTTACAGTTTACAGACAGTTGGAGCAGCTTGTGGCTCACTCTGGGGTCTGCTCACCCTGGCCTCCCCGTCAGTCTTTGCAGGTGGCGCTGCTGGAGCTGGTGCTGCCATCATGAGAGCTCTTCTTCCATGGGATTGATTGGGCTGGTCTCTGGCTGGCTCTTTCTCCATGGGCTGGTCTCTGGCTGCCTGTGTCCGGACAACAGACCTCCACCTCTCAGCCCGGTCCTCCAGCCCTCCCTCTGGATTCAACACTGCCATGGCCTCTGGGTCAGCTAATGACCTACTCCGGCCTCTGGTGGCTCCTCTTCGTCTTTCCTCCTTGCAACTCTTTACATAGCCTCTGTACTGTGCACGGGAGGGATCCCACCACTGCCACCAATTGTAGGAATGACCGTGTTAGTGGCTGGAGAAACAGTACAGAGGCATTGGTAAAGGTTAACCAATGATAGGTTTATTCGCCAAATGAGCATTACAAACATAAAGCATAAATACAAGAAGTTTTCTACTCCCAGCACAGACTTTAGTTCACCTGCAAAATGGCAGCCTTTTATACCCAGCTGGAGATAATGAGAATGGACTATACCATTTACAGGGTGTCTTCAAATGAGAATATACCATAAATAAGCATACAATAAATACATATAAATAAATAACCTTAAACCATACAAATGTTACACGTTTCTGTGAACTACATGAACTATACAACTTATATAATAAGTCCTTCACATTACAACATAAATAAGCAATCACATCTTAACCCCCCCCCCTGCTATCCTGACATGGTCCAGCCCAATCCTTACTGAAACACATCACAGGCAATTATTAGGCATTCAATCAAACCTCAACAATAGAACTCCACATTATTGCACTTCCCAAACATATTGAATCTATAATTGTTAATGACCAAACATTTCCCCAGGTGGAACTCGTTAGCTGAGTGGCCATCTCAGCTAAACACTGCAAAATACAACTGTGCAAGTTAATAAAGTGCCAATATGCTGTGCAATTTAAGTAACAGAGGACCACTCTGTTACAAAAATACGAATATTATTGTTCCCTATCACAGGTAAACACTTGAGTGCAGGTGTAATCAGTTTCACGTGGACACATCAGCCATAGTGAGCTGTATTATTCATTCATCCTTCACCAAGCAGACAATCATAATATGCAAAATGCACACATCATCAGACTTCCAATTGTAATCTGGAATCATTGGATGTTTCTTGGCCTTGCAACAGACATGCTCTTCAACCGCAAGGCTGATCAGACCCCGGCCTCAGCGGCCTAGCTGTGTCCAAGTGGCATGCTACAGCCAGCCCCCACTGTCTCCTTGCAGCTAGGTTATACCAGTCTGTAGCTTTTTGGGTTGCTCCTCAAGTAAGAAAGATCAATTAAACATTCTAATCTAAAGCATCATTGATCACCTTTTGACAACATACAGGTATAACATTACAATTACAGTGTGACTGACTGGACCATAGCATGTGAAACCAGCTCTGTCCACTACTGTAGGCTAGTACATACTTGCCTTAAATGTCCACTGTGGGGCAGCAGTGTTTCAAAAACAGTTTGGTCTATGGATACAAATTGAGTAAAACTGTTTTATATCATTTAACGATTTTCTTCAATTAATTAACATTAAATATACTACTACTACTACTACAATAATAATAATAATAAAAAATTTAAGTACAGCAATACTTGGCAATTTGAGGTCTTCTTTTCCTTTCAGCTTTTCCCTTCAGGGCGGGGTCGTCACAGGGACTCATCTGCCTCCTTCTCTCTCTTTCACTACATCCCTAAATCTTCTCTTTGGTCTTCCTCTAGGGCAGGCCTCCTGCCTGCCAGTTCCAACCTCAACATCCTTCTACCAATATACTCACTATCCCTCCTCTGTGTGCAACAATCTCAGTCTCAGTTTTCCACACTCTCCATTGCTCTGAAATGTTGACCCTATAAGTACTTAAGAGTCCTCCACCATGCACATTTCTGATTCATTTTTATTAACAATAAATTAATCCTTACAAAATGAAATGAGACAATTATTCAGAAATTATTAGCTCATCACTTTGAACATCGAAGGCTTACAATGTACACATTTACACATACACAGGTTTCACTGCCATGCTTTTTCATTCTGCTGTCCCAGTTCCACTGTGCTATTTTGTGCACATGCAACAGGTGTGTGGCATGTTTTCTTGTGTTGAACTGGTTGCACAGGATTTGTCCCAGCTGTGTGTGTGTGTGTGTGTGTGTGTGTGTGTGTGTGTGTGTGTGTGTGTGTGTGTGTGTGTGTGTGTGTGTGCGCGCGCTGTATATCAAAGTTGGCGTGGGATCCGGCCCCAAAAGCCATGTTCATCTTTCCCATTCCAGTTACACAACCTTGACCGTTGCATTACTTGTTACTAAACAATTTATGATACATTCACCGTCTAATTTCCATTCAATGCCAGTATTTTATTGTATTTTTTACCTCTGGCTTACAAGGAGATTTACACGTCATTGCTCAAAGGGATTTGATTCTCAAGTAAAGCGCGTCATTCTTTATTATTATTATTTTTTTCAGATACAATACACCCATGCAATTGAGGCGTGGTTACAGTACATTCACATGCTAATCTCCTCAAGAACCTTCATGGTTCTCTTGGGTTCCATCAGGATCGAGTAGCTCCTTGCCTAACCGAGCTCCGTTCTACTCTCCATGACACAGACCACACTGGCCTCACTGGCCGCACAGATGTTAATGGAAGTTCATTTGACATTATTAAGCATGCAGGTTTCAAGGAGCCCAAATTCCTCAAGTTCTTTTCCGTCTATCCTCGAGTTCTTTTTAGTCTATTCCGAGATGCCCGAGATTCCAGTCTCTGGCACTCTGAAGAAATGTGAACAGAGTGATGTCACTGCACTTGGTTCGCTGTGATCCCGCGGGGGGGCTGGAGTCGTGCAATAATTCATTTTTGCCCTCAACGAATACGTCTCTTGTTTATTCTCCCAACGCTTCACTCCACGTTCTCCACTTGATCTGTGAAAGTGCCAGTGTAACTGGAGGTCTTTGGGTTGCGGCTGGCCCCCCTGTAGCCCATCCTGGCCCCAGTCGGAGCACCCCCGCCCTGGGCCAGGTGGATCCTCTGGACCTCCCTCAGGTTCTGAGCCCGAACCTCCTTGCTCTGAATGGTCTCTACGACTCGGGTGGGGAACCAGCCCCTCTCCCCGTCGTGGAGCCTCTCGCCCATCATCCAGCCTGGAGGGAGAAATGTTTGTTTTGTAATAATAATCAAAGTCTACAAAGTACGTTTTAAAATACTGTAAATGTAGTGGAGTAAAAGTACAACATTTGGTTCTGAGATGTAGTGGAGTAGAAGTAAAAGTGTTGGAAATTGGAAATACTAAAGTGGAGTACAAATACCTCAGATTGTACTTAAGTAAATGTCCACCACTGCGTTTAAGTGGTTAAAGTTGTCAGTAATGAGATCCAAGAGTATACAGTGTGTACCCACCGTCATCTGTTTTCTCCAGGATATTCAGGATGTCAGCCATTTCAATGGAAAGTTCATCTGGTTCCTGAGATGAGTATGACTGAATGCACTGTACCTGTGGAGAGTCTGATAAACACCACACAATTAGCATTCAGAAGAGAATCACAATAATCCTTTTTTGTCACATCACAGTTTAAACCAGGTAAAAAGTGGGTGAAATTAAATTTTATGCCATATAGTTCCCATTGTGTTATTTTTCCAAGAAAACAAAGAAAGGGAATGAGAGAGGGGGGGGGGTGGAGGGGGTAGGAGATCTAGGCAGTAGGCAAGAAAGAAAATGTAGAAGCTCGTTCCACACAAACAGCACACTCGTAGGGTCTCCCATAGCTAATTTACAATACAAGGGGTTTCCAGATATTTCCAAGCTTGTTTCACAAACGGCACAACCATATAGGGTCTCGCTTATCTTATTTACAAGCTGAAAATACTGAAAATAAGGTGCAGGACATTATTTCAAGGTGCCACATTATTCAAGGTGCAACGTGGCTCAAGAAGAGCTAAAGTCCAGGTCAACTATAGTCCCTAGTATAATACACAGTAGGTTCAGGGTGAGCAAAAAGAAGGTCTAAGGCCAGCCTGTCATCAGGCCGCCGAGCAACACCCATGCCTTGCTCAGCGTCCTGATGGCAGACTCATGTCGTGCTTCAGCAATCTGACGGCTGTCGGGTGGAAACTGTTCCTTAGCCTGGTGGTGCTGCTCTTGATACTGCGGTGCCATGCGGTGGGTCCCTTTGGCCTTCCGCGGGCGCTGGGCACTTATATCTGCATATTATAGATAAAATGACTGTGCCCCTTGTGTTCTTAAATATGTGATTTAAAATATGTATATTATATATACATTTTAGTCAACTAAATCAACTGTAGATTTAGTATACTAAAATCTTGTGATATTTAGTTGACTAAAACCAGACTAACACTAAAACATTTCAGCTGACTAAAATGTGACTAAATCTAAATTAAAATGTATTCAAAAGTCATGACTAAAACTAAATCAAACTTTGCTGTCAAAAGCAACACTAGTGTCTCTCACCTGGTTGATGGGCACTGGTCGACATAACAACACTAGTGTCTCTCACCTGGTTGATGGGCACTGGTCAATATAACACTATATCTCACCTGGTTGATGGGCACTGGTCAATATAACACTATATCTCACCTGGTTGATGGGCACTGGTCAATATAACACTATATCTCACCTGGTTGATGGGCACTGGTCAATATAACACTATATCTCACCTGGTTGATGGGCACTGGTCAATATAACACTATATCTCACCTGGTTGATGGGCACTGGTCGACATAACAACACTAGTGTCTCTCACCTGGTTGATGGGCACTGGTCAATATAACACTATATCTCACCTGGTTGATGGGCACTGGTCAATATAACACTATATCTCACCTGGTTGATGGGCACTGGTCAATATAACACTATATCTCACCTGGTTGATGGGCACTGGTCAATATAACACTATATCTCACCTGGTTGATGGGCACTGGTCAATATAACACTATATCTCACCTGGTTGATGGGCACTGGTCAATATAACACTATATCTCACCTGGTTGATGGGCACTGGTCAATATAACACTATATCTCACCTGGTTGATGGGCACTGGTCAATATAACACTATATCTCACCTGGTTGATGGGCACTGGTCAATATAACACTATATCTCACCTGGTTGATGGGCACTGGTCAATATAACACTATATCTCACCTGGTTGATGGGCACTGGTCAATATAACACTATATCTCACCTGGTTGATGGGCACTGGTCAATATAACACTATATCTCACCTGGTTGATGGGCACTGGTCAATATAACACTATATCTCACCTGGTTGATGGGCACTGGTCAATATAACACTATATCTCACCTGGTTGATGGGCACTGGTCAATATAACACTATATCTCACCTGGTTGATGGGCACTGGTCAATATAACACTATATCTCACCTGGTTGATGGGCACTGGTCAATATAACACTATATCTCACCTGGTTGATGGGCACTGGTCAATATAACACTATATCTCACCTGGTTGATGGGCACTGGTCAATATAACACTATATCTCACCTGGTTGATGGGCACTGGTCAATATAACACTATATCTCACCTGGTTGATGGGCACTGGTCAATATAACACTATATCTCACCTGGTTGATGGGCACTGGTCAATATAACACTATATCTCACCTGGTTGATGGGCACTGGTCAATATAACACTATATCTCACCTGGTTGATGGGCACTGGTCAATATAACACTATATCTCACCTGGTTGATGGGCACTGGTCAATATAACACTATATCTCACCTGGTTGATGGGCACTGGTCAATATAACACTATATCTCACCTGGTTGATGGGCACTGGTCAATATAACACTATATCTCACCTGGTTGATGGGCACTGGTCAATATAACACTATATCTCACCTGGTTGATGGGCACTGGTCGACATAAAGCGTGTGCGTCGGTTGGGAGTGAGAGCACAAATCCACCGCAGCTTTTCGCTCCTGTCAATGTCAGACATTTGGGATTGATCAATACTAGCCAGTTATTGCAGGGATTTCCAACCATTTTCATACCAAGGTCCATTATTTATACAGAATTTGAGCCACGGACCACCATTTGATGAGATTTAACCTCTCATGCCAAAGACTATTTTGTCGTTATGATTTTGTCCACAATTGCATGCTGTATGTTGGTACCATTAGGAGAGACAACATTCTACATTCTCTGGTTGTGTAGACTTCTTGTAAATTAAGTAATGCAGATCTTTAACAATAATTTTATTTAAGGGTCCAATTGGTTACCAACTCTACATCATTTAGCTGGGGACCACATGGAACCCCCTCAAGGCTCAAGGGCCACTGGTTGAGAACCAATGAGTTATTGACTTGTTGCTATAGGGTTGCCATTCTGCCAAACGTCCCTTGAAATATGTATCATCCCCTATTATAAGGGACACACTTTGTTTATTATTTTTTGGGGAATCAATGAACAAACAGAAGGTAAGGAGGGGTAAGGAGGCCAAATTCATCATTCATCATTTTGGGGGTCCTTGACACGAAAAGGTTTGAGAACTACTGATTTAAAAGCATTTGTAGTCTTAATGGTATACAAACATTAAACTTCATTTACAAGAAGTCCTTTTTCATGTAGTTGGCAACCCTAGCTTTGCAGACTGAGGTTTGCGGTGTTGCTCCAGATACTCACATGCTGGTGGTCTTCAGCAAGTAACTGACGGGACGTTCTTCCTGGTTCTCCAGGAGCTTCAGATTGAAGACGTTTGCCAGCTGCTGGCCCTGGTCCTCGCAGTCTTCAGTCCTCAACATGGCACGTGTGCACCAGTCAATGACCTGGAACTTCTCCCCGCTATTAAAGGTAGGGCAACAGTTAAGGAACAACCTCTGATATTTAAATACTACTCAATGTCTAAACAAAACATATCACTTTCCTTTTTCATATCATTATATGGAAATGACTGAGGATAAGTGATGTTTTGGATTAAAACAAAATGTTTTTTATCTTTCTTTCAAGTTTGATTGATAGTGTTTGTTCAATAGTCTCACCATCTCTCCACCTCTTTAATAAACAGAAGCCAATCAGGAAAGAGTACCCATTTATTGTTTTATTTTTTTATTTGTATTTCCTGTGCAAGTTCTTTCTCCTGATTGGATGAAATATATATCCCGACCTGAAAATGCATTTTCTGCTTACTAAAGAACTGGAGAGATAGGGACACTGCTGTTGCCGAACAAATATTTTATATCAATGAGTACTATCAGAATATGGAGCCATTTAACACTTACATTGTTGACAAAAAATATCACTTATACCCTCCCTTTAAAAGGTACCTTTAAAATGAGATGTTTAGAAAATGTGACCATACAGGTATATAGCAGAGTGGAATTGCACACAGTGATGAAATCACAAGTGGAGGAAGCTTCTAGAAAGATGTACACTGTGTGGCCAGTACTGTACTTGGAGTACAATATTGGCCAAGGCTTTATCCATTAGAAAAGGATTATAATCAATCTTTGACGTATTTACAAACTGAACTCCCCAACCAGTGAATTATTCAAGGAAAGCCTGTGTGGCAACTGAGGAAGGTCGGTGACGCTGGAGGGACAGCTGAGGAGGGCAATGACAAGGACATGTGACACAGATGCAGAGAAGGCTCAAACAAACCAGTGAACCACCTAGCTTAACTCAAATACACCAGAGTATAAGGCCAAGTGTGGACAAGGGACGGACGCATTCACACCGCAGACAAACAGTCTGGTGAGACGTACGAGGACCCTAGACAGGAAGCAAAGCATAGTCCTAGAGATCCTAGTCTAATATAAGTATCCTTGGATTTCTATTTCTTTATACAGAGTTTATGAGGGTTTGGGGGAGGACCTCCTTCACACCTCTACACAGAACCGCTCAACTGAATGTTGGGGCGGGCAGATGTAGCTGTTCAAACACCTTTTAGAAATATTTATAAAACATATTTATTGTTTTATTGGTATACATCACTGAGGATACGTCCCAGGTGCATCCATGCGATGTGTTTTAGTTATAGTTTAAGTTATTCTATTTATAGTGACTCATAGAATAGATGTGACAACCAGGTATAGTCTGGTGAGTGACCACCGGAGAGACGGGTGACAGCCGGAATGTAGACGGCACCCGGGTGAGCAGTATGGGTTAGCGCCCCAGCCTGTGACCTCCGTGAAGAAACCCTCGGTGAGGCCTTCAGGAGGGCCATTATAATCCACCAATCCTGAATGAAGTGCCTGCAGGTCCTGGGAGTCTGGTTTGTGTGGCCCTGGTTTTTCCCTAATGGGACTGATTGAGGGTACTGTAGCAACTGGGACGTACTGTAAGTCGGGACTTGATCACCCCGGCTGGGTCACCTGAGTGAGGGGTATGATGTTTGAGAGACCCGAAACCCCGATGACCTTGAGATACATCACTGAGGATACGTCCCAGGTGCATCCAACTTTTTTATATTTATTCTTTTGAACAGGCTTGATTAACGTTTCCTTTTTGCAAATGAATTGGCGGCACATTTGGTTACCCTGCCAACCTGGAGAGGCGCTTGGTGATGAGCAGCAGGTTGTTGAACAGGAACAGGTAGACTGGGTGGTAGAGCTTGCGGCTACGCATGGTTCGAGTGCTCTTGGGTCCATTCATCTGCTGCACTTCACCCTTCCTCAGGAGCCAGCGGGAGTGAGAGATGATAGCCACGGACTGCAATGGTTAATAACAGACCATAATAAGTTCAGTGTTAAAAGAAAAGGTTTGCTAGGATAGTTTAATAATGTTCACAGATACATAGCCGATTCATATAATATATTATTCAGTCTATTACAGTACAGCAGTGGTTCCAAAACGTTTTAGCTCAAGACCCGAAAAAATAAAGTAGACTGAAAAAGTGAAAATAGCAGATACAAGCTCACAACGCGTCACTTGTAGTCGTAGATCAGCTATTTTCACTACTTTTATTACTTTCATTACTTACTCACTACTAACATTTGTTTTCTGAAATGTCTTCATGAAATTACTGGGAAAGAAATAATTGAATTTGGTTTTTAATTCTTGATTTTCTTGGGAATGTTTTTTGAAAATGTTTTTGAAATAATAATAATTAAAAACAAAATGTAGAAAACAAAAAATATAGGGATCCAACAAAAAAATGTCCACCGCCCACAAATAGGTACTTACTTACCCACTGTTTGGGAAACATTGCCGTACAGTAGCCTATATAATCACAGATATCCATATAGATATTTGGCAAATTGTGTTAGTCTTTTTTGAGCAGGTGCATATACTTAAACCATATACTGCAGATCGAGCCCAATGTTTAAAGGTTACATCTAGAACGTTTTATTATTAGATAAGATGACTTTGATCTCTCTTAGCTGAGGACGTTATACTTATGTAATTAGTTGCAAGCGAGATTGACTTTGTGGATGATTGTGTGTGACTGTATGAAATGTGTTTTGACATGAATACCTTGGATTTAAATTCGAGTGTTTTGTCGATTGTGATGAGCTCCTCTGTGCGACTCATCTTCCTCACCCCCTCATTACACTCATACACAATCTGTTGTGGACAGAAATTCACACCATTAGGAAATTAATCATACACTCAAAATTGCACTTACTGTAAGTACAGCACTTGAGTACAAGTACAGTACTTAGTTACTTTCCACCACTGCTTGATGGCTATTTACCTTCTCCAATAGCTGATGTGCTTTGATTGCGTTGTGCTCCCTCTCAGAGTTCACCTCTACCTTTTTTAGGATGTTCTGTACAAAGAAAACACACATTTAAAAAAATTCAAAACAGACAAAAACACTTTGAACCTTGAGCATTATACATGAACATTTTCAAAGTGAAAATGTTATACTTTTTATATTTAAAAAAAATCACACCTGTGTGAACTGAGTGGTGCAACTCCCCTCTCCCCCCCCCCCCCTCTCTCCTCTCTCTCATTAGCAACAGTGCAGCACTAATACTATCTCTCTCTCTCTGTTTGCTCATGGCCACATAGGTGAACACATAGGTGAACACGGACATTGCTGTTCCTTGGAGTGGTTGCACCACTCAAAAAAGTGTTAAATCGCTCCACGAAGAAGCAGGGCAAAATTGGACCATTAGGGCTGTGGCCCAGGGGCCCTTCGGGGAAATTGGGTCAATTTAGGTCAAAAAGTTGTTACAAACACGAAGAAACACAAAGTATTCTTGCGCATGAGCGCTATGGGGGCCCCAAAGAAATTAGCGGCCCAAGGGCCCTCATGGGGGTTAATCCGTCCCTGCGAAGAAGTATCATGTTCACAGGTTGCACGTGCGTCGTGCGCCACACATGTGAACATGATATGAACTGCCTCTTTGTGGGCTTCTAATTGGATGAAGTATCCCAACCTGAAAATGTATTTTCTGTTCACTAGAGCGACTCGCCACTTAGCCACTCGGCTACTGCCTCCTGTCATATTATATGATGTTTGTCAAATTCCCCACGCCTCACATTGAAAAGCTTCAGTACTGTACTCACCTGTACGAGTAGCTTGAGCCTGGTGATCCTCTGGAAGGGGAGGATGAGGAAGGAGGTGAAGGACAGACCTCGGACTCTAGGCTGGTTCTCCAGCGCAGCCATGGCCTCACGAAATGCCTGGTTTCCCTGTCTGGACAAAACACAGGAATGATCAGTGGAGATGCTCGGTTGTTTAACAGCAGAAAGCAGACGTGTCTTCTCAGGTATCCCTCTAGTTCGACTCTTTTGTGAAGGTTATAGGGTAGAGAGACTAGAGTAGTAGGAGTACTGTGCTGTGTGTGTGTGTGTGTGTGTGTGTGTGTGTGTGTGTGTGTGTGTGTGTGTGTGTGTGTGTGTGTGTGTGTGTGTGTGTGTGTGTGTGTGTGTGTGTGTGTGCGTGCGTGTGTGTGTGTGTGTGTGTGTTCCAAAAGCGATCCAACCTAATTGACCTAATTTCTCCATCAATCAATGGCAAATTATGAAACGTGACAGGACAAAAGCTGTATATAGGAGGGGCTAGGGCCCCTCAAAAATCACCCTTGTGTGAAGTGAGCGGTGCCTTTTATTATGATGATGATGTATGATGATGAGAACGTCATCTATTACTGTATACGGAATAAAAAGTTTATACAGAATAAATACATTTTGCCATTGACTTGGAAGACATAAACGTCACGGCCGGGGGCACACAAAGAAACACGTTGGATCGTTTAGCACAGCGCAAAAACACACAAAATCCCCACAACCACTGCTT
Organism: Protomyctophum bolini; assembly: GCF_963924005.1. NCBI lineage: Eukaryota > Metazoa > Chordata > Actinopteri > Myctophiformes > Myctophidae > Protomyctophum > Protomyctophum bolini. The sequence goes on along the minus strand of NC_137870.1, from coordinate 34,418,715 downwards.
TGCAATGTATTTGTCTGACCACAAGGGGGACACCTCCACAAATGCTACAAGAGCCACCAAGCCCACCATGAAAGTTTATCATGAGAGTACTCCCTCTGGGTTTTACTGTCTGCAATGTTGCTTGGGAGAGAGAGGGGGGGGCAATCGCCTTTTGCTTTGTGACGTGCAGTCTGTAAATAATCTGCAGTGGAATGAGCAGCACTGAAAACCTCTTAAGAAGCCTTCATGGGTGAGAAAATACCACAACAATACAGCAGCAGCAGCCAATGAAAGCAGCTGCTTCCGAGACAAACACAAGGCTACAACTACTGTAGTCAAGTCACTAGGTATGTGTGTGTGTGTGTGTGTGTGTGTGTGTGTGTGTGTGTGTGTGTGTGTGTGTGTGTGTGTGTGTGTGTGTGTGTGTGTGTGTGCCTCATTGATATCCATGCAGAGCTGACAATCCTGACATGACTTTATGTGAAGTGTGTGACACAACGTTCTAGGTCAGAATGTGATATCAGCCAGTTTCAGACTTGGAGTATCTGGTGACGGTATACACATGGAGGTCATGGAGTTTCCTCTCCCGTGTTGTAGGGGACACAAAGCCCTGTAACACCTTGCAGCACCTCACATGATCAGAGTGGACCGTGGACCTGCAATGATGTTGATTTTATGACATTATGATTGTGTTTCTGGCAGGTGTCGAGGCAGGTACCTATAAGTCAAAGGCCTGTATTCAAAAGTTTACTAGAGTCAAATTACAAATGTATTGGCATCAAAAACAGTAGATCTACAAGCTCATGCACAACATGTCGCATTGTGATGCGTTGTGAGCTTGTAGAACAACTATTTAGAACAGCAAAATTCTAAAGGTGTAGGAATGACCGTGTCTGGAGAAACAGTACAGAGGCATTGGTAAAGGTAATTCCAATGGTATGTTTTTCACCAAAGGAGCACTACCAACTGGCATAAATGCAGGAATCTCTCTACTCCCAGCACAGACTTCAGTTCACTGGCAAACTTCCTCGGGTTGAGTACAGAGTGACGTAGAGGGTGCGCTGTGACTGGCCAGTCGCTGTGATTGACAGCCTACACCTAAACCTAACCCTAACCTTAACCTCAGTAAAACTATACCTAAACCTACCTAACCCTAGCCCTAACCTCAGTAAAACTATACCTAAACCTAACCCTAACCTTAACCTCAGTAAAACTATACCTAAACCTAACCTCAGTAAACTATACCTAAACCTAACCTCAGTAAAACTAACGCAGTGGCTGGGGGGCGTTTCCAAGAACCCGAATGCGAAGAATTAGATACCATATTAGCGCTGGAGATAATGAGAATAGTCTATACCATTTATAAATCCTTCACAACAACATAAATAAGCAATCCCAAAAGCACATCTTAACGCCCCCTGCTATCCTGACATGGTCCAGCCCAATCCTTACTGAACACATCACAGGCAATTGTTAGGCATTCAATCAAACCTCAACAATAGAACTCCACCTTATTGCACTTCCCAAACATATTGAATCTATAACCCACATTGCACTTGCCCCTCATGTTTGTTAATCACCAAGCATTTCCCCAGGTGGAACTCGTTGGCTGCGTGGCCATCTCAGCTAAACAGGAAACGGTATTCAACAATAAAATCATGACTGTGCAAGTTAATAAAGTGCCAATACATGCCAAAGCGCCAGTGAGTCACCCAGGCAGATGCGTGTACACGCTTATCGCCCTCAGGCGTCTTACTGGTAATTATCTAAATCTGCAAAGTAACTTGTAACTAAAGTTACAAATGAATGTACAGTATAGTAAATAGTATAGTACATAAATGTACAGCCTCTGAGTTGTGGATATACTTTCCACCACTGATTTCTGGCTTTGCCACTTAACTGCTACACCAAAGCAGTAATTAATTAGCTAACTACAAGCCTGATTTATCCATAGAGTTATGAAGGATAGAGGGAGGACCGGAGCGACAGTCTGCTATGCATTTCAATGGAAGTTGCTCAGTGGCGTTTTGAAGCACCCAGAAGACTGCCGGAAGTACCATTATAACTCATTGGCTCGAGCGAGCGGAAGTTGAGAGCGGTCTTAAATTTGAAGTCAGGGTTGACGCATGTTACGCACATGACGTCACTGAACGTCCGCCCACCTCCATGAACGTGCTGCAGTTCCACTCTTGGACAGTATGTAGTGGCAGCTTCAACGTTGGCCAGCCCTTCTGGGGGCTTGGATTTATCGTATGTCGCATACTAAAACTAATCTACAAGCTCACAATGCGAGCGTGCAACACATCATAGGATGGAGAATAAATCAACGGTGCAGAGAACAATAGTGGTAGTATGAATTACCCTGTGCACATACTGTAAGTGTACACACACACACACACACACACACACACCTTAAAATGTTATTGCTCACACACGTATATCCAATACCATATACGTACACCCATTGCTGCTTTTTGTCATATTTTCCAGAGCTTACGGGCGGGGTTGCCATTTAATTTTTCCTTTGCGTCTGTCCCTTATATTAGTCCGTGGGAATGTCACTGTGTGTCACTCAGGTATGTGGTAGTGATGACGGCGGACTCAGGCTACATTCATCACCAACCACACCTTGCACATCACAGCCATCCAAATCAACAGCTAACCTGTTCTGTGCTCAAAATACAGATTTACAAAAACATTGGCGGGCTAAAAAAAAATAAACACTCACACAGAGCGACAAATGAGGGGATGAAAGATCATCACTATTATGTCACATTTTCTGTCTCTCCCTATTCTGCTCTCTCTCTTTCTCTCTCTTTCTGTTTATGGAGAACATTTGTCAGTAAGCATTTAGACAGCTGAAGATCACCAGATTGTTATTCAAAGGAAAGTTGTGACATTGTTGCACCCAGTGTATTCAGTGTAGCGAGTACAGGCTTCCCTCTTAGTTGATGGACAGCCACTTTGGGTTCTGCTGAAGCCCCCTGGCCCTGTGCTAATGAGCCAAGTTAGTATAGGTCAGACTTGCTTATTGTCAGCATCAGCCAAGAAACGAGGATGTCTACCTCCCTTTACAAGGCACCCTGTTAGATGGTTTGCTGACGTGGAGCTGTGTCACACCTACCATCAGCTCCAAGCACGCCTTGGCCACCCAAGCTGTGTATCACAGCTTGGGTGACTCTACCGACTGAACTCTCCAGGCACTAATGAGCCAAAGCTGCAGCCATACCGGATTTAGAGTCATACGGTGCGCTTAAACCAAGACCTAACCATACAAAGAAGATGGAATCCCCAGGCACAAGACCCTTCATGTGACACTACCAGTGCATGGATAGGCATAGGCACAGGTTCACATGACAACAGATCTGCACGATGTCAAAAGTATAGAAAGGAGAAAACAGCAACCACATCGCCAACCACTCCCTTAGCCTTACAGCCAAAATATATAATCAAAATAAACCGCAAACCTGTTCTGTGCTGAAAGTACAGACTAACATTGATGGACAAAAGTTGGTAAAAGTTTAATAGGCAGTGTTGATGGAAACTGATGTCAAAATGCTCTCGCTCCGACTCTCACACAATCCTGTGAGTTGTTCATGTCAGGAACACCTGATGAGGCGGTATAGTATAGCATGTCTAATTGTAATCATAATTACATTAGCTGGTTGCAATGCAAAAGCAAACATGTGCAAGCTGTTTTGTAAATTGTGAGTTTGTGACACATGATTGTGACAATGAATTAACAGGCAGACTTTGTGATAATTCTTAAAGGTATCCCCGACAAAATGATGCCATAAAAGTTCTATATGCAAATACCTCAGCGACCAAATTACTCCTGACTGAGAAACACCATCATTCCCCATCCTTGCTAGCTCCAAGGCGACACACTTGCCCCGTTTCTATTTATTATTGTTGTTGATTATGATCTTCGTATGTCAGTTAATACTATCAATGATAAGGGCTACCAACTAAACCCTAGCAGAAGCTCGTCATCCTGATAAATACCTAACCGATACTGACTTCGCTGATGACATCACGCTTATCAGTCAATCATTGGAGTATACACTCAGGCTCTCCTTCAGTCTCGTGTTGGTCTTTATCTCAACGAGACAAAAACGGAATATATGCAAATCCAACAATAACCACGTTATCAAAACACTTAACAACACTCCTCTGAAACAGGTTGAGGACTACAAGTATTTGTGTTCATATATCTTCTTCCCAAAAGGACTAGGAACTTTCAAACTAGGAAGGGTATGGCCTGGTCAGCCTGCAAGGACATGCATAAGATCTGGTCGTCCCAGCTTAGTAAGAGGTTCAAAGTAAAAAATATTTAGGACAACCGTCGAGCCGATTGTACTCTATGGCTCCGAGACATGGACACTATCAAAGAAAATGGAGAAACGGCTGGATGGCACTTACACCCACCCGCCTTCTAATGAGAGCGCAAAATCTCTCTTGGAAAAGAGCCACCCATCGACTAATCTAATATACGGCAACCTTGCCTGTGTTTCTTCACTAGTCCGATCCAGAAGAACACAGTTTGCTGGCCACTGCTACAGAGCTGATAATGAGGTTATATCCTTCAAAGTTGCAATGCATTAGTCTATTTTTGTACTATTATTTGTTGTACTTTGTGTGTCCAATGTAGTATAAAGAACATAGCATTTGTACATTCAAAGAATGTTTTACCTAAACTAGTAACTAAGGTTTTCAAATAAATATAGTGGAGTAGTAGTACAATATTTGGATCCAAGATGCAGTGGAGTAGAAGCAAAAGTATTGGAATTTGGAAATAAACTGCAAATATATCAAAATGTTACTTAACATACAGCGTACAGTACTTAAGTAAATTACTTTCCACATTTGCATTTAGGAATAGCGCTACAAGGTGACAGGTAGCTGATTTGTGTAGAAATATAATCTACTTGGGTGTCAGTAATGAACAAAATGATTGTATATTACAGTATATATATCAAGTACACAACCCAACCCGGCATTAGATCAATGCAAACAGTCTCCAAACACACATACCATACAAAAACTAGATTCTGATGCTAAAATAAATGACGAATGTCACACTATATGTTTGTGGAAATGTTACAATGAACTATTTTTGAATGGTACCAGCCGCGCCAAGGACGAGGCGTGTCTGTATGTCTGTCCGTTCATCCATTTGGAGCATGGAATGTCTGTTTGTAGCATGACCTATTGACACGCATATACACACACACAAACAGAAATTGGGGTCAGTCAGGACGCACGCACGCACGCACACGCACACACACACACACGCCACACCCTCCTGCTTAAGTCAACAAATGTGCTTGACTCCTGATTGGGACACTGAGACACACACACACACACACACACACACACACACACACAAGCCAGGGAGGAGGGCCTTCTCTCAACACTACAGTACAGTACAGTACAGTACAGTACAGTACAGTACAGTACAGTACAGTACAGTACAGTACAGTACAGTACAGTACAGTACAGTACAGTACCAGTAATATAGTATGTCTAGTTGCACGGCTCAGATCACACAGGTGTGATTTTTAGGGTGTGTGTGTGTGTGTGTGTGTGTGTGTGTGTGTGTGTGTGTGTGTGTGTGTGTGTGTGTGTGTGTGTGTGTGTGTGTGTGTGTGTGTGTGTGCGTGCGTGCGTGCGTGTGTGTGTGTGTGTGTGTGTGTGTGTGTGCGTGTGACTGCGTGTGCGTACTCCGTGAAAGGGATACCCACAATATTCGCCGGTATGTCTTCTCCTGGTATCCCTGGTTGATGACATAAGCGATGAAGACGTTGAAGTGATTGTTGGCATGGTATTGGACGATGTCACACACGTCCGAAATCTGGATGGACTGCTCTATTCTGTTCTCCAGATCCATCAGGAACCTAATGCAACAGCAGACAGCATAATTTCATCTGGGAGTTCGGGGGAGCTTGTCGTTTGGCTATTTTCAAATGGCCAAAATGTATATAGGGTGTACATGATATAATATTTGCCTTGATGTAGTGGAGTACTGTATACAGTAAGTAAAAGTACTGAAAATTGGAAATACTAAAGTACAGTACTTTTGTAAATGTACTTAGTAACTTTACACCGCACTGGAAACAAGATTGAACTGGCACAGTATTTTAACCACTTTAACCCCAAACAGTGCTTCCCACCAATGGGCCCCTGGCCACAGTCTTATTCTTCCCGGGGGCTCTATAGTCGATGCTCTAGTATTTATCTCAACACTAAATCTCTTCGCATAAAATAGCCGATATACAAGCTCACAAGTGGTTCAAGTGGTGAATAAGGTAAAGCGCAAGGTTCCTACCTTTCACTGGCCTTCATTACATCCTCAATGTTGGAGAACAGGAAGTGCATGTCTGATTGGTTGAGGGTGTTGACCAAAACAGGGTTACGCAGGAAGTGGGTCTCCAGAACCTCCAGGCTCTTGTAGTAGGACGCCTCGGAGGACACCAGCTCAAACATGGCCTGAAAGAGAGAATGGTAGGAAACGTCATTTGGTTTGTTTTTTACTGGAAAGCAGTAATCAGTGACCTGCTCCACTTCCTCCCCACTCATAACAGGCTTAAAGACGGACACCGTGCCCTATGTCCAAGGGCAAAGTGTGATGGTTTAAGTGGTTAATGTGTTTTTTGCTATGGTTTCCAAAAAGTAATGGTATTTCTTAATTATTAGATTTTCCAACTGACTTCATTCGACATTCTCACCAGGGGAGGCGCTAATGTTGCCTCACCGGCTGCAACTTCCTACAAAAACTACTGGCTGACTTCATAAGCTACGTATGTAAGCGGTTGTTTCACCCATAGATATATAACAAACTACTGGCTGACTTCATAAGCTATGTAAGCGGTTGTTTCACCCATAGATATATAACAAACTACTGGCTGACTTCATAAGCTACGTATGTAAGCGGTTGTTTCACCCATAGATATATAACAAACTACTGGCTGACTTCATAAGCTATGTAAGCGGTTGTTTCACCCATAGATATAAGAAAGGCTAGATGGCTCTGGCCAATGGAGAGCGGCGTTGCTACGTGGTGGCCTAAATACAAAAAAAACAATTTTCAACCGATTTTCAAACGGTTTGGTTTGTTATAAACGTCAGAGACGACCACATACTTTTATACGACGTTCATATAAAAAACAACATTAAGCAGATAAGCATCCTGAATCATAGCCATGTTGACAACGTTTGTAATAAACCAACCCGTTTGTAAATCCGTCAAGATTTGAGGGAGTTATGACTATTTGAGCTGCCATAGAACATACTGTACTGTAGCCCCTCAGCAAGATGGCCACCGGGTGAACTACGTCAGAGACTCCGCCTTGAGCCATCTAGCCTTTATATACTGTATGTCTATGGTTTCACCCTGGTCTAAAACATGTACTTTTGATTGATTGATTGATTGATTGATTGATTGACAGTTTGCAGAATTACAGTACATTTCAAGTACAACTCAATAAAAAAAAGTTAACTGTGAGTGGATGAAGCAAAGCAAAGCAAAGTTACCATGTTTACCCAGGGTAACTGGACTAAGCTCAAGAACTTGTTTACAGCCAGGCCCTGCTCATATAGAACATTTCATGGTAGGGGTTCAATGCCTTGCTCAAGGGCACTTCAACGGTGGTAATTTTAACGTGCCGGTCCGGGGATACGAACTAGCGACCTTCCGTTATCAAGACCGCTCCGCAAACCGTTCGGCCACTGCTGCCCAAACACCATAAAGCATTTAATACACTTGTTTACAATAGGGCCCACCATTTTCAATTCATCAAAACATTTAGACGTACGGATACACAACTATATAGTCAAAACAGGAAATCATCATAGAGGAGGTAAAAAGGGAAAAGAACATATACAGTGAGGGTGAAAAGGGGTGGGTGGGGGATTCAGATTTTATGGGGGCCAGTTTCGAATTGCAGCTGTCCGTAGGTGACCTTTGAGAGCAGTTTTGAGTTTTGAAGGAGTCACGGGAATTGCATGTCTTAATGACTGTTGGTAGGGCGTTCCACACAAGAGCGAAATGAATTTAGTCCCTGTTTTGTGTCGAATCTGGGTTGCACATGGTTTGTTGAACTCCCTCTGGTGTTGTGGGTGTGGACTTCGTTGACATTAAGGAAGTATTTAGACAGGTACATGGGTATCTGTGCTGTATCGAATCTTGTGGACCAGACCCATTGCAAGATGCTGTCAACCATTCCAGCCGGTCAAAGTGGGCAGGGGTGAGGTGGGGTTCGGGGAGTGAGGCCAACTAGTTTCCTGTAGTAATTTCCTGTCCTAAGTGTATCATCTGTAGCTCGTCAGAAATACCTTTTCTTTTTGGAAACCAAACTGCAAAAAGGATTTCGCCACTGCTTTTGGACCGGTTCTACCCATTCCAACCTATGCACGGATACCTTCGTACGGAACCTCTTCTCGGAGATACAGCGGAGGGTGAGGTTCCAGTTCCAGACGGGACTAGACACTCACCACTACTGCAGAGCAAAATGATTGAATTAATGTACCCTTAGATAGCCTACATATCTGTAAATATGAGAGTATACAAATGTAACCAAATCTGCAAAGATTTGATTGCTGTCCATAGACCATGTATTTAGTAAACAACTGGGCAGAGCCATGGACAGTCCTTTCACAAGGAAGGGGGAGGGACAGGTGGGTGGTCATAGGAGGAAGTGGAGGGGCTGGATCAGGTGGCTGGTGGTGTTAGATGAAATCCAGGTATAATTAATGAACTGGTGTGCGTGTCTACATAAAAACACAATTGTAACAATTGCTATACACTTTTATGAGTACATCACCATCCGTAATTGTGCCCGAAATATGCCAATTTCCATTTAGTTGACAAGACAAGACACACAACAGTGTGGGTGCTCCCAGTCTCAACGGCCCGTATGTGTGCGCACGCCGCACACATAGGCCTACGCCGCCTATACCTGAGCCATAGCATTTGAAACTAAATAGAATGAAACAGCATTTGTGGAATTCATCTGTCGCAAGTAAGACTTTTAAATGAAATGGATGAGTCACAGCAGGTGTTTATACTCAAAACATCATGCTGTATCCCCAAGAGACACTAGTAGACAACTATTGTAACTATTTCTGACTTTTAAGGATAATTTATACTTTGGATATTCACTGCCGTTGTAGTTTAACACGTTCTATGGTTATAGCTTCCTTGCAGCTGGTTAGATTACAGTATTAGAAACACCTGGATGGGGTCCCTGTTAGTGCAAGCACAAGGACCCAGGTTCGATGGGTTATTCTAGCCAAGTCATTTTCAGTGGAAGCCAACAACATGAAGCTACACATTCATGCCCGAAATGTATTGCTGTGTGACAGGCGTGACGCACTACAAACAAAAATTGTGCTGGCTTCAACCTTTTGTCAGCGCTCCAAAGACGCAGTGAAGCGTCAATCAATCACATGTTTTTGTTTCGCCATTTCCACTCCCCTTCTCTATCTCTCCCAACAAATCCTACTTTAACGGCAAGAAATGTAGCCGGCCACGCTTTGATTTGTAGATTTGTCGCAATGAGTGTAGGTATAAGATCTGGGCCGCTCTGAGGACAGTTCTGGCTTACTATAGAGCATCCAATGGATCGACAGTGCTTTCTTTTACCAATGCCCTTCCGACAGCTGAACATTCACTCTTTTGCAACAGGTATAACCAGCGCCTCCTCACCTCCTGCATGATGATCTCTCTCTGCGGCAGCTGGGTGAGCAGGCCGCTGTCCTGCACGGCCTCCAGGTTTTGCCACAGGCTCAGCGACTGCGCGCTGTTCCTCAGCTGTAGCTGCAGGGCCGGAGGAGACATGGACCCGGAGCCCGTCAGCGCAGAGTCTGATGTCGCATCCTCGTTGGAGTCCCCTGGAGTCAGGCCATCTCGCTGTCGCCGCTGTTCAATCTCCTGCTGTTTGGAGGTGTCCCGGTACTCCTGGTAGAAGAACGCTACGGGGAGGAAGGTAAGAGCGTAAGTCATGGCCGTTGTTCCACACAGGGCGGTCACTTTGCCTGAAGGGAAACTTTTGCAGACACTGAACCATAAATGATGTAATCGTCAATCGTGACGTGTGGGACGACGTCATTGACGCTGTCAGAGAAATACACAGCCTCCACTCTAATAATAACCTAATCATCTGCTCATATCAGAACAATGGGATTTTGTTTCACATTCGGCTAAATTTACCACTAAGGGTTGACTCAATGACATTTGGGCAGAAGGATTTAGTGCTGACTGAAGTTAGAAGGTGAACTTTTCTCACAACCAACCACATGAGCCCTGGCATCCCTACTCTGGGCATGTTATGAACAAACATACTGTGTGAACTTGTAGACCTTCGGCAAAGAGATTTTGGGCTCTATTTTGCGACAGGGGCCCTTTTTCCTTAATTTGGGGATTACATATTGTGTGAGAGGCGTTACCACTTTAAACTGGCTATCTTATGCCACCACCTAAATCCTTAAAACACCTCTGCTACCCATTACATATGCATTAGGTGTGGTTTGGAAGTTACGCAACTTAAACCAATCAGTGTGCCAGGTGTCATTTCCTTTAAGATTATCCATAATCCATTATGCCCTGGATCTTGCCTTATGGAAGAGCAATACATTTATATTAGATACAGAGGGTTGTTTAGTGTGTCCAGTATCTGACTATCTGCCATCCACTCCGCGACCAACTTGTGAATCTCGTTTGCATCCGAGCATAGGCATGGCTGAGGCATGGTAACGCCCTGCCTGCCTGTGATTGGCCTATAACCCTAAAATAAAGTGTTTGTGTTGATTATTGTGTAATTTGTTTGTATGTGTAAACTATTTTCCCTTCATCTTTATCCTTTTTAGTGTGATAATGCCAGCCAATGGTCGGAGCCTCCAAGGAGTAGACAGGTCCACAAACACATTACCTCCAAACACATTACCTCCAAAAGTGTCTTTAGACACTTATATACATAATACAAAATACAAAATACAACATATATACAAAAATAAATAATAACTACTGGTCAAAATAACGTTCCACATATAAGAAACAAAATGAACACTTGAGAAAATAACAAACAGTAGCTGTTACAGGCTTAAATGCCTCCTGCGATGAGGCCCTAGCTGGCTCACAGTTCTAACCTGTTGCTCTTTCACGACTGAACTGCCTCCACCTGCAGCAATCCTGCTTTTATACAGGTGGGGCAAACCATCCCCTAATCAGCAAGTGGCAATTAATTGACTCAACCACACGGCCTACTAAGGCCTACGAGTAATCTTCCACACTACTATACTTTAGAGGAATATACACTCAAACATTATTTCACAGGCCCAATTCATTCACAGGGCCTAACATAAAGAGCAAACATAATACACACAGGAACAGTCACCCCCCCTCCTCTACAGTACTTGGCACCCTCCAATCTAGAGAGGAGTGCCAGCACTGCAGAGGAGAGGCAGGTGACAAACATACAGTACCAATGCAACTTCAGTATCATTCAATACAAATATAAACATACGTATTTAAACCTCTTGCAATCATTGTGTGGAATAATAACAATGTCATTTGTACAATATATATATATAGGGCACGGGCTGCCCCGTGACAAATAGTATTAGATAACTACTAGAACATGCCCAAATCAAATCATATTACTAATTACGGAGTGCATGTTCAATCAATTATTCAATCAAAGCAAACGGCATAAACAATATTAGTTTGCCTCTTCTACACAAATAAAAGTTACAAGTTATAGTTCTCTTGTATCATGCCGTACTACTCTACTTGTATTATTTCCCACCACGGAGTAACCTCGCATCCACCGCCCGTCTTGAGGACACTCAAGACGGGCTGTGTCGGTATAGGCCATCACAGGCAGGCGGGGCGTTACCATGCCTATGCTCGGACACAAACGAGATTCACGCGCGACCAACACACAGCCAAGTTGTGCTACACTGTGAGGAGATGATAGGGCTAGAAGCACTGCATGTGCACATATTTTTTTTTACAGTCAAGCCTCTCCTTTGCCAAGTTTCAGTTGAAAGAGTGTTTGCAAACTGATAAGGACTCTGCTTGCAGGGCGGACACTAACTCTGCGTGTGTGTGTGTGTGTGTGTGTGTGTGTGTGTGTGTGTGTGTGTGTGTGTGTGTGTGTGTGTGTGTGTGTTTGTTCTTTTGCAAAGGAGAGGCAAATTGACTTTGAACAATTGCAATTGCATAAGCTCCCTCAGTCATATTCTGCAGATTGCCTCATGGGTGGGCGTATAAAGCTGGACTCAGAATTACATAAGAGAGAGAGATTCACACACACACACACACACACACACACACACACACACAGCGGCTAGAGCGAAACATATTTGTAACCGAGCAAGCGTGTTTTTGATGAGCACTTTTCAAGGAGTTATTCTGTGAATGCGTATATTTGTCAAGACACATCCGTTTATTTCCACTCGTTAAACAGGTGTGCTGCAGCAGCTTGTGAATTGGAACCTGTACATAATAAACCACTTTTATTGTGAACACACTGTATGGTTAGCGTAGGAATGCCATGCCGGACCATGCCAAACCAAATGTACTATCAGCACATAGAAGCAGTCGACCTTGACAAACAGAGGCAGTGAGAGTGTCAGTGATCGACACGACTCACTGGAGCTGCTGTAAGCCTTATCAACGCAGTTCATTGTGTTGCACGAACCTTGATGATAAGTTGTTTTTATAAGTGTGTGCGTGTGCGTGTGTGTGTGTGTGTGTGTGTGTGTGTGTGTGTGTGTGTGTGTGTGTCAGTGTGTGTGCGTGTGCGCACGTGTGTGTGTGTGTGTGTGTGTGTGTGTGTGTGTGCGCGTGCGTGCGTGCGTGCATGCGTGCGTCCGTGCATGCGTGTGCATGCATGCGTGTGTAAACTATCTTTGCTAGCCTAGGCGCATGCACAAGTTAGTTTTGAAAGGCCTTCAAATGGCCGGCCTCTCCAAATGGAGGGCCAAACCGTTAGCAAGGTTTAGGTTGGACTTGTGCCTGATTTATATTCATTTACCTGCTCTTTTGGTGTCCTGATAAATGTTAATTTATTATTATTATTATTATTATTATTACCCTTATTATTATTATTATTATTATTAATGTATTAATAAAAATAAATTCCAGGACAATTTTGAAAGAAACTAGTGATACACATCATTTACAGGAATGCATCACTTACAGTAATGCATCATTTACAGTAATGCATCCGGGCATTCCACATTTTGGTGACAAAGCAGTAGAATGAGAACTCTCCCATGTTTGTTCTAAATGTGTGTGTGTGTGTGTGTGTGTGTGTGTGTGTGTGTGTGTGTGTGTGTGTGTGTGTGTGTGTGTGTGTGTGTGTGTGTGTGTGTGCGACGTGCGTGTGTGTGCATGCATTAACATGCGTGTGCATGCGTGTGAGAGAGAGATAATATGGGGGAGAGTGTTTTCCAGCATTCTATTGAGAGCTGGCGATATTACAGCAGCAGCTCTGGAGGTGGTGTAGGTGGAATTCATATGTTACCGTAACGCTGCGTTCCTATTGGCTGACTATTATTTGCTTACCAATATTTTTCACGATGTTGAGAGTGTGGCAGATCGTCTCTATTTGCATCGGAGGAGGCCTCTCCTCACCGTTGCTCACCATCCTGAAAGAGACGGATAGATAGTTTATGTTAGAAATGACATCTCACTGCTATCAGCTCCCACTGTTTGCATTAACTCAGTCAGAGGTTGTCCACAGTCCTAAGTGTCCTCAGTGAGGCCAGTTGAAAAGGCCCTATTGTGGGAATGTTGATATTTATATTAATTTAAAAAACCATAAAAAGCAGATCTATCGAGCTCACAATGCGTCGCTCCATGCTGATGCGCTGTGAGCTTAGATTGGCTATATATTCATTTATTTTTAAGCCATTTCACAGTCAGAGGATATGGCTATTTGGGGGTCCTTGTTTGGGAACACTCCAAGAACTAACTGTAGCCTAATTAAACTGTACGTGCTGCAGGTATACTACCAGTGCTATACCACCATGACTGGCAGTAAAATATGTATGTTCTGGCATTGTGTCACGTGTAATGCTGAAACCATGCATCATTCAGACAGTTCCATTATTCATTTCGCAACTATGATACATTTTTCATATTTTAACAGAAATCTCACAGTTGGGTTTCAGATCTACCATGTCAGATGACTATGGAAATGATAATAACCCAATGATTAACGACTTGAACCCTAACATTCTACGAAAATAGCCGACGTAAAACCTCAATCTGATCTACAAAGCTTGTAAATCGGCTAAGACATTTGGGCCCCTATATTTTCGTCAGTCCCTAAACTGCCTTGCCTTTTTTTTTTTACTATTTTGAAAAACATTTTTAAATCGTTCAAATAGCCAATCTACATGCTCACAACATGTCCATGTAGAATTGTAGATATTTTAGTTAGGTAAAGTTGCCTTATATTGGTTGTTAATGGTACCCCAACTTTCAGCAGCTGTAAGTGGTCAAATATTTCTTTCTGCAATGCTGCAATCCTCATTCACTGTGTGATAATGCTGGCCGTTGGTCGGACGTTCCAGGGAGTAGACAGGCCCACAAGCATATTTCAGGCATTTTATTTACCTCCAAAGTGCAGTGACAATACAAAAAGTAATAAATACTGGCCAAAATAACATTCCAAAAATAGGAAACAAAATACACCTGCTGGCTAAACTTTAAGAAAACACAACAGATCTTGAGAGGCTATTTAACCTTCGATGAGGTCCTGGCTTGCAGCTCTCCCTGATGTCTCTCCTATAGCCTCAGGTAATACTGAACTGCCTGCACCTGCGGCAATCCTGCTTTTATACAGGTGGGGCAAACCATCCCCTAATCAGCAAGTGGCAATCAATTGACTCAACCACGAGTAATCTTCCACACTACTATACTTTAGAGGAATATACACTCAAACATATTTCACAGGCCCAATTCATTCACAGGGCCTAACATAAAGACCAAACATAATACACACAGGAACAGTCACCCCCCCTCCTCTACAGTACTTGGCACCCTCCAATCTAGAGAGGAGTGCAGGCACTGCAGAGGCAGGTGACAAACATACAGTACCAATAAAACTTCAGTATAACTGTATCAATAAATACAAATAAACATTTTAAACTCTTTCGACCATTGTGTCTATAGGGCACAGGGCTGGCCTGGCCCGTGACCCGTGGGCCCTGGCCCGTGTCTCTAGTAGAGGCCTGTTGTAAGAAAATGTCAACTCATTAGCGTACAATTAACGTTCTATATTATGTCTCCTGACGTTGGTGCATGAACCATGAGCAAGAATTCCAAGATTTGGTGCCTCTATTCATCCTCGTTGCATCAAATTATCTTCAAGCTCAGCTTTCCCCCGGGACACCACAACAGAGTGCGCCATGTGCCACAGTACCAGTAGCCAGCAGGCTCCACTACCAAGCCTGAGTGCAGTATCATTCATGAATCAATATTCATGCATTTAGCCAATCACTCACTGGTGATAGATTGTCGTTATATAATATATATACACAGTAATACAACCCAGCCACCAGCCCCACCCACTGTATAACTCTGTCCTCACCTGAGCTTGATGCCGTCCGGGTCAGCCACCGCGGCGCTCCGACGGTCCCCTGCGACCTCCTGCACGCTGCAGGCGGTGGCCGTGCGCTCCGAGAGGCTCTCCATGTCTCGGTTGGGTAACAAATGTGTCCTGTAGACGACGAGCCCCTCAGCACTGCAGCCAGCGGTAGAGGCAGGCGATGTGTTCGCATCCATCCGTCCTCCGTGAGGTGAACGTGGGCTCCCCAGTTTCCCGTTGCTTGGCAACACAGGTCCAGAATGAAGTCGTGGCGAGGCTGGCGGGCTGAATGTGCGGAGAGAGAAAGCAAAACAAACGAAAAATCAAACGCCAGACTTCAGAACAGTTGTCATCACCAGCAGGAGCTGTCTCTCCTTGTGGGAATTTGTGGGAAAGTGCTCTCGAAATCTGTCTTTTCTTTTCCTTTTTTCCCTTTTGAACACACATATATAAGAAATTAGCTGTAGCTTTCATCACTACCACAATAGAGCTGCTGTTGGTTGAGTCAGCTGAGCTGAGGATTCGGTTAAACCTTCAAACAAAGGCTGAAAGGGCAAGTGTCCTTGATGTGATGTGCTCTACAGCACAGAATGCCTTTGATACTTGATACAAGCAAAAATTACATTTCAAATATGTGTGCGTGTGCGTGTGCGTGTGCGTGTGTGTGTGTGTGTGTGTGTGTGTGCGTGCGTGTGCGTGTGCGTGTGTGCGTGCGTGTGTGCGTGCGTGCGTCTGAATGCATGTGTGTGCAGTGTGTGTACAGATGTTTCATGCATGTACATTACTACTGTATGCTGGATGGATGCTGAGGTTGGAACTGCCAGGTATAGATACAGTTTTAAAAATGTAAATTAAATAGCAACTGTATGTAACCTTTAAAGCAAGTGTCCCCAAAACATAGTTTGCAATCTACCAGTATAGATCGCAAAGGCTGTGCAGCCAGTAGACCACATGACATGCCCCTATAAATACTAGATATATCTGTAAACAAATCACAAAATATCTGCCTGATTGACATCAAGAAGGGCCTGTCAGCTCCGTTCACGGCTTCTATAGGCAAACCCGCAATGTGTTGCACGCAAACGTCAGTAGCATGATTACAAAGTTTAAAAGTTTTAGGCTATATAAACATGTCCGAGCGAGGCAAAGAACCAAAAAACCTACCACTTTCTTTTCTTTTTTCTTTTTTTATAAAAATATTTTTTATCCCATGATTTTGCAACCCTTTTTGTTCACCCAGTGTCAATTATCTAATGTAATCCTGGGCGCTACACTTCCTCTGCCAACCTGGGGGGGCAGTGGACTGACCTCATGCTTCCTTCTATGCATGAGGAGTCCAAGCTGCTTCTTTTCACCTGACAGAGGGGAATTTCCCCGGCCAGACGTAGCGCGTGGAAGGAACACGTCATTCCGACCAGTTCCTTTCCCCTCCATCAGGCGCCCCGGCTGGCCAGGGGGTGGTAGTTTAGAGACCATGATTACTGCATGTTTTTTGTTAGGGTATACTTATACCCTAGGGGACACGGGGAGAACATGCAACTCCAACAACTCCACACAGAAAGGCCCTTTTGCCAACCCCGCCTCGGGTATGGGCACTGATGCCGAAGGGAACACATCCACAGTGTCCCCAGCGGGAATCGAATCCGTGTATGCTTTGGAATGAGCCTCCACAAAACAAAATTGCAAATCCATTTTCTAGAGAGAAAAAATTGTATCCTGCATCATGGCTATGATTGTGCAGCCTTTTCTTTACCTTTAGACGTATTTACCAAGGTCAGCAGCACCTCATCAATACAGGTGTGCACCCTTCTCCTGTTTGTCGCAGTATGACTTTAAAATCTTCAAAGAATATTTAAAAAGTTTGATCCCCCTGCTTTTGAGGCCCATTCCTGGCATTCACCTGCTGTATATTGAGGTTGAATAACCCTCCCTCCCTCCCTCCCAGCATGAGAGTCCATGGACAAAATTGAAAAGCTCGTAGCCCGTAGCCTACGGACGTGTATCTGTGTGTGTACATTGGGTGTGTGTTTGTTCACTGGCAGCATGGCAGGGTTGGGCTTACCGTCTCGTTGCCCGAGGTGTTTTCTGGGGTTCAGGAGATCCCAGCATGGACCCCCTTGTTTTGCTAGTGGGGGAGTCTGAGAGAGAGGGAGGAGGGGGGGGGGGGGGGGATTAGTGCACTGTACAAGGAATGAGGGGCCAAGGCAAGCCGCAAAGCACAAGGAAATTAAAAGTGTGGTACTAAGTATAGTCCTCTAATGGTCTAAACAGTGGCTTCCAAACAGTGGGTCGGGACCCATATGTGGGTCATGGACCAATTTGGGTCATGACTCGAGTAAAAACTCCTGTTTTCTTTTCCTACATTTAAAAAATATATATATATTTCAATAGATTTTTTTTTGTATACCATAAATTAAAAATAATAATAATAATTAAGAAGTAGTGAACATATTAAAATAACCGATCTACAAGCTCACAATATGGTCCAAAGCTTTATAGATCAGCTATTTTCACTGTTTGGGCCCTGAGGAAACATACAATTTCCAACAGTGTTCACAGAATTAAAAATAGATATTACGTAATTTTCAAGATAATTTCATACATAAAGAAAATCTACGAATTTGAAAACCTTTTAAGCAGTATAGTGAAAATAGCCGATCTTTAACTTCACAACGCACTGTATACCGCAACACGTTTTGACCTTGTAGATCGGCTGTTTCCACTAGTTTGGGGTCACAAGGAAACATCGAATTTCTCTTTTTGGTCTCAAGCTAAAACATTTCTGGGAACCGCTGCTGTAGAACTAAATGTAACCCACACACAATGTACAGTTTATGTACAGAAACACTGGCATTTACGCACGGACACAGCACGCATTCATGCACGCACGCATTCACGCACGCACGCATTCACTCACGGACACACGCACGCACGGACACACACGCTCACGCATTCACGCATGCATTTACGCACGGACACACGCACGCACGCACGGACACACACACACACACACACACACACACACACATTACAGACAGAGCCTTCTTTGAGCACAGGGGGTAGATTGGCAGGTAGTAATGACTTTTAGAAGAATGTTCCAACCGAGTGGTGAGCCATCGTCATGGGGCCGGCAGCTTGTGTTCCCTGTCTGTAGATTGGTGGCTCTCGACCTTTTCTGGTTCAGAGTCCACTTGGAAAACCGTGAAAGCACTCACAACCCGCCACCCATCTGACCACTCAACTGTCAAGTGGTCAGATATAGCTGAGCCGCATGCATAGAGCATGTTTATTTTAGTGATCCATCAATTTGACTGTATACTGCCTCCCCCTGGTCAGCCAGGGCGCCTGGTGGAGGGGAAATTACTGGTTGGAATAACGCGTTCCTTCCATGCGTTACATCCTGCTGGGAAAACTCCCCCCTGCTGATAAGAAGCAGCCTGCTCACTCCTCGTGTGTTGGAGGAAGCATGAGCTCAGTTCGGGGCTCTCTCCAGGTTGGCAAAGGGAGAGTGGCGCCCAAGATTACAGTTTAGGCAATTGTCACCGGGTGAAAAATGGGT
Organism: Protomyctophum bolini; assembly: GCF_963924005.1. Taxonomy (NCBI): domain Eukaryota; kingdom Metazoa; phylum Chordata; class Actinopteri; order Myctophiformes; family Myctophidae; genus Protomyctophum; species Protomyctophum bolini. The sequence goes on along the minus strand of NC_137870.1, from coordinate 34,399,578 downwards.
TACAAAATCTTGAAAAGATCAAATACAAAATGAAATAAAAATACAAAATTAAATATACGCATACACAATGCATCGCATCGCATTGTGAGCTTCAGAGCTTGTAGATCTGCTATTTTCAAAAGATTGAATTGAAACAAATGAGAGATTCTGCACAACTTTGAGTACAATGAGTTACTTTCAGTACTTTATGTAATAAGTACATTTCGATGCCAACACGTTTATACTTTTAATGAAGTACATTTTGAATTCCGGACTTTTACTTTTAACATTGCAGTATTGATACTACAACATTTGAGTACTTTTCCCACCACTGGGTTTAAGCGGTTAAGTGTGATGGTTAGTGTAAGCATTTTGTGGCCTGTGATAGCATACATACATACTGTAGCATGGTGAAAGTTTAATAAGAGGATGGGCAAGCATGCATGACCTTACAGAATACAGATATGATTATAATTACATTTCTGCTCCTGGTGGCTGAATTGCAGTGGGTCGGCCACCACCGTGAACAAAGGAATTCTTCAACCACAGCCCGACCGACTGTGTGAGAACTTTCTAGATGCTTATATAAAATGTAGGACAGATCCTGGCCGTCAGACGCATCCACAGTGGCTGACTAAATAACGTTGTACATTGTTCCTGCAGTTTCTGTTTGGAGGTGGATGGTTAAACCAGTACAATTCATTTTAAGAGCAGAAAAACAAAGCCTTTAAGTAGGGCATAAAGAACAGGATTAAGGCAGAGGCTTATATTTCTTCTTATTTTGACTTTCTTTATATAATGCACTGGTGGACAATAAGTATATTTACTACTGTATTGTACTTAAGTAGGCTACATTTTCTGACTATCATTTGTTTTTTGACACTTTCACCTCTACAACATTTCAAATACAAATATTGTACTTCTGACTCCACTACATTTCTAGAAAGGGAAAAAATGTACATGAATTAATATGAATTATCCACTTTATTTAAAAATAGTAAAAATAGCAGAAATATATTCTCACATTGCATTTTGCAAATTAGACCAAAAATGTACTATCTAATTTGTACTTTTGAATACTTAAGTAAGCTATTAATCATTAAACTCAAGTGCAAATTTGACTGAGCAACTTTCACTTGTAACAATTGACCGTGATTATCTATTTGACTCAAGTATCGGCGTTGAGTACTTTGTCGACCACTGTGTAGTGTGTATAATGTCACCCTTAGCTAAGAAAAACACTCTCACGGCCCTAAGCACACGTTCTCTGTCTGAGACCGAGCATTGACAGCTGTCTAATGACACGCATGCAGCATCAGCACAGATTGTCACTTTCTGCTGACTGCAGATCCAAAGCTCGTGGTGTTCTGTGACCCTTGGAGAAGATCTATGTGTCTTCAAGACAAGTGTGCAAGTACATGTTTGTCTAGCAGGAAACAGACTTTGTACCTGCAGACTGCCTAAAAGTGTTGCGTGTAACAACTCAATGCGTTGACGCTGTTAATAAGATGTTATGCAACCCCTTGCTTGGACAAAAGAGGCCTATTTAATGTTGCAGCCCCCTCATGTCCACACATTCTTGCAGCCCTAATTGCTGTCCCACTTCTACCAGAAGATTATATTTTGCAAAATGGAGCATCTATTCAAAAGCCTTACTAATTACACACGGCAAGGAACCAGGTTTGAATTATCTTGTTATGATGTAACTCCAAATATTGCCAAGATATCTTGAATAGTACAAAAAGTACAATCTAAAATAGTCTCCACACATTGCACTGTGGGAAAGTCTCACTAATTAGCGCTCAGACGAACACAAAGTGCACCTCCCCACTGTCTAACATTACACAATCTGGCACAATTTAAAAAATACATAGGCTACACAATTTATGTTGATGTTACTATTTGAATTAGGGAAAAGAAGTAGGCCCGCAACAGAATCATGGCATTTGTTATTGCACAAATAAGACACTGCAATAGCACATTTATCCATCATAAATAGACAGGGGACACAAAGCCTTGTTGGGTTTTGTAATGTTATAATTGGCATGAATCCAGTTTGCTAGCATTTCTTTCAGTGCTAGCTGTTTCACCATGCAATGTGAATCAATCCAAAGACTATTTTGATTTGTAATCAGCGGATAAACTATTTAAGATATCTCTCTCATGTTTGGAGTTGCATCATGGCAAGGTAACTACACAGCACAAACCTCTACCATGGTTTAGTGGGGCTTTAACCATTTGAACACCAGCATTCATCCATATTCTGGATGGAACATTCTGCAAAAATGGCAGATTTACAATCTCACAACATTTTGGTGTAGAGGTCCAAGGTCCGTTTGACTAGGAATAAAGGGTTTACAACGTGATTAAACTGTTCCAACAATAGATGATATGCATAAATACAGTGGTGGAAAGTACATGTATGTAAGTATGGACTTAAATACAATTTAAGTAGGTTTTACTTGAGTAATTCAATTCTTTATATAGACATATTGCACTTTTTACACCCATATTTGACCGCTTACTTTACTTTTCCCACTACTACATTAATATGGCTGCCTCTTGTGACAGCCTCACCCTGTCATGCCTCTCCTGTCTGTAAAACAGACTTTTTATGTCTGAGAATAATGAGATCACCTGCTGCACTGTGGCGGGTGGTGATGATCTGTCAGTTTCATAGAGCTAGGCAAGATACGCCCTCAGATATAAAAGGGATCAGTTCTAAAAGAGAAAGTCAAACATCAATGTTTGAGCAATATAACTTTGGAACCACATTGAGATAAGGGTTATCATGGTGAAAAGTCATAATTTATTACTTGAATCCTTCTTTACACACTTGTGTCATATTCTCTGTTTGGATCTCTCCCTGAGAAAACACACATGAATAGCTGTCTCTCTTTTTCAGTTCACATCAATATGACTAAATTGTTCTTAATAAAAAATATATTTGATTGATTGATTGATTTTGATTGTAATCATATCAGATCAGATATAATAGCTCTGCGGGTTTTATGATTGCATTTCTTAATATCTTCCTGTTTAACAAGGGTGGCTGGTGTATGTCTGCTTAGTCAAATAAAAAGCATGACTCTGATCACACCCATAAAGGCCTATCCCTGCAGAGGCTGAACAAAGTCTAACACCTTTATTGCATACTTCTCTTGGCCATATAAATATGCCACATTCCTTTCCAAGGCCCAACTAATATAGCCATATGTGGAATACATATTGATGCAAGATAGCAGCTCTGTAACCAGAACTGGCAGGTGAATAAGCACTCAATACTGCTATCACCATAGTAGTAGCCTCTGGGTGTATAATATATATTGTGAAAGGAGAAGGGCAATAATGCAAACCAACTGCCTAACCAGAAAGTCACAGTTGGAGGAACTTTCATGTCCAGTATCTGCTCTAACTGGGTGAAATCACGAGGTCAGAGGTTGACGCCTCCGACTCCGTACACAATTCCCTCACAAACCTCAAACAATTGAACCCGTTTCTCAGGTTTCATTCACCTGTTTTATAGCACAGAAGGACCGCCAAGCGTGCCTGTGTGTGTTCCTTTGGAACAATAGCGCTAGCCCGTCAATGGGCGCACTATAGAACAGTCACAAACTCACAATTACGCGAGACAAGGTGATGGAAGGAACGAGGCCAGAGGTTGTTGGTGTCCCACACCATCAATAGGAGCCATAGAGACACTATTTAACCCAGTAGATAAATATCTAAACCAATTAGATGCTGGTGTGAAGATGTTTACCATACAACAATGTTTAAGCACAAACAAGAGGAAACCAGTCTACAAACTGCTTCAGGGTTGTTGAGTAGAGGCTAGAGAAACAATTGAAACAACAGGTGACAGTAATTATGAGCTAAAATGACACCTGCGTTACCTCTGACGATTAGGTTACCCTCCATTCAGCAGGCTATGTTTTCGCCCCGAGTTGTCTGTCCGACTATTTGTGAACGGCACATCTCAAGACATAGTGTGAATCGAGAATCATTAAGGGTTAATTTGTCACTTACTTATACAGGTAGAAGCATCGAAATGTTTGTGGGACATGCCCCGTAGAGACTGTGCTAACCTTATCAGTACTTGCGTAGGTACCGATAAAAATGGTATCCGTTTTAAAAGCTACAGCTACACCATAAATCCCTTAGTGTACACTCTTTGCAGTTACTCTCATGCTTCCACTTCCAATCCAAAAGGTAATGGGTTGGAAAAGAAAAAAACTCACAAATTTGAGTACCACAAAAGTGCACTGCATTTTTCTTTGAACCCCAACAGAAATGCCATGTGGCCATTTATAATTTGACATTCTTTGGATAGTTGGACAGACAACACAGTTGAGCAGTTCCAAGTCCACAGTGAAAAATCACTGTATAAGCACTAAGCAATAACATGCCTTTACTTATATTAAGTTGTTACTTTGTGACAAATGCAATATTTGTTCAATATTTTAATGCCAGTCAAATTATTATTATTATTACATTTATTATTATTATTATTATTATTAGTAGTAGTAGTAGTAGTAGGAGTAGTAGGAGTAGTAGTAGTATATTGCAGTTCTGTGTGATGTATGTGCATAGCTTTTGAAATTGTAGTTGCTTACTCTCAAAACTATTGTTGCAAAGTACTGTAAGTATAGTGTAATGTATAACACATATAAACAAACGGTATGTTTACACTAAAGTATATTGCATATTTATTTTATATAAATGCAAGTTAACTACTGAAAACATACACGTATCCACTCCATGTGGTTTAGAGATCACATGATCAAAGCAAACTACTTATGCCTGGCTTTTGAAATTACGTCATATGGCAGCCAAGTCTATGGACTTTTAATGTTTATTTTCGAGCACCATTAACAAAAACATATGGCAGCCATATGGACTTTGTTAATGGCACTAACGTGACGTGTGGCCAATATAAATACACCTTGTGACTGATTTATTTATACAGCTTTTGTCCCAATGTCTCAATATTGGCCATATTGACAATGAAAAGAGAAATTAGGTCAAATGTATACACGGCACACGCTGCATTCATGTCTGGCAGTGAATCTGAAATAAATGAAAGTGACGCTGCCATATATGTGCAGGCTTCTAAAAGTCAAAATGATGCTTAATTTCAACATTACCAGGTGCCCCCTGGTACCCGCTGGTAAATCACACAAGTGTGATTTTCGTACCATATGTACGAAAGTGGGGTCCAACCGTCCAGGGACCCTCAGGTTTGCTTGAGGGGGTTCCAAAAAGGACCCTTACAGGTCTGTATAGCTCTGAGAGTTTTGCAGGTCCGTGACATTACAACCTTTGAGAACCACTGTACAATATGTTTGTGCTGCCAAACTAGTTTAATTGAGTTTCTTACTTTCTGTGTGTTCACATGATGAAGCTACCCTCTTCTTCCTCATGGACCGGTAGAAGCGTGAGTTCCTGCGGTTGGAGTCTCTGCTAAAGCCATTTTTTAGATCGTCCTCGTCCTCCTCGTCGAAACTGGGGGCTACCACGGCCGCCGGCCGCTTTTCGGGGGGCTCCTGCGACTTCTGCCCCCACTTGCCCCTGAACAGGGCCGTCATTGCCATGACAACGGGCAGCTCTACTTCCCATGCACCCTCCCTCCCCTCTTAGATGAGAGGAAGAGAATTCCTTGCCCTGCTGACAACTCCGAGGGAATGTGGGGAGGAAAGAGTCCATTAAATATTATCCGGAATCCAAGAGAAAATCCATCCCTGTCAACAAGAGGTCCTGGTAAGAATCATTCCCAGGTGTAGGTTAATAAGTAAACCTCAGAAAACACACACACAAACACACACACAACTTGCGATACAGTCAACTCAACTGTGCCTAACAAAACAAAACAAAACAAAAGTTTCTTTTCCTGTTTCTATTTATTTCTGTCACTCTGCTTCCCTGCAGGGGCAGGAGTGTTGTTAGTTACACAGCCTTCAGAGCCAGCAACAGTCAACCCCCTGTCTCTCTCTGTCTCGCTTTCTCTCTGTGTCTGTCTGTCCCCTCCTCTCGCTCTCTCTCTCTCTCTCTCTCTGCTGTAATTATTGCATTTACCGTATGACTTTCCCTCCCCCCCTCCCCCCCCCCCCTCTCTCTCTCTCTAACTCTCCTGCCCAGCCTCTAGCTGTCTCTCTTTTCTCCCTCCTTTACTCCAACTCCCCCAACAAACACACACACACAAACACACACACACACACACACACGCACACGCACACGCACAGGCGCGTCACACTGTACTGTTCCAGGCAGAACATAGGCCTACATTCCTGAACTCAGCCTGGCTTTACCTGCCAGCCCGCCTCTCTGCTCCGCTCCACTCCACTGTAGAACCTGAAAAGCCACCTGCTCACCTGCTCCAGGCTGCTCTCATGTATCCTCCAAGTCAGGTCCATTTTTACTTTTAATTCAATATTATTATTATATATTTTTGTAGATCCCCATATTCTCTACAGTTTTGTCGATCTTGCTTCTCCAGTGCACTTTGTGGTGGTGACATCAAGACGATTTGGCCAGGAAAACACAGGCTATGTGAGTGGGGAAGTTTGTCTTCCCCACACAAGGAACTGTGTCCAAGATAAGAGAGAGAGTGAGTGAGTGAGTGAGTGAGTGAGTGAGTGAGTGAGTGTGTGTGTGTGTGTGTGTGTGTGTGTGTGTGTGTGTGTGTGTGTGTGTGTGTGTGTGTGCGTGTGCATGTGTGTGTGTGCGCGAGAGGGAGAGAGAGTTTTATCTCCAGTCATCTGACTGGAGAGTTTAAAGTTCGTTTTCTTTCTTTCAGCACAACAGTAAGTCTGCCACAGCTTTGTTTTAATGATAGGCCCTGGTTAAAGATCAACAATACCACGTCCAGAAAGCTGCTCCAATCCTAAATTGTTTTGAGAGTGCACATATAAGGAATGTGTCAGCCTATGTCACAATCAAACTCAACCAATACATTTTAAAGAAAGAAAGATTTCAAATAGCATTAATATTTTACATTTTAGATTAGAATAACAGTTCTATGACATGGCTTAGTTGCTTTGCAGTTAGTTTCCTTTGACTTCGTTCAAGAAATCACGTTTGTATTGACGAATGAGGTCAAATGGAACCTGAGTCACTCTGAATTTTCCATCTAATAATGTGCACCAACCAATTTGTCACGTACACAGTGATGTCTAAACAATGTAGTCACAAGACAAGTGTTTTGTTTATTAGAGAGAGAGAGAGAGAGAGAGAGAGAGAGAGGGAGAGAGGGGGAGAGAGAGAGAGAGAGAGAGAGAGAGAGAGTGTCACACATTTCTCAGACTCTCCCACTTGGAAAGGGTGTTGTCTAGTCAAGAGATGTCACAATGAATCACACCTGTAATGAGCATTGCAATTGCAAAGTAATGGCTGTCAGGCAGACGACTGCAAATAAAACAGTGTCATGACTCATGTGACCCCTTTTTGATATTCCATATCTGTAGCTGGCTTCCAAAATTAGTGAGAGGGTATTTTTATTTTATTTGTATTTTATTGTATTCGTTTTTTTTACTCTCTAAGCATCTACCACTATAGTTCATGTGCATCCTAGTTCAAGCTCTGCTCAACTGAGAGGATGCATCATGGCACCATATAATGCTTGCTCAAAGTTGTGTAGGAGAGTGTTTTGTGTGGGACCTGTCAGTGGTGGAAAGCGGTGTTCCAGCTCTAATGTTCTCACTCTAAAGTGCATCCTCAGGCTCTTCCTCCACCTCCCCTATTCTTCACCTCCATTGACCCAGGCTGTCAGCCGGAGCTCCTCGGTGGAAAGTAACTAAGTCAATTTACTTAAGTACTGTGCTGAAGTACAATTTTGAGGTATTTGTACTTTACTTTTCCAATACTTTAATTCTACTCCACTACATCTCAGATCCAAACATTGTACTTTTAACTCCACTACATATATTTGAAAACTTTAGTTACTATAGTTACTTTGTAGAGTTTGATTAGTATTACAATTTACAAAGCCCTTCAGCCCAATATACATTTCGGCCGATCTACAAGCTCACACAAAGTCGCGATGTGACTGTGGATCTGCTGTTGCCTGTTTTCAAAAGATTTTTGTCAGGTGCTTGAAAAGCGCCTGGACTGCATTTGCTACTACCTCTAGTAGCGACCGTAGTGGACCCTTTTTCATGATTGGCTGCCTCGTCTCTAGGCTGTCTCTAACGGTGACTCCACACCAAGCAGTCTTAATTCAGACTAGTCAAAGACTAGACTAGACTAGACTAGTCAAAGACTGCTGAAAACTGTCAGATTGCAACAGAACAGACTAACAAAGACCTCTTCCCCATACATTTCATCCATAGTGCCAATAGAGAGAGAGAAACAAATCCCAACCAGAATCAAGCTTAACCAACAAGCTTCCATGATGGGCCGTATTAATGCTATTAAGATGGTGGCTTTACCGAGATTTCTTTATTTGTTTCAAAACCTGCTAATTTTTCTCACTGCAAAATTCTTCAATAAATTGGACTCTATTATCTTACCATTTGTATGGGGATACAAAGCTATAGTCGCATATCAAAACCTCATCTTCAAAAACCCATTGAAATGGGTGGACTGAACTGAACCTACCCGTGTTCAGACACTATTACTGGGCATGTAATGCCACTGGCATTTCAACAGTTAAGAATGACATTTGAGCTACCCCAGTCACACTATTTTCGTTATCTTCAAATTAGACATTATGTCAGAGAGAATATCCCACAATTTGAAAACATGCCAGAGAGCAATATGCTTTTAATAAGCTTCTACAACTTCCCCCTGACTCTAAGCAAATTATTTCTCCTTTTGTTTCTGTCTTTACTACTCCTGTATCTACCAACCACTTGAGGGAAGCATGGGTCTCTGAACTGAGAGAATGGAGATGAATGATGCAATCTGGAAGAAGGGTTTATCGAGAATACATTCTTGTTCCATTAATGCCAGATATCAGCTAATACAATATAAAGTCATGCACAGATTGCACTATTCCAAGACAAAACTGCACAGGATCTATCCAACAACTGTGACAAATGCAAAACAGCAGAGGGCAGCCTAAACACATCTATTTTGGCCCTGTCCACAGCTACACAGTTTTTGGTCAAAGATTTTTGAATGGTTTTCTAAAAATATATAATAATTGACCCTCAACTGGCTTTATTTGGATGTTCAGAGAATGCTTTAAAATATACAGATGAAGAACACGAAGCTTTGATGCTTGGTCCATGCAGCGAAGAAAATAATTGCTTCATTATGACTGTAATCATACAGATGGAATCAAATCCCACAAGACATTCATAAAAACATGGATTCCCTACACAGCTTACTTAAAAGGATAGGTGATGTAAGAATGGCTGTGTTAGTGGCTGGAGAAACAGTAGGCTACAGAGGCATAAAGATTAACCAATGGTATGTTTATTCACCAAAGGCCACTACCAACTGACATAAATACAGGAAGCTCTCTACTCCCAGTGTTGCCAAGTAACTCTCCAGTAACAGAAGTAGCTACTGGCTCTTCGGAAAGTCTCTAGAAGTCGCTTGGGGTGGTGTATGCGCGCGCGAAGCGACTTTTTAGTGTCCCTAGCGACTTTTAGGCGCCCCTAGAAAATATGGAGCCAGCCCAGAACACCATGTCCTTGATCTGTGCACATAACAGAGCCGAGGAAGCCAGACGCGCCGAGCTGGCCCGAGCACTTTAGTGTGGATTTGAGGCTGAGAGAGGGAAAATGAAGAAAAAGGAGGGTTTTATCTCTGGCGACTGTCAACACGATTTGTCCCCAATTCACCAGAAAAAGTAACTAGATTTCTCTCCAGAAGCTTTTCACTAAGTCAGTCGCTAGGGGGGTCTGGAAAGAAGCGAAATATGGCGACAAATCCACTAAGTTGGCAACACTGTCTACTGAGTCCCAGCACAGACTTCAGTTCACTGGCAAAATGGCAGCCTTTTATACCCAGCTGGAGATAATGAGAATGGACTATCCCATTTACAGGGTGTCTTCAAATGAGAACATACCATACATACACATAAGCATACAATAAATACATATGAATAAATAACCTTAAACCATACAAATGTTACAAGTTTCTGTGAACTACATGAACTATACAAGTTATATAATAAGTTCTTCACACTACAACATAAATAATCAATCACAACAGCACATCTTAACCTCTCTGTCTCTCTGTGTTCTGTCATGGTTTATCCTGGAACAATACAAAAACTCCCTAAATAGTGCACGTACCTCCCACTACTCATCCATCATTCAATCCGGCAGCAATAATCCAAAGTCACTATTCTCACCATCAACAAACTCCTCAAGCCTATGGACACCATCACCACCTCATTTACTGCCACTAAATGTGAAACATTCTTGTCATATTTTCAGTCAAAGGTTGACACCATACACACAGACCTGGCCACCTCTCCCACCTCCACAGTCCACACCTGATTTTGATTTGAACCTGCCTCCCCTCTTTTCCCCAGCCACTCACTCACTTCCTTTACTGAAATAACTGCAGCCAACCTCTCCTCCATAACCTCCACCTGCATCCTCGATCCTATCCCCCCACCATAATAAACACCTCCCTGTCCACTGGTCACGTTCCTCCTGCTCTCAAACTTGCTGCCATCACCCCAATACTAAAAAAGCCTGGACTTGACCCCGACTCCCTCAGCAACTACCGGCACCTCTTCAAAATTGCCTTCCCTAGCTAACCCTTTTCACTGTCTTTTAATGTTCTTTAGCTTTTAGTGTTATTTTTTCCTTTTTCTATTAAAGTTGTTTTTAATTTGTTGTTACCTCTGTAAAGCCCCTCCATGTAAAGTGTCTTTGGGTACTCAGAAAAGCGCTATATAAGTTTGAAAGGTGACACCAAGAGGAACAATTTAGAACTTAAAATCACAGAGAGTTCTGTGGCACCCTTGTTAAGACGACATCCATGTGAGCCAGAGGTTGCGAGTTCAAATCCTGCTGAGTTCCTCCTACTTTCACTCTGCAGCATGTTATGGAGAATAACATCAAGAAGAACACTGGAAAGAGATGGAAAGCTGAGGATATTGGTGGCACTCTGTGATAAACTGCTGTCTACTCTACAGTATGTGAGTCGTGGGTTCAAATTCAGCCCATAGGCCATGTCCTTGGTCCAGTTGTACGGCATATTATAGAATGCCGTTTTTCATCATTTTTGAGGATAAAGAAAAGACGAAAATCACCCCGAAACATTTCAAAGATTCCTTTTCAGGCAAACATGTCCACACACACACACACCACATGCAGTACCTCCCATAAGACGAACCTAAATAGGTTTGAATGGGGTTCCTAGGTGTAAGTATGTAGGACTAGTAGCATGCCAAAGTTTGTGCTATTGCCATTGGGAATGCATTGGGTGTTTAAGTTAAATAACTCAGAAACTACAAAACATTTCAAAGTAAAAAGTTCCAGCATGTGTCTCCACAGTAACACACACACACACACACACACACACACACACACACACACACTTACTTTGCAGCATGGCAGCTAGTCCATCGATGTCGATGATGACGTTGCTCCAAATATAGTTTATGAGATGATTATTGTTGTGTCTGTGCATAGCCAGGTGGCTGTTCAGACCGATGTGTGATTCGCAGACTTTGTCACAGGAGGGGAAGGCAGCAGTGGTGGTCGGTGGTCCTTTGGCACGTTGGTGCCTCTGTGCACGCCGCTGTGCTCTCCTCTCTGTGAGCTTCTCCTGAAGATGAGTGATTCCCTGGTGACAGGTAGAGCTCCAGGTGTGGCGATCAACAGCCAGGGACTCTAGTGACTCTCTCACACACACACACACACACACACACACACACACACAGTACCTGCCCTCTTAGGCCCTTATTTATGGGCCTAAGAGGGCCCATAAATGGGTGTACACCGCATTGATAAATAAGGGCCTTAGAGTCTGGAGCCTGTCTCATTTCTATGTTGATTGAATAGGATTAAGGATTGCTGTGAATGATTATGGTAAGCTCACATGCCACATTTCATATAACCATACAGTAATAACTCCTCTAACCTTTTTTTCTCCATATATTTGATTTGCAGGACATTGTTCTGTGCGGGATGCAGGACTTACATGTTCAGAGCGCTCTGCCGGCGGTGGAACCCAGATATTACGGAGGGAAAAGTCATCCAGCTCATATTGAAAAGCATTCACCCGTCACTGGCGAGTCAGCTGAGAAGCAGAGGGGTCAAGACTGTGGATGCTCTGGTGAGGCTGGGACAGCAACTGGAGAAGGACAAGGAGAAGCAGCTACACCAGGAGGCCACCAGGAAACACGTCCCGGCAACAAACAAGCCGCAAACTACAGTAACTACACCCACCACCGCCCCACAAACATGGTCCTAAGCTGCTCAAACATACTGCTGGCGATGTAAGGGATCACAATCACCTCCTTTTGTAACTTCATCATTATGTTTCATCGAATGTTTCATTGAGGTTTGGCATTATAGATGGAAATTTAGTCTAGTTATTGTCATGTAGTCTGTTACAAAATACATTTGCAAAGGTTTCAAAAGAAGAATATTGTGGCCCCTGAGTCATCAAAGTTGAGTAGCCCTGGTATACACACCAACCATGTAATAAAGAAATATGTATTGTTGGATTTAAGGAGGCAAAAGTATATGTTAATTAGTGGGTAGGAGAAATTTAAAAGTGCTGCAGCTTGTTGTGTAAAGAAATATGCAGGATGTACTATACTATGTAATTAAAAAAATAAATGCAAGTTATACTATACAGTACTATGTCCTACCTAAAATAAACAAATAATGTGGGGGATAATATTTTGTGGTAAACACCTCCACCTGCTGCTGGGTGAAGAAATTGTACTGTCATGGAATATGGTACTGGTTATTTTTTTTTAAAGAACATTACCTTGTTTGCAAAAAAAGGGGAAAAAAGAACATCAACAGGTCAACACCACAGTCCTTTTGAACAACAGATCTACAGTATTTATCACTGTGAGAGGGTTTAAGAAATAGGAATATGTTTATTTAAACACAGGCATTACAACACAGTCATTCGGGCAATATTTACATAACGAAGATAGTTCCACATTGCAATGTGTTGCAAAAATTAAGTTATGAAACTACTGAACCAAAATAAATAAATACGTCCGGTCCAATGTTAATTTCATCTCTCTCACAACAGAAGGGAACACAAGGCCTTCAACCGATGATGCTCAACAGAGAGGGGCTAACCACGTCACAGAGGGTTTAACCACTTTCATTTCTCTTTGAATGTTGCCCAATGTTTTGTCTGTATGGTCCTTGCAGTTATTTCTTCCCTACCAGCTGGGGCTCAGAGAGCTTCTGGATGGTTAGATCTTTCACCAGGCTGTCCACTAAGCCCTTAAACAAAGGCTCTGGCTCCTGGGAGACAAGTAAAAAAAAAAAGGAGGAAGGTGTACAAATAAAGCATTTCAGAGCTGAAAAATATTTATGCAATACATAAATGAACCGCACGTCATGTATTGGGCATGTATGTTACGTATATGTATACAAGTGTGTGTAAAAGGATTTCTTTACCTTGTGTTCCAGCTGCCTCTGTTTCTCCACAGCCTCCTCCAGGCTCAGACCGACCCATTGTGCTTCCTCCTCGTGGATCTCAAACTCCTGTTCAAACCAATGAGCATTGGCAGGGAGAAAAGATATAACATGATCTGAGATTCATCTTACACATTTGGCTGTCATATATTACAGAGCAACAGACCATTGGGTAAAGCTTTAGGCAAACGCTTAGGCAAAGCTACATTAAAATTTTATTTCAACATCGATAAATCTGTCAGTTCCTAAAAGATTTAAGAATTAGCTCTGACTTAAACGCTTAGGCAAAGCTACATTTACATTTTATTTCAACATCGATAAATCTGTCAGTTCCTAAAAGATTTAATAGCTATGACTTAACCACATGAACCCTATCGTCTTTATTCTGGTGTGAAGATTTGGTGAGAATAGCAGATCTACAACGGTATGCAACTGGCTACTTTCCAGTATAATAATAATAATCTTTATTTATAGAGCGCTTTTCAGAACAAAATTCACAAAGTGCTTTACATTGCATATACAATACAGTACAATAGAGGTAATTGATGGGATAAATCAACAACAAAACATCTTAAATCATTGAACAGACAATAAATATTAAAATATAACATAACACCACATAATGAACAGGCTATCTATGGGAAAGCCTGTGTAAAAAGGAAGGTTTTTAAGTCTTTTGAAGACGGCCACTGAGGGTGCGTCCCTCAGGTTCTGTGGTAGGGCGTTCCAGAGTTTCGGTGGCCGGGCTGTGAAGGCCCTATCACCCATGGTAAGGTGTTTTGTTTTAAAAGGAGTCAGTAGACCCCTACCTGCCGATCTGAGGGTACGTGCGGGGTCGTGGGGCTGTAACATAGCTAAAATGTTACTTGGGGCCAGCCCTCGCACGGCTTTAAAAGTAATCAATAAAATCTATTCTAAAATGTACTGGTAACCAATGAAGGGAGGCCAGTACTGGAGTAATGTGTTCACACCTCCTATTGTTGGTCAAGAGTCTTGCTGCAGAATTTTGCACTAGTTGCAGGCGGGCTAAGGCTTTTTTATTATTTGTATAGAGATTTGATGTATAGAGGGGGAAAAGGAGGAGGCCTACAATAGCTCCCTGTGTGGTACTCCAGTTAACAAAGTATATAGGCTTTAAGTGGTTACGGACAAATGAAACTTTCTTGCTGTACCTTATACTTGATGTAGACCTTGTCTCTCTTGACAGGGTCATCGGGGTACAGCTCTGTGTCTTTGCGAACCAGGCGCAGCAGCATCGCCCGCCTCAGGTCCATCGCCAGCTTAGAGTTCAAGTCTTCCTTTGGTGTCTAATGAACGGACATGAGAGAGGGAACACGGGTGTTTTGGAAAGTACAAACTATTCTTGCAGGGGTTTATGGCTCTTTGAGACACGGTATCAGGAACTTCAACAGTTACAAACTAATCCATTTAATCGATTATAACAAATAATTGATTTTTATATATATCGGTTTGAAAAACTTCTAAAATAGCCAATCTAAGCTCAGAATACTTCACAATGTAATGCGTTGTGAGCATGTAGTTAGGCTGACAACGTGACACCGTTGTCCGCCAAAGTAAATCAAACTGAATAATTTAGAATAATTTCAGGTTGATTCTTAATTGCAGCCCTACACAGTACAAGTGAAAGCTGTCTCTTACTTTCAGGATGTAGAAATCAAATCCAAAGGCTGCATCGATTAGGTCCAGGGTTCGTGCCGTGACTTTGATGGTGAACTTGTGGTTGAGGATCTCACTGTAGAGCTCTCTACTAAACAACTTTGGTTTCCACGTCTTCCGGAGACGGTTAGACATCTGTGAAGAGAGGCCAGTTCATTTATATCTATTAGGTACCTGTGTTCTATTTTCAATGACGATGATACGTATATAATAAAGGTTTAGTGTAAAAATACTTTTCAAACAGCCATAGCTATATATATAGAGAGAGAGAGAGAGAGAGAGAGAGAGAGAGAGAGAGAGAGAGAGAGAGAGAGAGAGAGAGAGAGAGAGAGCAGCTGACGAAGCTCACGGCCAAACGCGTCATGCTAATATATAAGTTGATGATGCAGTAAGTTGTCTGTCTCTATTCCCTGGAGTGTGCAGTCCCTTCCTTTATTTCTCTTTAGTAGAGTATATGTATATACTCTAAGTATATGCCTAACTAGACTAGACTCCTACTGAGTTTTTTGGTTGTGCAGGAGTCCCCTTTTTTGGTAGCCCTATATATATATATCATTTATTTATATCATCATTATTTATTTATTTTTCCACCTAAGGACTTCTGACACATGTAAACATGTTTTTAAAAAAACTACAAATGGAAGTTATGTAATGCCCTTTTAACTAATTACCATATGTCTCAAGCTTAAATGTTATAGTGTTCCAGTCCCAATTGTGTTTGCTCATCGTTTTGTGTTATCACTTCCAATCTCACTTGATTATCTTGTGTAGTGTACATTTAGAGACATACAAATAGACACTTGTAGTTAAAGAACAGAACAGGAATTCATAGGAAGCAAAAAGGGAAAAGATACATACCGCGACTGACGTAATGGTGTAGTTTTCCAACCCAAAACTACACCGCGGTGATAACCTATCACCAAAAACTGGAGTATGTATGAGCCTTTAGTACAGTGCTATACTCACTTTGTCATTGTTGGCATATCTCCACCCTGCTACCCATCCTTCCCCTCCCCAGAGTCCATCATTGCTCTCTGGGGGGTAGTAGATGGGGATGGGAACATCTTGTACCCGCTTCTTCTTCCCTGTCACCGGATCAGGGATGTACTGGACACCCAGGGGCTTAAAGTGGACTGGGGTAGGCTCTTTCTTCTCCAATGACTTGAGGTAATGTTGAGGAAGGCGAGCATAGATGCCCTTCTTCATATCAAGAGCCGCCCAGATCTTTGGGGGGTATTTATGATAAGGCATGGTAGATGGTTCCAAGCAAAGTATAAATCTACATGGAAGAGAAATTGAGAGTAAATAGGTAATGTTAGACACAGATGGCGATTTCACTTGAATTGAAATCCATTTATATTTATATAACAATTCCCTGGACATCACAAATGACATGTAACATGCCCATAAATGGAG
Organism: Protomyctophum bolini; assembly: GCF_963924005.1. Classification (NCBI taxonomy): domain Eukaryota; kingdom Metazoa; phylum Chordata; class Actinopteri; order Myctophiformes; family Myctophidae; genus Protomyctophum; species Protomyctophum bolini. Next base: position 34,382,932 of record NC_137870.1, on the reverse strand, counting down.
AGGTGGGCATCACGTTCGTAACATGCAGACAACCAAAACTGTAGATTTTTTTTGCGCAAGGCAAGCTATTATTCTTCCCATAGGAGGCCAGACATTAGAGAGCGCTTGCCGTCTCAAGAGAACTTGAGCCACTGCTAAGCGAGCGAGTCGCCGTGCCGAACGTTGAGAAGTTCGCTGAAGCTGACTCAACGCCGTCCGGTTATGTTCCGATAGGGACAGAATCGTAAATCCTTGTCTCCCCCTAGTCCAAGCCATACACTACCAGTAAGACGCGCAAACGCGGGAAGCGAACGCAGCTGAGACCCTGCAGATCATGTCTGTCTGTCTGTCTGTCTGTGTGTCTGTCCCGCTGTTACTGTATATGTGGACCTGGCCCCTTTTGTGCCCATATATGGAGCTGAGTGATTTGTTTGTGATTGATGCAACACACTCCATATTTGGACGTACACTCCATATGTGGACGTATAGCGGGACAGACAGACACACACACACACAGACAGACATGATCTGTTAGGTCTCATAGTAAGTGCTCACTGCATTCGCAATGATGTATTGATGACATCAGAGTACTCCATATTTAGGGAATTAGCAATATTTTTGGTACAACTGCAGATCCAACAGACTTCCCACTCTGCAAGAAGTGGTAACTTTAAGTTTGATAATGATGTACCATACAATAAATGTTCAAATCATACTTTACAATTACTTTGACAATTTTCCTTTTTTTATGTCGAGGTGCCCATTGATTGATTGAATACTTTATTAGCAGTTTGCGAAAAGGTAAAGTGGTAGCCTAAAATTTAGACTCTCGTAAATGTATTTGATGATAAAATACAAAGTAGTAGCTTTTTTTAAATAATGTGATGAATCTAGATTCATCCCATTATTTTTTTAAATCTAGAGTTGCAAATTGCGGCTAAAGTGGTAGAGACTAGAGATGTATACAAAAGGTGCTAAAGGATAACACAAAAAGGCCCAATAAAGGCTTTGTGGTCCTGTGTATTCAATTCATCGAGACATTAAAAACATCATAGTAGCCTACTAGAAAAATATGTACAGTAAACATCATTTCTGGTGATACGCTTTGACTTTACGTTCCAAATAGTGCCCAGTGCCCACGACTTTACCCTGTTAGCCGAGTCGGAGGGGCATGATAGATAACATTGCATAGCCAGATGCATTTAATGCACGTTTACTTTCAAACAATACAAACGATACATATCGTAGACGTAGCAAGGCTAACCCGTGATCTAATAATCCTTGGGAAATAGTTTATAGAATGACTTGCACATCTTTGACTTTAGTATATGAATAATATAAATGTGTATCTTACCAATAATATGGGGTTTAGAAATTATAAACTGTACTGTCCCACGATAGCTCACAGTCACAACCAAGGACACCACACAGTCAGCCAGCCATACACCACACTGCAAACTCCGTTTCCGCAATGTGTCTGTCTGCAGGGGAATGATTGGATAACAGAAAGGAAGTTCTTATGGCTGATTGGCTTACACCCAGTTCCAGAAAGAATATGGTGATGCAGACGCAAGGTTATTAAAATCATATTATTCAGCCTTTTGATCTTCTCTACTCGACCCGTCGCCCGAAAGGTGGAATTGAACCACTCTGCCGCTAAGCAGCTACAGGTTTGAAGCCTGCACCCCGGACCACCGAGGCTCATCCGGGCAATAGAAGGAACCTACAGCTAGGATATATATAGGTCTGCTAGTGCCAATCATTTCAATTCATGGTTTAAAAATAAAAAATACTAGTAACGCCCAGGGAGTAGTGCACCAAAATTGCTGCTGTTGTAACTTGTGTTGCTACAAATAGTTAAATATTTTCCTCCGAGGTGGAAAGCCTGGTGACGCGAGGTTACATTTGATTAAACTAAACTAACTGAGCATTGCATGCACGAGTTGTTAAAGATTTTCCAACTGGGACCGCGACAGATGGCTCTACTCGACCGGTCGCCCGAAAGGTGGAATTGAACCACTCTGCCGCTAAGCAGCTACAGGTTTGAAGCCTGCACCCCGGACCACCGAGGCTCATCCGGGCATTTGAAGATATCTGCCTCTAAGATATATATAGGTCTCCTAGTGCCAATCATTATCAGTCATGGTTTAAAAAAAACAAACGTACTAATATACCACGGGAAATATTACAGAAATAAAGATATAGGACAAAAGAGCCCCATACGAATATATTGTCCTCAAATAAAAACAAAATCCTCCTAAAGATACCCGGAAGTCCAATATGCAAAATACCCGATTGCTATTGGCTCTTTGAGAACAAAGGGGTGGGGTTTGACTAGAGTCGAATCCAATCCTGTGCCATGTCTGTGGTAGAACGTTCTAATCAGATTTATAAAGCAAATAAGTAAGTAAAATGGACAGACTTAGATTTAAAGTAAGCACAGCTCTATCAATGGCAATTACTACTACTTATACGTTGCGTTGGACAGTTAAGGTAATTTCACACCAGCAAAAATAATATTATTGCAGAATTACAGTACATATCAAGTACAAATCAATACAAAAACTGTTAACAGTGAGTGGACGACACCATAAAGCTTTCCACTGGTTTACAATAATAGGGCATTGAATCTCGGGCAATGTGAATCATGGCCATCGGGTGATCGGGGACCAGGCAACCGTATTCGGAAACGGTTCCAATGAAACGGATTCAGTCCCTCTCAGTGTGAATCCTCTATGAGACACAACCCGTCTTTGTATTGGTGAGTAGCAAAAACGGTCTTTATATTTTTGCTACAGAGAAGAGGCTGGTCTGCATTTCATGCGAGGGCAGGAAGCCAAGAGTGGCATTACATAGCATTAATGAAATGGCAGCAATGGCATTAGCGCTATGGACCAGAGTTAAACCAGGCCCATTTCAAGTTGTACTCAAACCTGTCGTCAACGTCAACCCTGAAGCAATTCCAACCTAATGAACCTATCCAAATGAGCGGGGGTGAGGTGGGTTCTGGGAGTAAGGCCAAGCTAGCATGACCAGTTTGTTTTGGGATTTCTGAGCGGAGAATTGTTTTTAAGGCCTCCTCGAAGAAGCAATCTGATTGGTTGAAATAGCCATCTCTAGCTTTAGCTTATAGCGAGCTGGAACCCCTTAAATCTTTTTTTTCTCCTTTCTTTTTTATTAACGAATAACTTAGTTATATAAATTGAGTTGACGTGTTTTTTTATGGGTAACTGTTGTATAATAGCCAATTAGCCATACACTTGAGGGTGTGCGTTATTGTCATTAATGGCACTGCACAGCACGCCATTAATGACAGTAAAGCACACCCTCAAGTGTAATATTGCTTAAATATATGGATGGTCGGATACTATGCAGTGCAGACTATCAATAATGAATATAAGAGAATCTACGTCTAATCTAGTGAATGTGAATGAATATGTACATACTGTCAACATAACAGTTTTATCATCCAATTTGATTGGATGATAAAAACTGTATATTTGTGCACAATATCATTCAATACTAGATGCTCTTTAATTTACAAAAATAATCCAACCATAAAACTGCACATTCCTGCAAGTTTCCTTGATAACTGATTGTTGTGATTTGCCAAAAATCTACACATCTGGCCACTGCTTACAAGACAGAAGAGAAATGTGACATTGTTCAAAGCACTGTTCAACCTCAAATTAAAGTTCCCCGTCCAAAATGAAAGTAACTCTCAAGATGAAAATAAACAATTTATATTTCTATTCTTTTGAGGCCATGTCTTGAGGTGGGTGATAACTTTGATTTACTAACTAACTGATTTACTTACTGTACGAGTAATGTCTATCAAATGAAGAAAATCTAATGTTGAATAGAGGAAAGAAGCGCTGCCGTGGTCATTGCAGTTGTGAACTGAAAACAGGTGCTCGTTGGCTAGGGTTCAAACCATAGACTGTAAAAAGGTTCAAACATGAGGTCCAAGGCACTCTGTTCCAGTCAAGTGAAAAAAGCCTTTATTGTAATGGTATGGCAAAGATCATTAAAATAGACCAAGGCGTTTCGGCTACAAGCCTTCGTCAGGGTCCCAATAGTTATGAAGAAAATCTAATCTTGGAATTAAACTGTTCACTTTGAGAATAAAATTGAGTAGTAAAAAACCTGAGATTAGCCCATTTACATATTTTGGCACAGACATGCACAAACACACTTAACCATGATGCTCAGAAACATCTGTCAAACACAAAATGCAAACACACAGACTGTGTAAAGTAAAATGAATTGCAATGACCAGAGGTGGACTGGGGCTCTTTGACAACAGCTGGCACAAAAGTACACAGCGGATTGTTAAAGAGTTACAATACTACAAAAAATATATCACTCAACTGTCCTATATCACACAACACATGACAACTACATGGTACGACATAGGAAGCAATCTACATTAACCACATGAAGCCATTTTGGACATTTTTTTCACCATTTTTCAATTTCCGCAATTTCCACAATTTCTAATTTCCGCAATTTCCACAATTTCCACAATTTCCAATTTCCGCAATTTTCAATTTCCGCTTTCCGCAATTACCGCAATTTTCAATTTCCGCAATTTCCGGAATTTCGGCAAGGTATGGCCTAGTTTTTAAGTGATTGAAATGATTATAGAGGATAGAGATTCCATTGAGATTCATATATCGTTGCTATCTAGAGGAAACCACATAACCTTCTTTGCATAAATCAGTGCTATTGAACACGCTATGTTCAATCGGTGTGTTGTTTTAAAAATATTGAATCAATGAAAAGTAGTAAAAAGCACTTGGGACAAAAGCTCTTAACTCCATTGGACGCTATAACTGCTGTCTGCTAAAACAGCTAACTCCATCTCTCCCCCTTTCTTGGAAGTAATTGACAATATATAGCCTAGTCACAAAACCAACTTTGATGAGGTAGCATTGCTTTGTTTTCAAAATATAAGGTTTTCTTCATTTCCAGTAAAATGTATATTTTTCATTTCCTGAAAATGAACATTTTGGCATTACGTGGTTTCTTCCCGACAGCAGAGATCCAGTGTACACAGTGGCATGTATAGGTAGGTATGCTGTCCGTCCTACAAAGCCAAAGTGCAAGTAACACCGTTTTTAGACACATGTAGCAACTTTTTTATTTGTCTCAAAGGACAAATTAGCTTTCATGATTTTTCAGGATAAACAATTACCTCATGAACAGATATACAATTAGTGCAAATGAATTACACTTATATCCCGATAACCCATTTGGCGGGCCAATTAAAACACTTTGAAGCATTTTATTTTATCAGTTTAATTATTTGCATAGTTAGTTACGGCACTTTGACTTTGTAGGGCAGTATGGGTAAATGCATTGCACTCAAAATACTGTGCCCAGTAATTCATTTGTTTTGTCTAGTAATTTGAATGAATGGCAGTGCAACAGATTAAATTAAAACAGCGCCAACAACCCATGCCCCATTGAGCTTGCGTGAGACTGTACAGGTATTTTAAGGTATAGGTATATACTATATAGATAGAATAACATTATATAAAATGTGTGATAAGAAAACAAATATTCAGTAGGCTAACTTAATAATGGCAGACAACACAGACAGTATAGAGGTCAGCTTTACTGCAAGTAACCGAGACAGTTTTATACTATATGTGGATTTGTTTTTACGTCCGGGTACCCCCTCCAGGACAGTTCTCTCTATTTTTGAAAACGCATCTAAGGGAAATATGCTCAGCACAGTGAGCACACACATGTTCACATTAATGGTTATTGGTTCCTGCACCACTGCGTAGACTGGTGGGTTGAATCCTTCATGGTGCATCAGCCTGGCTGGGCGCACATATAATATGTATAAACACAAACAATTGGCTGTATTTGCAGGAGAGAAGCCCTGTGGGGATGGAGACCATGGCAGGGAAGGACTTGTCTGTCGTTCTCTAGTGACTCTAGGCTGGTTTTAGGGCATCTGTTTAGTAGGGAGAAATGGGATGAATAGTGTTTACCTCTGCATGCATTACATCCTTCTGTTAACCCCTTACCACCGGTTGGTTCACAATGGGAGCCAGAGCTCCAAAATTGGTGGTTAAAACTAGACTTAAAAATAAATTGTTTATAGCATCAATACAAGTAATGATAACCCTTCCACAGTAGTAGCTTTTTCACATTTTCTATTATTTTGCATATTTTCGAACATAATGCCTCATTTGCATATTTAAAAATTTAAAATTTGTAATACAATAAATCATTGTCTTCGTGTAAGTAATCAATGGGGGAAGTTTCATGGTGATAACAATCTAATATAGGTGTGGTTTTTCACACTCAATTCATAATTATTAATGTTATTTTGGAGCTCTGGCAGAAGAACCAAAAAGAACTGACCCGGTTCCCATTGGGAACCAACAGGTGGAAAAGGGGGGCCTTCTGTCCTCACTCTCGAAAAGAAGCATATTAGGGATGTCACACATGTATGCCTACACCCTGCCTAAGATCACCAGTAGGGGGCAGCAGCGACATGGGACAACAGAATGATCAGATGGGCAGTGGAAAATGGCAGGACAACTTTTAACTGGGAGAAAAAGTGGGAAAAGCTAAAAAATAATAAAATAAAACTGTTTGTTTTTATGTTCTGTTGGTTAAACTTTGCCTGGTGAACTCCATTTAATATATTCTTCACAAAAATCTTCTTTCTTGTGAACAAAGGCTCCAATTATGAAGAAAACCGAATGGTGCTGGTGGTCAGAATTGTATCCTTACGCTGCAGTAAGAAAAAAAATCCAATCTGGTGTTTTATTTTTTCCACTCAAAGATATTGATAATTGTTTTATAACGAGATGGAAATAATGCATTTTCATAAAAAAAACTATCTTTTTCTGGAAAGGAGACAGTTATAGTCTGTAATTCCCTGCACATCTCTCTCTGTGTGTGTGTGTGTGTGTGTGTGTGTGTGTGTGTGTGTGTGTGTGTGTGTGTGTGTGTGTGTGTGTGTGTGCGTGTGCGTGTGCGTGTGTGTGTGTGTGTGTGTGCGCGCGTGCATAAAAAAACTAGATGAGCGCTATACTTTCACAGTCGTGTCTCTCTCTCAACACTGTCTGATGTACATTGTTGGTCAGAAGTGGAAACTGTGTTCTCGTCTGTCCTTAGTGCTTCCAGCTCTGTTCCACCGTTGGCCAGAGCTCCATCAACAGCATTACTCTCCTCTCTCCTCAGTTGTTTCCTGAGGAGAATGAAGCCCGGAATGCAAAGAAAAAATGAAACGGTCCGCAGGCTCAGAGTCAAGCCTAGGTACGCTATCCTGAAAAACAAAGACAATGACATTCATTCAAATAGAATTTAGCTGGAAAGATGTTTTATTTAACCCTTTTAGACCTGAGGCAGATTTGACAAAACGTATGTTATGTGCAGTATGAGGGTGTGTAGGTTGCAGTGCAGGAATTGATTGGCTAATGAATATAGCGAGAGAGAGAGAGAGAGAGAGTGTCTTGTTAACTGGGTCAAGGCAGCATGGTTATAGTGAGAGAGAGATCTTGCATGACAGCGAGCCTGCCCTACACCCAGGAAGAAACTGTTCATTGAACTATGTTGACATAACTAAGAGAAATGTGAAAAATGTATTTGCATGGAGATGGAGTCTCACGCATTTGAACATACAAGGTTTCAACCCAACAGCAATGAATCCACGATATGAATGTCACTCTGTCCACAATGACTGAATACACTGTGTCTGTATCATTATCAAGTCACAATACAAGGTCATAAGACCCCTATTAGATCTATAACTCAGTATGACAAATGGTGCAATTTGATGGTCAAATGTCAAGGTCAAAGAGGTCAGTTATTGATAAGCATTGTCATAATGTACTATTTATTGCTGGTGATGAAGATGAAGAATGAGATTGATTTAATCTGAAACCTTGTGTCCACCATTTAATTTCCTTGTATTACGTTTCCTGGTTTATGCAAGGTTAATGATGTAAACGGACATTGAATTTTGGCATTTTGCGTAGGCACACCTCCAGGTTGCACTTGGAAGTGCACTTGATGAGTTGTATAGAAGCGACATATGTTTTAGTTTGAATGAATATTGGCTCCAGTTATGAAAATGCAAAGGCGCTTATTGTTAGTCTTCTTTACTAGAGAATGACTGCTGCTAAACCTTTGAAGTGTATGGGCTCTATTTTCCCTCCCGTGCCGTGTTTCTTTTTTCCCCCCACCGCACACAGAGCTGCTTTGTCCTGGTCCCTTTTATGCCAAGATATGGAGATCCGTGAGTGTACCATATATGCTCATATATGGACAGACACATCCAGTACTTATGCGGGTAGTACGTACCTGTAGGCAGTGGTGTTGTAGATCCTGCAGGCTCCTAAACCACCACAGCGCTTCTGGCCCCATTTCAGACACGTGGTATCTATGATTGCTCCAAAGTAAATGGGTGCTGGGATCCCTGCTGTGAGATCACAAACACTTGTCCTGTCAAACACCCATGCTTGTCCATCACTTGTCCTGCCACCACATCCACAATTAATTCAACACACACACATTATACCCCCAAAATTCTTGAAAAACATCAGAGGGATCGAGACTTACCAAGGGTACGTGTGGCCAGAGCATGAAAACCCAATGCCAAAGATTTCAACTGTGGTTTGATGCACCTGGAGGAGACAAATACAAACTTGTGAAAATTACTAATATACTGGATTAACTACTATTCTTCTTACTATAAATGTAGAAGCTGATTATACTGTACAGTACACCATTGTCTGTGAACGCATACACATTTTCTTAATTCCACCACAACAAGAAGCAAGACGAGGTGAAACAGAGTTCAAATAATCTAAAACACAGACGCAGCCACCTAATTTAGCTGCAGTGAGGTCAACGCATTCCAAATGGTCTGCTGATATGGTCTGGAATGTACGTATGTCCACGTGTGTATGCATGTGTACCTACATAGTACATACCGTACATGTGTTCATAGATAGTAAGCCACACAAGATGTGTTTACAGATCTGCATCTCCTATCTTTCCTAATGCTTTAGAAAGTACACACTGGCTCGAAATTGTATAAGATCGCTGAATTGACCAATGTTTATGATTAGTACACAATTACAATATATTGTTCAGTAAGACTTTACTCAAACTCCATTGTGGAGCGTCACAAGAATTGATGTGGATGTGTACTTTTCTTATGTAGCAAATAAGACTGGAAATATTAAGCATACATTATAATCAACATTCACAATTAGATACAAAGAATCCTGAGAGAGAGAGAGAGAGAGAGAGAGAGAGAGAGAGAGAGAGAGAGAGGACAATGCATCTTAGTCATTATTCATTTATTTCCTTTCTCCTCAATCCACTAAGCTTTCAGCTAACTCTGCTACAGGCCACCCTACAGAGAAAGTCTCTCCCTCTCTCTCTCACACACACGCACGCACACGCGCACACATGTGTTATAGCTTTTTATGGAAGTTCACACTACAGACAGTTGCTGGTGTGAATTCAGCATTACAGTAAGCCTGGGCTTTAAGTTTGTAAGTGTGTAGGACAGTGTAGGACAGATTTAATGTGGGCCTTTTTTGACTGACCTGATGAGGAACATGTAGCCCGGTGTCCCTCCGAGTGAGATGATGAAGGATGTGATGACGGACAGAGCAAGGAAGTAGGGGAACATCCTATCACAGTCATCCCTGTGAGGACACTGGCCCACACTGGCTGTAAGGTTACCAGCCAGACCCACACAGCTGCAGTTATAGAAGACCTGGAGAGAACACACAATAGCAAACACAAACATGTATGGGCACAGCTTGCAGACACACACAAATGTATGACACACATATCGGTATACACATAGGTTTAGATATTATTTTGACTGGTTATTTATTTCAATACCATGCAATGACTGTCTAAATACTTCAATTAACTACTGGATAAAAATACAGGAAGATTTAATTTGCATTCTATTTTTGGTAAGACAGTGACAAAAAGTTTAGTTGGAAGATCACATGACAATGACTCAGATGGCCTTTACATAACCAGAATAAATAACATGAATTTAGAAAAGAATCATGGCATGAAAAAACAGTTAATCATGATGATTATTTCTTTTTAATACATTTTTATCCCACGATTTTGTAACCCATTTTTCACCCCTGTGTCAATGATCTAATGTGATCCTGGGCTCTACACACACTCCACCAACCTGGGGAGAGCAACGGACTTGAACTCATTCATGCCTGAGTGTCCAAGTTGCTCCTTTGCACCTGACAGGGCCCAGGGGGGAGTTTCCCTGGTTGGACGTAGCGCGTGGAAGGAACACGTTATTCAAACCAGTTCTAATCATGATGATTAGGCAAACAAAATCAGAGAAGAATCCTGGATGAATATGCTAGAATTGCATTCCATTTTTCAACCAACTACTGAAGGTCAAGAATGGAGTTGACATCCCATATCTTTTTGTATAGCTTATATATATATAAAAGGGGAATAATCAGGTTTGAAGACATAGCTAATCAGTGCTGTGGCGTAAAGCTGCGCTAAATGGTACACCACAGCTATGGAATCCAAAGGAAAGTACGCACATTCTCTAAAAAACTTTCAGGTGCTGAACAAAAAGATACGTACAGGAGAAGGAGAAGTGGTCTGAACACTGTTTCCGTGGCTCCCACAATACATGTCCTGTGGGAGCCACGAAAACTGTGTGCAGACTACTTCTCCTTCTCCTACACCACTATGGGCAACCCTTCGTGGATTCGACACTTTGACTTGCTCAAATCTGATCCAACTCCCTACTGAATTAGGTGAACTTCAGTGTTCAAATTGCCCTAGGATGGCTATATATTAATGCTATTAAAGAATAAACAAGGCACTGTGTCAACTTACTGTGTTTTTCCCAGAACCTGATGAACTTGTGCAGCCAGCAAGACAAGGAGAGACATATGTAATCCCATTCTTTCCACAAACTGGATCCCAGTCACTCCCGGAACATACACAGTCTGAGTTGCAAGCAGCAAATACTGAGTGATCATCATATGAAATGTTATTTATCCTAGTAGAAACAGAGAGAGAGGAGAGTATGGGAAGGGTGGAGGTTATTTCCACAAATACTGTAAATGCAATGATTAGTCATTGATTAATCAATGATTATTTGGGGAACAAAATAATTTTGCATCCCTGTATTGGTCGTCTTTTATGACTATGCTCAGTCAATTAATTGTGTAATTACTATTATTCTAAAAAGTATATTTTCACCTTGTGGCTGTGTGTCTCACCTATATGACATCGTCACACCGGCTACCTTGGCATTCTCGCAGCTCATTGCAAAGAAGAACAGAGACAGGAAGTAACCAATCAGGGAAGTGCCAAAGGCAAACCTGGCTGCTCCCATGATGCTCAGCTTCAACCTCTTCATCAACAGACCACCAGAAAACACCCCTAGTGCTACAGCTGGGATATTGATCACACCTGAGATGATCAGAAAGAACAAAACAGGATATTGATCACACCTGAGATGAACAGAAAGACAGTACAATATGTAGTACAGTATAAAATGTATAGCACGTGTAATATACCCATCAGGAAGTTGGCTTTCGAGGCAGATTGTCCGAAGTGCTGTTCAATGTACTTGGGCTTGTAGGTGACCATTCCAATGAGGGAGTTCAGCTGGGTGATGGTCACACACAGATAGATCAAGTACACAGGGTTTCCCAACAGAGTCCGCAGGGTTGGAATGAAGTCTGTGGGGGGAAACAAATGGCATATACATAAATACTCTTCCATGGCTACATGATGACTAAAATCCAGCTTATGCAGTATAGACTGTTATTAAAGAGTGCAGTTTACTGCAGAATTTTATGCTGTTATGTCTAGTTTAGTACATACTGTACACAGTAGTATACACTAGCAGTATGATGCACTGAGTTCACATCACCAAAGAAATCACAACAAAGTTGTGTAATTATTACTGTACAGTACTGTACATGTGTCTGAAAGCATTAATTAGACTAAATAATCAAACTCTTATACAGTACTTTTATAATGCAATGTAACAATACAATTATCTTGAATCTTTGATCGTTCATTTTTATTATTATTATTATTTTTATTATTTTTTTGCTAAATATTTCATTTATGTGTACAAAATGGAAGTGTCCAGGAGCAAAGGAATGACATGGATTTAGTTTAGAGGGTTATTGTAGGCACATATAGCTTCTCCAAGGAACATGTATTTTATTTTAAGTTAACACCTCCCCACTCCGCCATACCTCTGACCATCTCCATGAAGCTCGTAGGCTCATCTTCCGGATACTTCTGATCCAGGAGAGAGGAGTCCTTGATAAAGCTCGTTTGCTCTGGTGTGCATTGTGTTGTCGGGCCACGATGTCCTCCTGGTAGAGGCAGAGAGCGGGGCAGGAACCAGAATGGAATGGCAGAGAGCAGAGTGATGACGCCAGCTATGAGGTAGCCCAGCCACCAGGCCCCTACCCAACGTGCATCTGCTGAAGTAATGGTAATGGTTTCTGGCAACAACAAAAAAATAAGGGAAAAGAAAAAGGTTAGTACACACAGTAGGCTACAATACTTAAATGAACATCATGTAGGATAAAGTATATCCAAGCTAACTGATTGATATATAATGTCACTGTATTTCACAATTTGGGATCATTCGGAAAGGTATATGACAATAGCTGTTGGGGCAGTGTCACGTAGCCAGCCCTCCAATCTAGCTACGCTCTTAATGAAGTACGAAACTCTCATTTGAATGAAAGAGCAGCTCACTCACTGGGGCATGGCTTAACAGAATCCCCCGGTGATTTTCAGACTGGGTGCAAGTGAAATGTATTAAAACATTGCTATGTGCACTGCACAATAAACAAACACAACACACATCGGAAACATTCTGTGCGTATCGTTATTGCTGCTGTTGCCATGTTTGTTCACTGAGTTGTAGTTTATTGTGGACACTACTGATGTGCTCACCTGGGCAAGCCCCTCCCGGTTATGGAACAGGTCCTGTGCTGTCTGCCAGCCTCCACTCTTTCATGGGCAATTTGAAGCAGGTGACCCCTGTAGTACGTAGTTGGTTTAGCAGGTTCCATTGCCGTGCGATAGATCTTCTCCTTCAAGGCCGTTTCGGATGTAGTGGGAGCATTTATGATGGTTTGGTGTGCGGATAATCTTCTATACTTTTGAACTTTACTCTTTTATCTAGCACGCTTGTATGCACTGCTTCACCTCCTACCTCACATAGACAGAAGCGAGCGTGTCTCCCTGGGGGGCGCTAATTCCTGGACACAGCCTGTCACCTGTGGCGTCCCCAAAGGTTCCGTCATCGGCGCAACACTCTTCACACTCTACATGATGTCTCTTGGTCGTGTCATCAGCTGGCATGGGATTTCCACACTAAGGCTGTAGATTCTACAGTAGTCTTTGATATCTGAGATAGATAGGATGAGGTCACAGCAAACCTTGAAGGAGAACGGCAATGGAACCCTGCTGAACCGCCTACATACAGCAGGGGGTCAGCTGCTTCAAATTGCCCATGAAGGAGTGGAGCCTGGCAGACAGGGCTGCATGTGAGTGCATGGGAGCTAAAGCAGACTGCTAAACACCTGTCCCCTGTACAGACCTTCAGACGAGGCTCTCTTCCTAGTGGGACCAGAGACTGCACAACCCTGAGATGGACATTTGATGATGATACACTAAAGAAGATTAACCCGTTAAGGACGAGAACCCATTTTGGGGTTCTTGTTGCTATTATAGCAACATTCAGCCTCAGTCTAAATTGGGTTAATGCTCCCACAGTGTGACAAAGACAGAATCTAGACTGGGCTGAGACGTTTTTCATATCGTCCTTGTTGTGAGGTCAGAATGCACAGACATGTACATAGTATGTTCACTCACCCATGTTGACAAATCCAATGTCCACGTAGATTTTGGCACAGAGGGAACCCAATAGATAGCCGAACACAGGGCCAACGACCGAGATCGTCTGCACGCAGCCTGTGATATGATAAAGGCATCCACAGCAACAAACATAGACACGCACATGCACAGGCACACACACACACATACAGTACACACACGTTACGCACGCACGCTCGCACACGCATGCGCACACACACACACACACACACACACACACACACACACACACACACAGGCACACACACACACACACACACACACACACACACACACACACACACACACACACACACACACACACACACACACACACACAATATTAATTATATGGGAATTATAACCTTCAATTATAACCTCTTGATGTGTGCTCAGGACACACAGAAAAATAGGACACTAATACTAATACCTTTTCAGATGCTTTTGAAGGAGAGTGGAGAGTTCTCCAGAAAATGTTATAAGCTGTTTTTCTAATCATGGTTTTACTTTTGTTCCCCTCACCAACATATAATGCAGCATTCTCCTCAGCAGCAAAATCATCTATATAAGAAATCCCAAGAGGCTGAACGGGAGTTTCTCCGATCCCACGCAGGACATTTCCCAAAAGCACATAGATCCACATGGACAGGTTGGACTCTCCTTCACAACCTGGAGCAGATGAGAGTATAGTAGAGTAGAGACGAGGAGAGGAGAGGGATGAGTTTTCTGTAATTTGGTGCGTGCGTGCATGTGTGCGTGCATGTGTGCGTGCATGCGTGCGTGCGTGCATGCGTGCGTGCGTATACTGTACCTAAGGCTGGCACCTCAGGTAGTCCGTCGCCTTGGGCCACAGCAACCAGTGAGCCCATGGGACATGGAGAGAGTTTATTGGTTGAGTTGTCTGTTGAGCGAACTGATGTTTCAAACTCATAGCTGCATATAAAAACACAAATGGTAATCCAGGTGTTTGCTGAACCATGATCTTTTATAGTTTGTACTGAATGGTACTTCATGACAATGCTTATATATATATATATAGGCCTACAATAATAGGCATATCTCAAGTTGCAATAGCCAAGACGATGTTTTGTTTCTGCTGGTGCTTTTATGGGCCCAGCTTTCCGGCCAGAAAGGTTTCCCTGAAAGATTGATGATTACGCCTGTTATTGTTTTAGACCGCCAGAACCCTTCAATAAAGAGCAAATTATAAAAACTGAAAAGAAGTTGGTAAATGGAAAACATAAAAGAAGTGATGTGAAATGCAATGAGTCACTACATTATATTATAATTAAGCTGATTTAACCATAACCTCTGAAGGGAATGCTCTTACACATTAAAACAAATTGTCTTGGTATGTGTTGTGTAAGTGTTTTCCTGTGCATAATTCACAACATCGCCTCTGGTTCTGCACATTTCCATCTGACCAAACAGAACTAGTTGACTCAAATTCCTTTAGAGGCGTTAAATTCAGTGAGCTATACAAAATCTGTCAGGAAAGGTTAAAGGGACTGTGAATAAACAGTTAGACATGCCTTGCATGACATGTGTGTGAGGCTGGTAACTGCTCCCTGCTAACAAAGTTTGATTTATATTACAGGACGTTTTTCTTTGTTTACAATTCATTTCTAATATAATAGAATAATCGTACATTGGCTCGGGGTGGGTGGCTGGTTGGGTTGAGAGAGATGGGAGGCCTCTACTCTACCATATTCCCATGCTCTTCCATCTCCCCCTTTTTCTCCTACTATATCACTGATTAACTCATCCTTCAAAAACATACTAGGATGTTTCTATATGCATTATGCATACTGCATAACCTTTCCCTCCTGGGACAGAGGGCCCTATCTTGCGTCAGGAGGGGCATTACTATTCGTAATTTGGGGATTTAGCATTGTGTTAAATTGGCTATCCTGTGCCACAGCCTAAATCCTTAAAACACCTCCGCTACCCGTTGCATTATGCATAGGTGTGGTTTGGGCGTTACAATAATTAAACCAATCACCGTGACACATGCCATTGACTTTAAGACAGAGGACAGAGGACCTGCACTCGAGGCTGCCAACCATGTTCCTACAAATAGCTCAACTGGTCAATTCTCCCTGCAGGCCCTCCCTGCCACTGTTATCCTAGAAGCACTATTAAACATAAACCAAAAGAGCTCAACTGGGGAGGACTATTTAGACCCGTATTTCTTAAAATTAGCAGCACCTCTTATTGTAGAGCAGATGACTCACATATTTTATCTTTCAATTTCATCAAGCTGTTTCCCTCATATTTGGAAAAGAGCACATTGTTACTGCTACTGAATTAGTTAAATTTTCACTAGAAACAGACTGTATCATATATGAGTGAGTGACTGTCATAAACGATACAGACAGTCAAGACACACCTCCCTGACAATAACGCAGAGACAACTTGTTTATTTTTGGACCACAATGCTTATAGTAGACGATATTAAGATGACCCCATGTTATTCTCCATAGAGAAATTACTTCCGTAAACCAGGGGAATCGAGGGGATGAGCGAGTGATGTCAGGACTCTATGGGCACAAGATACAGTAGCAAATATAGGGAAAGCGCAAAGGAATGCTATAGCAAATATAGGGAAAGCGCATCAACACGCCTACAGACACACCTCCACCGCAAATATAGTCTGAAAAATTGATAGTGGGTTGTGTGGCCGCAAGATAACATTTATGCATAGTGGAAGTTCCTAATGGTGGATAATGTTTAATGCTTGTGGGTAAGGCATGGCATACGTTAGAGCCCTGAATGTTTCAGGTGAGAAAAGCACATAATGTAAGAGAAAATAAGTTGTTGAACTTCAGAAATGCAGTGCAACATCAAACATATGTCGTGTTCATGTTATCCAGATGTGACGTTAAGTCAGCTTAGCTATACATCATGTCCATGCTTTCTGGATGTGACCTTTGTCTTTTTGATGATTCATTTTCTGTACAGCTTGAGTACATGGAAAGTTGGGGAGAATCAACTGGTAGAACCCATAACTGCATAACAATGTTAGATTTACAATTCATATTTTGGTGGCTAAACTCCAACATCAATAATGGACTCTGATATATTGTACAGATGGAATACGTTTTTGGGGCCATACAGTATATCTTAGAAAGTCCTTGTACAGATGTTATGAATCAAATATGGTTTCCATTGTCCTTTTATGTGGTGAGTAATTGTCCTTATGGTATCCTACATCATGTGATCCAAACATTTCGTGACTCCAAAAATGTATAGGCATCCGTTTGAAAATAAGGCTTTTTCCTTAATTTGTGAAATGCGGTCCAGGATTAAGATAAACAACACTGTATAGTAGAGAAAGGGCCTGCTACTCACCGTCCAACAATGAAGTGAGGTAGGGCAATAATAAAAGTGCCGATTGACATCAGCACACAGCCCATGGCAATGATCTTTGGCCGATGGAGCTTGGCCCCAAAATAGCTGACAAACGCTATTACCAACAGGTTACCTGGAAGAGAGGAAGGAGAAAGAGCAAATGTTTGATAAAAATCACACTTGTGTGAAGTGAGGGGCGCTCTTATCATCATACATCACAATCGGGTGCTCAGCCAATCATATCATCACAGATGTCATTCCGGCCAATCACTTTTGGCATCTTCACTTTTCTGCCCTCACTTTTCTCTTCAATATGTACTTTGCAATCAAATCGTCGCTATTGGGTGATCAGCCAATCACAAGCCATCACAAATGGCTTGCCAATCACAAGTCGTTTGTGTTTACACAAACCCGGAAAGCTGGGCATAGGAAGGACTAGCACCTCTGAAAATGGATTAGTTAGTTACCTTCTGTTTAAAACTCTGGCTGCCAGTGTTTTCGGAAGGCCAGAAAAAAATACTGTAGTTGAGCCTCTAGGAGACAAAAGCGTGGATTAGTGTTTTTATTTTTGTATTATTATATTATTTCTTAGTATTACTGTAACTATACCACAATAAGATTTACAAATGAACACATACAGACAGTATACATAGAGAGAAGTGACAGCCATGATATGAGGCTGATGTCTGATGTCAGTCTGTATTATTTTGTGGCAATCCTGAAGCACTGGTCAAGATGTTCATTGTTGAAAACAATGACTCGTGTACGTGGATGGGAACATTGTGAGTTGGATCATTGCAGGAGCTCTCATGTTTTTTAATTGAGCTTGCACGTTGATCCAAAGGTCACTCACGCCAACATCCTTGAATAGTGGTTTATCTTTAGGTTGGGGGACTTTTAGTGCTTAGCATAGGCTAAATAATATTAGTAACTGTTTTAGTCACCATAGTAAACATGTTATTTGTAAAATGTATTACAACACTAGTACCCTATATAATAATTATACACTAAAATAAATAGCTAATGTTAAATACAAATAAAACTGTAAATGTTTAGTACATCTGCATTCATTCAAGCTAAATACAAATATAAAATATAGCTGCAAGCAGCGATAAGGCGGGACCAAGGAGATAGAGAGAGAGAGAGAGAGAGAGAGAGAGAGAGAGAGAGAGAGAGAGAGAGAGAGAGGAGAGAGAGAGAGAGAGAGAGAGAGAGAGAATATAGAGAGAGCAATATGCACAAATAAGAATCACAGGCTGAGTAGTCGCTACCCGGATTTGAACCAGTGACCCTGTGGTCTAAAGGTGAGAGCTCTACCGACTGAGCTAAGCAGACACTGTCAGTTGACTCATTCTATACAATAACATCATGCAGTATAGGTATTAGCTGCCAACCGTATTTGGAAGACGTATTAGTTGCATGAGAGGTTTCACAAAACAGAAACTTTCATTGGCTCATAAAAACTTCATTTTTTCACTTAAAAGAAATCTGTTACGATTTTTTGTTCGTATAAGTCCAAAGTTCAAGTGTAGACGTTTTTGTACATTTTGATCAAAGATTCTGGGAGGAGATAGATTTTAAATGGTTTTCATATAATTCAAAATGGTGGGTAATCTAAAGGTCAGAGGTCAAAAGTCAGAATACGAAAGTTGTTCGCCATGAGGAGACAAATATGTGTATCAAAGTGTCATTGCCAACGGTCAAACGGTTCATGAGATATGCACGTTCAAAGTTTGCATTTTCAGTGCTATAGCGCCACCATTTGGCCAATGGTCATGGGCTTCACATGGGCACCGTTTGGCATGGCCCTCTACCAGATTACCGAGTTTCGTAAAAACCGACTGCACGGTTCAGTCAGAACAGCTATTTTTGGCGGAAGGAGAAGAAGAAGAAAAAGAAACACAAATACAAGAAGTGACCAAAGTCACTGCGTGTCTTCTTGGTCCCTTAACTAGATAAAGTGCCCCTCGGGGCACAGGTCTCCACCAGGGCAAGTTGGGTTGTGGCCTCCTGGGTGCGCTATAATAGGCCAATGTAAAAAGGTTGCCATTTCTTCTTATGCCTTGGATGGCAATTGGATGATTTGAGGCATTTTTTTTTCAAAATGGGGTTTGCAAAAATCCACCTGTTGGTGGCGCTATAACAGGCCAATGTGAAAAGTTTGGGATATATTCCTCAGCCTAGTATGAAATTCTGTGAAAGATTTCACATAAATTGCACGCTGCGTCCATGATTTGAGGCTTTTTGTTCAAAATGGGCCAATTCTGCAAACTTTAAAAGCCAATGTTAGCCAATAAGGATGGAATACAAAACAACAACGGACGGAGTGCGAAACATACTCTCTCCCCATGCCTTCAGCCTGGTGGAGACAATAATGCTAATTATTTAAAAAAAGCTCTGTGTTTGTAGTACTCAAAAGGCAGAAAAGAATGTATAATGTCATCATTAAACACAATTGCACAATTGCACCTGGTTACATAACTCACTTGATTTTATATTTGGTCCTTTTTTATTTTTTTTTATTTTGTGCAAAGTATAATATGACAGGGGTTGGTTCCATAATTTAGAGCAACACATAAATGTGCTTTAAAACACTTTGTTGCTTCTGAACATTGGAGCACAATGGAGCAGCACGAGTGTCATTGCAGCTCAGACCACACTGTTCATTTTACTTTGATCCAGGACCGTGGAAGAGGAATGGTGTCTAGAAAGACACAATAACCATGTTGCCTGACCCTGTTCTATTTGAGAGATGAGTGTTATGATGTCCTACTAGAACCCTCTTTCCAAGTATTACACAGTGGTTCAGGGAATTGTCTATATGTTTACCTTTGGAAAAGATTGCATACGTTCTTAAGAACAAACAAGAAGTGTTTCAGGAGGTGTGGGGCCGTTTTATAAGATACATAAAGAACAATAATTTGTCACATTTAATGGATGGAGCTGAAGAGGAGTAGTGCTGTTGTTGTTTTTTTGTTTTGTTTTTTGGTTATTGTTGTTTTGCTTTCTTTATATTAGTAATTGTCTTGTAATGTTCATTGTTGTTTTCTAGACTGTATGTTTGTATTGTCATTGGTGTGTAAAAAAGGAAAAAAAAATACATTGTTGAAAAAAAGAACGAAAGGTGGGTCGAAAGAGAGACGGCGAGAACTCAGTGCTTGACTGTTATTTTTCTTTGTGTGATTTTTTGGTTGTGAGGACAACATGTTGTACATGCAGTAGGCTACAGTACATACGTATATGCAGCACATACATATGCAGTACATACATATGCAGTACATACATATGCAGTACATACGTATGCAGTACATACGTATGCAGTACATACGTATGCAGTACATACGTATGCATCTGTGCGTTGTATTTTGGGCCCTAGATTCGATTTGATTTAATAGATGTCTTTATTATCCACAAGGGGAATTTGTTTTGCTCAGGTCAATGCATACATTCAGGACAATACATAAATATACAAATACAATAGAACACCCAGCAAAGTACTAGTAAAATAATTGTAAGTTTAAAAGTTATTTAAAAGAAAGCAAAATCCTCTCTCCACAATGTGAAACACTCATAATGTGTGTGTGTGTGTGTGTGTGTGTGTGTGTGTGTGTGTGTGTGTGTGTGTGTGTGTGTGTGTGTGTGTGTGTGTGTGTCCAATTGCCCATGGAAACTAAATTATCACCGCTCAGTCCAGTTAATCTGTCTGTGTGTGCGTGTGCGGGGAGCACTAGCAAGCAAGTCCAATTGGACAAGGTAAGGTATATATCTCAGCCTCCGTAGGAGGTCCGCTGCTGGCAGTTTGTGAAGATGGCCTGTGTGTTGTCATTAAAGGTCAACCCACTTTCAATAGTGGTCCCAAGATATTTGTAGCTGCCGAACCTCTCCACCACCTCCCCACCCAATGTCAGCTGCGGAATGGGTTCGAGGTCATCCCTCCTCCGAGGGCTTATGAGGAGCTCCATGCGGTCTTCTTCACATTCAGCTGAAGGTACAGTAGTGCTCCTCACACCACTGGTGGAGCTTCTTTGAGGTGTCGACCAGAGCAGTATCGTCTGCAAACTTCAACGGCCATGCTCACACTGTCAGAGCCCCTCGGGTTGTTGGCATAGAGAACAGAACAGATCTGGGGAAATCACTGTCCCCTGGGGGGCTCCGGTAGATGTAATCATAACCGAAGAAGAGGAGGCACTGTTGACCTTAACAAACTGCTCCCTTTTGAGGAGGAAGTCCATTATCCAGAGGATCATGTGGGGATCCACCTGGCATCAGCTTATGGAGGGATGTTTACATAAGATGATGCATACAGTACACATGCATATAGATGTACAATGTACATACAGTAGCCTACCTGCTGCGGTTGACCTAGCAGGCTCATCTGCATACCATATGATCTTTGCAGAGATTAGCAACCATCTCCAGCACACTGTTCATCCATCTCCAGCACATCTTATCTTTTCGTCTACTTTTCTCTGCTCTATTATGCTACCATCTTCTCACTTTTCCTATGCTCCCCTTCTCTACTCTCCTGTCCTCTCTTGTCCTCTCTCTCTCTCTCTCTCTCTCTCTCTCTCTCTCTCTCTCTCTCTCTCCGTCCCTCTGTGCTCGGCTTCTGTGTTACTGTGGCAACGGTCCTATGGAAACAGCCTGTTTCCACCCACGAGCAGCAGCCTCTATTGGAAGGTCAGAAATTGGGTTGACAGACCCAGGACGTTATTTATTAGCCACTTCCTCCAGTGAGTGTGATGACCTCCGGCAGTTATCAGTAAAAGAGTACTATATGTTTGGCCTTCATCATAGCCTATATTATCACACAAAGTTCACAACCATACCAACATGAAGATGCCAACTTGCCTTCTTCAATGTCACTAAAATATGAGGTGAAATGGTATTTGATCATTATGCCTTGAAGATTGGATTATATTCTTTATTTTGCATGAACTGAACTCTTTGGATCTCCACTCATGCAGCAAGTTATGTATGATTTATATCCTAGAACAGACACTGACTGTTCTAGTCTAATGGACCGCCTTCTTTTAAAGGAGGGTGATTACTGGCACACTGGCATAAGTGTGTGAGAGATTATTCTTGGTTTAAAATATACTAATATATACTAAATATATACTTAAAAACATTTAGTCAAATAAATGATCACACAAAAACAAAAAAAAACTAAAACTAGGGTCTTTGTGCACATCATGCAGGGGACCCCGCACTCCCTATAGTCCAAAGCACTTCTATACGGCTATTCCTCCTCCCGAGGCCATAATAGCTTTGCTCATAACGCCACCACAGCTGACTTTTAAACGCCACCACGCTAATTGGGTTAGTGGGGGTGATGCCCAAAACACACCCATGACTAATTCAGGGCCATTTTACGCACAGTAAAAGAAAAACACATGACAGACTTTATACAACACGGCAATATGGAAGGGATAATGCATAATTATCTCTTATATTCTAGCCTCCTACTCTCCACAGAAGAAATAAATCTCACAGCTTGCACGTCCCCGATAGGCAATGTGGCACATCATGAAACAAGATTACACACAGCTTCCGTCAGAAGCCTGATGAATCCCTTATTTACACCTTGAATGCCTCTGTGACCCATTCACACTTCACTCTAAAAGACAGAAAGACGGAGAAGAGGGGAGTCCATGATGCATTATGTTGCTAACACAAGAGAGAAGAGAATAAGAGGAGTGACGTACAGGCAGGCTTACTCACCTATCTCGAAGCTCCCATCAATGACCCCTATCAGGTAACTGGGGATGTCGAAGCGTCGCTCCAGCTGAGTAATTGTGCTCTTCATGTAGCTTCCCGACAGAGCCTTCGCAAAATAGGCGAAGGACAAAGCCACTACAAACATCTGGAGAGAGATGGGAAAGAAAGAAAGACAAATCATTTTACTATTATCCGAAAGAGATGCTTCGATCATTCCCTGATATTGTGAATTATATGTATTATCCTGTTATAAAATGAGATCAGTCAGTCATTCAGTCAGTCCTCAGTGGGTTGACCAATCAATCTGAACTTATACGGGCATTGATCATTGGAATATGGACAGTGGTGAAGCCCATTTTATTAGCATTGTTGCCACAGTCTAATAGCTATTGCGCTCTGTTGTTATGGTTGCTGTCTCCGCAGGCTATGGGATTGTAGCTGCGGTTGTGGTCTTATAACCGAGCTGGGTGGACCTAGCTTTGGGGCTACAGTATACACACCCAAAGGCAGAAAGAGCAGCAGCAGAGAGAGCTTGCATGGCTCAGCACTACAATGCTATAAAGGACTTTGATTTAAACGCACGCCATGTAGCACATCCAGCAAGGCTGTTGCTGTAGTGTAGTTGTGACGTGTGTAGAAAATAAAGAGCAGATGTGGACACAGTCCCATAGCCTGGACGGACGGTTATTTGAGCTGGCTTTGGTGCTACAGTCTTCAAACACAACAGCAGAGATAATGGCAGCAAAGAGAGAGCTGGCTCTACTGTGCAAAGTTGTAGACGGTTGTGGTCCCAAAGTCTGCATTATAGTTTGGGTGCGGACCTCCTCCCAGGTATGGACTAGTTCACTATGGAAGACTAAAAGCGGAGTGCTTGTCAAATAAACACAGGGAAAGCAGTTAGGGGATAAATGTCTTGTTCATGGACACCTCGAAACAGGCAGGCAGGCAGGCCCTACTCTCTCTCTCACACACACACACACACACACACACACACACACACACACACACACACACACACACACACACACACACACACACACACACACACACACACACACACACACACACACACACACACACACACACACACACACACACACACACACACACACACACACACACACACACACACACACACACACACACACAGATCTGCCATCTGGCTTGTCTTTTTTTTTTTGTCAAATATGTTTTTATTGAACAGATTATAAATTATTACAAACATTATGAACAAAATGAAAGAAAAAAAGAAATAAAGACAAAAAAGATAAAGAAATCCCTTAACCCTCCCACCCATACTGCTCAGTGACACTGCATAGTGCATACTATATAATAAGATGATAGAAAGCTCATGGAAAACATCTGAAAAGAAAATGGCGAACAGTCAACGCCATCTGGCTTGTCTAATTGATTGTCAAGTCTGCAGCTCCCGAGTTTCGGTCATACTTTCTTCTGAGAAGAAGTGAATGGCTGAGGAGAACGGATCCTCGTTTTACGAGGCTGCCATGATGATGATTCTTCTACATTTTCAAACAAGCATGACCAAAATACAGCCAGGACAGTCCTTGTATTTAAGGATTTGGGACACCTCAAAAAGGTCTAAAATACAGGATTTTCTCAGGAAAAGGTGACATCTAGCATCAGATTGTCAATATCCTACTATAAATGTTTGAAATCTCTGCATGCGTGCGTGTCAGTGTGCAATGTGCATCAGTAATTGTGGGCTCGCTGCAACATCAGTATGATATCTTGACCCTTTAGTCATTGTGAGAAATCATATAGATTATTAATTTAATCATGTTCAACATGTGTTCTTAATGGTGTTAAACATTAGAGGATTTACAGTGATTAGTGCAGACTAAAAAGGAATTTTGTTTAAGCTGCATGTGTGAAAATCCCAAAAGTACCATTGAGACCCGTGACATGCATTTTGTTCAGAGGCAATAGTTCACACAAAAATATACGGTAATAATTCTATCATTAAAATGAAAACATGGATCTTTTGGCCACACAAGGAGTTTTCCTGTAAAACGTCGTAGCAGCTTTATCCAAAACTATTGACACAGAGGGTGACCAGTTCTTAAACTGTGACAAGGAATATATCTTTCTAATCACTTGAATACCATCATTTTGGTCACCGTGTGTCGTGCTGGGACAAAAGTATGGAAACAGAACAGCACCAACATCAAAAGAAGTTTGAAGCTAGCAGTTGTATATGTGTGAAATGAGAAAGATTGAGCAACTACAGTTATATTCTCTTTCATGACTTAAATACATTGATCGTTTCCAATCACTGACACTGAGTGTGTTTTTCCCCTTCCCGGCAGCTGTAATGCCAGGACGGAGCTCCCCAGTCTGTAAGATGTCACGTCTGCACTATAGAATACAGTTTGTTGGTTCAAATACCAATCCGGGGCCTTGTTAAGTTTTCAGACACAAAACAGAGAATGTACATGCAGAGACCTTTCCAGCGGCTATTCCGTGTTTCTGGTTCCTGGTCGATCGGAGCTGGATTAATCAAGACATCAACGCTGATTGACTGTCGAAACATGACTAGTGAAGAGAATGGTGCCTCAATTGGGACTTTCAGCTGGAGCGAAGACTCTGAAGCAACGAAACGCTTCAGTCGCGTTGCCTGGTTCGCGTTGTTTGCACTGCTCGATTCAATGTTGCGCTACGTTGCATCTCTGCATTGACTTTGTATGTAATCATAGGCCAGTGCTCGGACAAATACCTTTGTGCCCGGTGTGAATACACATTTAGAGTTCCAAATAATACAAAAAATATTACATTAAATTGCTACATAAACCTTATATACAGTACTGTAGGTTTTCTGAACTCAAACTTGTTTAACTAACTAAAACATATTTCCACAGCGCTGCAGGTGCTCCATCCTTCTCTGGTCCTGAATATACAAACTGCACCGACTGCACCTGACACCGCTTCACCTCCTCCCCCGAAATAGCTTCCCCAAACTAATGGCTGCAGCAGTCTATATTAAAATTGGCTGGCCAGACGGAGGGCGTAACCATATAAGGAGTTCCCAATGCAGCATCTTTGTTCGATAGTTCTTTCATTGTATTATTTGAATGGCACGATTCAATATTGAGTCAATCTTTCTTTTTCACGATACTTTTCTTTCTCTATCTCTTTTTTGTTCTTTTTGGGAATGCACTGTACGTGTCATGGACCGTGACTAAATGTTCTGATGAGCCGCCACACTCAAATATTGTTATGTTTTGATAGTATTACAACATGTGCGCAGAACACCAGACGTTCAAGACGGATCTGTCCGATATTTCATATTCCATCCTAATTGGCTAACATTGGCTTTCAAAGTTTGCAGGATTGGCCCGTTTTGAACAAAAAGCCTCAAATCATGAACGCAGCGTGCAATTTACGTGAAATCTTTCAAAGACTTTCCTACTATAGGCTGAGGAATATATCCCATCCTTTTCACATTGGCCTGTTATAGCGCCACCAACAGGTGGATTTTTTCAAAACACATTTTTGGAACAAAATGCCATCCAAGGCATAAGAGGAAATGGCACCCTTTTCACATTGGCCTATTATAGCGCCACCAGGAGGCCACAACCTGACCTGGCCTGGTGGGGCCATGTGACTCGAGGGGCACTTTATCTAGTTGCTAGTGTACATCAGTGTCGTGCTCCAGTGGGTTTTCACTCCACACCCTGCACCCCATACCGCAGCTATGCACACATTTTGGTGTCACGTGGGATTGCATTTGCTCATAGGTGCGTATATTGGTAGATTATATCCACAGCTCTGTACCAAACCTCAGTTAATAGTCAAACTCACCCTCAGCACCCCAATAGAACTCTGCTGGCACATTCATATTGAATCCAAAGTAAGTTACCATTAGACACTATGACTATTCTAACACATGTATACGTAATTGTTGTAATTAGACCGTTCACGTTCATGAATGACCTAGTTATGTCTTTGCATAATCACAAGCATTCCCAAAACAATTATTGTCATGGGATGAATAGCTCCCTACGTAACTAACTACTAATAGAAAGAGAGAGAGAGAGAGAGAGAGAGAGAGAGAGAGAGAGAGGTCACAGTAATGAACCTACTCATTCATGGCGTAAGAACATTGAGAATTTGTGATTGATAAATAATATAACAGACAGATGAGGAGATGACAAACACGCGCCTGGCCAGACAGTTGCCGAGACGTTTCAGACAGTTTCTTAAATCACTGTGTCATGAGATGATTACTGCAGTCTGAGCATTGATAAATTACTGACCTAATTTAGTACGGTGGATTCTTCGTTGTGTCTACTGTGAAATAAAGTAGACTAGGCTGCAGCACCCTTTAAAAAAGAATAACATATTTATGCAGCCTATATTTTTACCCCGAATAAAACCACACAGTATGTTTTACCCAATTAAAAGCATATGACTGACTTCGCATAGGCATACACACAAAGGTGATGTGGATGTTTCAGATGCTTTATATACACTTATTTAGAGGAAAACCACTATCACTGTTGGTGAATTTGGGGTTAGAGCCTGTGAAACACCTGATTCACCAAAGGGTAAATTACGTACAATACGTACCAAAGAATATATTGCAAAAATGGACACCCACAAGTGGCCAGGAAAAGCTGGGAATAAACAATTGGAATTTTTTGCACAACCTTGTTTTACTACAGGTAGAAATAAAAAGCAACAGAATCACATTGTGAGTTTTTTGCCCAGGATTAGGGAACAATCAGTAGGCCAGAGCCTTAGCTGTGCCATGCCCCACCCAGCAGATCAAGGAGCCAAACAATCCTGAGAACAATTGAAAGTCTTTCTAGTTTCACTTACTGTAAACTGTATTATTATAAGCGTCTTTAACACCATTGTTTCGCATCACTTTCATCCTCATAAAATGACAACAGGTCTTAGATCTTGGGAGCTTCGAGATAGGCACGGGAGCCCCTCCTCTCTGAAAGCTACAGCAATAGAAGCTATTCAAAGCGACATCAGAGGTGGTGACAGACTCAACAAACTGCTCCAAAGAGAAACATATTGGATAGTTACTCTAAAAGCCACAACATTTCCTGGCCTCAATGATGAAGTTGATTTCATGCCTTTCCTCTGATAGTACTGATATATATATATATATATATATATATATATATATATATATATATATATATATATATATTGTGATTTGGGTTACTATCTAAATGTAAATATTTACTTTATATTTTTCCCTTTGTTTTTCCCATTAATTGTCTTTTTCTTTTCACTTGGTGCTGGTCACTTTGGGTGTTTTGTTATTTGTAATTTTTTGATTTATTGAACATCTTTTGATGTATAATCAACATGATATATATATAAACACAGTGTAACTAAAATGAAATAATTGATATGAAAATGAAATAATAACGATGTAATGATATGATTGGATCACACCCACCACCTGGCTGTATTTAAGGGTGACTAATCAGCCAAGCTGGCAGATAGACCCTGATGAAGACCTTTTTGGTCGAAACGCGTTGGTCCTGTTATTTATTTGCCTTGCTCATCTTCAAATAAACGATTTAATTTTTCACCAAAGACGGAGTGCCTTGGATTCTAAGTCCCAGATATACCTAATATAACTCAAACCGAGCAACCTCAAACTTGACATGTGTGTCCCACTGCCAGATGACCTGGGGGTATAGCAGGGTTCAGTGTGAATTGGAGTTTCCCAAAACCGAAAAATTGGCCATGGTCTTTACACCAATATAAGTGGGAGAGTGCACAATGGAACTCCATTTGCATACAGTATGCTCACGTATGCCATCAACACCAGCTAGTATGTCACTATGACACATCATTCACAACCTGCATATTTTTAGAGTAGGATATATATATACACACACACACTGAGGTATATATATATATATATGTATATGCAAAGCACCTGACGAAGGCTACACAGCGAAACGCGTGGTGCAAATAAAGCAATGAAGCAAAAATAATCTTGTCCTGAGCGTCTCTGGAGTATGCGGTCCCTTCCTCTTCTAAGGAAGTTTTCCCTGGTCTACATTTTATGCCTTGCCTACCAGCACCTCCCCCACTTGGATGTGCACGAAAAGCTACCTGTTTATATATATATATATATACATACAGTATATATATATATATATATACACAGTATATAATTATAGAGGCTTTGGAAAATAAGTGTATAATGGAAAGTTTGGCTCAAACTAGTAACAAAGACAGGGTGTTTGTATGAGGAAGAAGTCTGAGGAGTCCCTTTGATTCATTATCTAAGCTTCCTCTGCATTCCACCTAAATATGCACAATACAAAGGAAGTGGTTTGTTGTAGCCAGGCCATTTAAAAGCTGTTATCACACATTGAAAATAAACTCCGTCTACGAAGTTCACACAATTGCTTCTGAATTAAAATAGATAAATACTATTACTATACTGGGTAGCTCAGTCCAAGCACTTGCCTTTGGACCACAAGTTTCTGGGTTTGATCTCGAGCACCAACAACTCAGTGTACGAGTACTAGCATGGCTTGGGCAACTAAGTCACGCGGTAAGTACTGGGAGCTGATCGTAGGTGTGGCGCTTCACCTCAGGAATCCATATCCCTGGGTTGTAAACTTGTATGCTTTGAAAAGGGTAAAGAGTAAAGACCCTGGGCCAGATTCAGGAAAGAGATTTACAACCAGGTGTAAATGAAGTGCGTAAAGGAGGGTGCATAATCCGTACGATCAATCTCACGTGTCATTCACCAAAGGTTGAGTAATGGCTTCATTTCTGCGTATTGCGGGTGTATCTCATTTCGCCTCTTTCCCAAGCGATTCGCCTGCTGTCGCCTGGTGTATTAGAACATCCACGCCCATTTCACGCCATATAAGGCAACAGGAAATGTGTGTTGACAAAATAATGTTGGGCACATCTTTTTTGAGGTTTGGGGACTATGAATTGATTCAGCATGAAGACTAAAGCATTCTAAATAAATATACGCATGAGTTGATCACTGGTATGTCACACTCCGAGCTGACGTGGAAATGAGCGTACTGTACGACCCTGCACACAGAATTCTGCAAATTCTTTCTCCGGGTCTACCATAAAAAACTAATATGCAGGGCAGAATCATCAAAATAAAAGAGAGCATGTTACAACCACCTAAAAGAAAGTGACCCACTCCATAACAAGGCACTAACCCACAGCGAAACCCCAGAAAGATGCCCCTGGGCCTCAACCAGCTGGTCCTGGAACTCTGTGCACAAACACAAACAGAGCCACCAGATAGAAAACCCACTGGACTAAACCAAATTATAAAACAGCAAATTGAAAGCTCTCTGACACATTGTAAAGAAGCAACCCAAAAGCAGAGTAAACTAGAATTCTATCTGGCCCTAAACAGAGAATACACTGTGGCAGAATACTTGAGCACCGTGATCGACACAAAACAAAGAAGCATGTTAACAAACTCAGCTCACAAAGTTCGGTCTATTCTTTCACCACTTTAATAATACCAATTGGTATTGTATTTTATATAATTTTAATCGTTGATTTAATCACCTTTACAATGAGGTATAGCTTGTAAGGATCAGGTGTTCGTGGAATGAGCAACACAGCTGAAGGTGTGGGTAACGCCTCCAAATTCACCCTTGCTTTGAGTTGCTTAGTGGATTGGATGAGTGCACTCTCACACAGTATATATTATTTTTTAGCTTTTATTGATACATGAACAGTAATCAGACAGGAAATGGGGAGAGATGGGGGGGGTGACACACAGCAAAAGTCATCGGGATCGGGACTCTAACCCGCGACATGCTGTAAAGCTGGATTACCAGCCCATGTGCCCAGACGGCTACGCCAGCCGCCCGGGCCCCATTTTTACATTTTATTATATTTATACTCAGAATTAGGGAACTCTGAGTATAAACGTCTGACTCTGGAAGATCCATACGCAGCCACAAGAGCTTGGTATGTTATGGGGCAGTATCTCTCTCATAGGCAAGACAGAACTCATCATTGAAGGCAATCTCAATGCAGTGAGATATCGGGATGAGATTCTGGAGCCAGCTGCGATCCCATATCTTCAGAATCTGGGACCTAACGGGTCCTCCAGGATGACAACGCTCACCCCCACAGAGCCAGGATCATAAAGTGAAATAAATGACCAATATGTGTTTTTTTCCCCTTATTACTGTGGGAGTGTGCAATCATCCAGTCCACTAAGTAACTCAAAGCAAAGGTTGAATACCATACCAACCATTTGCCATTTTGGCATGTTTTTGGGGGCGCTGCCCACACATTTAGCTGTGTTGCTTATTCCACAAATGCCCGATCCTTACAAGCTATTTGTAAAGGTCAACGATTAAAATGATATAAAATACGGGGCGGGCCACGCTCATATTTTCTGGTCTTGTCCTAAAATTCAGAAATACTGGCAGGATATTCACTCCACCTTGGAGACCATTCTGTGTTTTGAGATACCTCTGTCTGTTTCTTTTCTACTGTTGGGAAATATCCCTGAAGAGTTTCTAACACATGATAAATATTTAATCAAGATCCTCTTAGCATCAAGTAAAAAAGCAATCACACGACGCTGGTACCAACAGGACCCACCAACGAAAGATCAATGGATGGACATTATTGAGGAACTGTATTCTATGGAAAAACTAACATTCATACTGAGACTACAAGAGGATAAATTCTATAAAAAGTGGGAAAAGTGGAATCTCTTCTCTCAGCCTAGCGATATTGCAATAGGATTTCATTGAATGTTTGTTGTAATATGAAAAATGCAGCCTTTTTTCTTTTACTTTTTGTCCTTTTCTTTTCTTTTTCTTTCCCGTATTGTCTTGTTAGTTGAGTTCTTTTTTTTGTCTGTTCTTCCTTCAATAAAAATTAAGTGAAAAAAAAAATGATATAAAATACAATACGAATTGTTATTATTAAAGTGGAGAAATAATGGATCAAAATTTCCAAACTTTGTGTGCTGAGTTTAGATACAAACTCAGTGAGCATATTCTTGCAATCGAGAAAGTCCGTTATAGGCAGACCTGTCTCCCCAGAGAAGACAGAGCAGCGTTTTTATCTGCTGGGCGAAGTAAAACGATGTACAAACACAGCACAGCAGCAAGATTTGTGAGCTGAGCTGTTGTGATAGGAGAAGGATATCAAATGGAACACAACCACCGTAAAGACTACTAGTACTAACCATCTGCATCGAGTGATCTCGGTACATAGAAATTGATTTACCAGTATTGAAGATTCTGACTTTCAATTGTACATACGGTACATTTTGTTTTGAGTGTATTGAATTATACACTCAAAACAAAATGTACCGTATGTACAATTGGCAAAAATAAAAGATGTCATTGGAACGTCTTTGGAAAAGATTGAAAAAAGCCTGGCAAGGGGAGAACAGCAAAATAAATCTGGCAGTCAATGTTAAAAGGTAAGGAAATACGAATCTGGCAGTGAATGAGTTCATGTTTATCATAATCACAGTAATCATTTAAGGCTTTTGTAAATAAATTAAACATGTACACTTTAGAGCACTGCAGAGGGGATGTGTGTCCGTCTATGTCCAGTTGATGCTTGTTAATGTCAATCAAAGCAATTATGTTTCTTTCTGCACTGTCAAATAGGCCTATATCTAATCTAAGAATCAAAGCCAAATATGTTTACAAGCGACCTTCCGTATTATAGACATTTTTGTTTGACCTTTTGGAAATATCTAGGCTCCACTTGGTTGGTAAAGTCCAGATGACTTGACTATGAATTATTTTGGTTAGTGGAATTTATATTTACCTGTATGCAGTATTAATATTGTATTTTGTATTAGTGCGCTGTCTATTTGTCCTCTGAAACAATGTGCTTTACAGTTAATGAGAACTTCACTTGTCCTTTGAGCTTGCATTTTGTATTTATTGTTGTGTAGAAGAACTTTGTTGAACTGTTGAACTTTTTTTAAGTGCTTTATAAATAAAGTGCTTTTGAAAAGGATGGCCAATACGTTAATAATTGCTCATCAGCTATGTTCACTCTTTTTTATAATAAAATGTAAAAGAAAAAGTGGGTAATTTCCAATAGACGGCGACAATATATAAGCCTTTATTGCTGTACCTTTAGGCTAGAGCCAGAGGGGGAGGGTGGCTGTCTGCTCATGGCGTCAGCATGTCCATTCTCTGTGGTCCGGCTAGGCTCTGTTCCCACGTCCATTCTCCAGGGACAGCTCTGTGTCTCTTTGGCCAAAGTCTCCCTAGTAATGCACTGAATTGGCATCGAAGCATGCAACCCTGCAAATGGATAATTCACACATGTGACCCACGTCTTATACTCAGCCAAAAAAAACATACAGTAAATAAGTCTGCAGACAGCAGAGTAATTATGATGAAAAAAAATCTCTTTAACACTATAATGAAACATTAGCCTGGCATCACCACACTGATCACGTGGGATCACTCGCGTGCGTGATCCCACGTGATCAGTCTGGCGATGCCAGCCTATAGTGAAACATGGGAATAAATATGGATGTATAATTTGATTTACCGGTAATTATATCCTGTAATGTGTAGACGATCTGAAATGACCTGAGCTTGTGTTGCTTATTTGTACCCCCATCCCCCGCCTGTGTGGAGACTGAGACAGTAAGACGGCAGTTATGTAGGCTATGGTGCTTTGGTCTCTTGAGTACTTTATCCCAGAGTAAAAAAAGGCATGGTGCTAGGTCAGAGTGTGCATGCTGCGTGGCCTGTCGCTGTCCATTGGTTGTGGTGCTGAACCATTTGCCAATCGATACATGTAGAGCTCAGGGATTCTCGAACGTTTACACCAGGACGGTCAGAACCCGAATGTGCAGGGAATGTTTTTGGTGACCCTACACTAGAATATATATTGATTATTGTGTGTCCTATCAATGTATTTTAAGAGCTACCTGTACATGAGACTATTAGGGCCGATTCATACTCCTATTTTACCGCTGTAGTGCTGAAATGATTTCTGTAGCACCGAAGAGACGACTTTAGGACGGTACCCGCCCCCCCGAACCTCAAATGACGTCACATTGTAGGCTCTACAGAGCCGAACCGACTTTAATTCGGCTCTAAAATAGGAGTATGAATCACGCCTAAGTCCTTGTCACTCACTAATACTGTCATCAAAGAGTTGAGTGTCAACACTCAACCATGAAGGAGAAGATTCAGAAAGAGTATACAGGAGACTGAGGAGAGAGCGTATGGTACTGAAGAGTTAACTCATGTGAATGACTGCTCCATCATGTTAAAAATATATATATTATGGATATTTGATGAAGTCATGCATGCAGATATGAAGCATTTCCGTTTCATAAATATGAAAAATAGTTTCTCAATCTCTTTTGTTTGGCGTTTGTTTTTGTAAACATAATGGAACCAAATTATTCCTCTCGCTATCTGGACTTTGAGACAACGCGACCCTGGGATCCAAATCCGGGAGGGCTGCTCAGGATACGCTTACATCAACAATGAACTTATCATGACACTTCACACACACTCCTACACTCCACGCCGCCTTCACCCGCCCCTCCCCCTGTTGTCCCGGCTGTGCCTCCCACACGCACGCAGCCCCTCCATCCAGAAGGGTTGCGTGTGGGTAGTATTTTTTTACATTGTTGCCTAGACCTACAACCCGCCCTGCCCGCCCACCCAAGACCCAAGTACAGTCTGTGCCTGCACGATACAATGACAATTGTAATGTGATGTGATGTATGCCCCCTCCCCCCCCCCCCCCCGTACCACTCTGTCAACACCCCCACCCCAACTCTGCCTCCCTCCCCCGCAACCCCCCCTCTCCCCCAAACTCTGTTTTCTTTTTCTTTGATGTTGCAAGAAAGATGTATTTGGCACTGCTCTGCGGGCATAAGGGCTACGCTTGCATGCGGGCCCTTTGTCTAAGACAAATGTCTTCCTCGGGAGACAAATAATAATAAAGAACCTTGAAATGGACCCCTGACAGGCGTTACAAATATTTGCCTATAATAAACAATGAGCAATTACTTTACTTTCTGCTCTACCCTAGTATAAAACATGATCATCAGATATTATTATTATATAAGGAAGAAGATTTTTTTTCAAAAAGGTGTATTTGTTAAAATGTCGTTTGTATGTGGACATGCCCACCAGTTCATTAAGTATGCCTGGTGATCCACCAGAACTGAAGCTGCACCCACAGCTGTTGTTGTATGATAAAGGGGGAGGGATTAGAGGATGGGATGGTATTGTGATGTCACTATCACTGTCTAATCATTAGACCCCTTGATGTGGTTATTATGTGCAACTCTAATGAAGTACTGTAGCCTCATAAACACATGAAAAACTGAAGAAAAAAAAGGCTTTTAATCCAGAATTGATCGATGTCACCATAGGCCACATAGTATTATACTATAGGCCTACCACTGTACATAACTAAAATAAAATGAACCAACTGTACAAAAACAAACTTTCAAAGGGGAAGGTGCTTCTTTGGCACCTGTCTATCTGTGCACTATGGGGGTGCCGGGTGCGTTCGGAAATTCGCACTGAGGGCACTATAGTGTTTGTTTGTTTGATTGATTGATTAATGTATTAACAGATTGTATAATTTCAGTACAAGGTTTGTATAAGTATAAGGTTGGTGAGGGGTGCGTTAAGGGTTGGGAGAGGGTTAAGGTTAGGTTTAGGTGTGCTGCCCCGTGGGAAGTTATAGTGAGGGTTTGAGATAGGTTGTAGGACTATATGCATGTTCAATTCATATCAATTCAATTCACCTCTTGTCTTCGTTTATTCAGTGCACAGTGGAGTGCGCTCGAAAAAAAGATTTAGTGCGCTGCGCCCAGGTGTGCTGAGTGAGCCCGTACTGACCGGCCCTACTCAGAAGTTGGGGTTGTCCTGAGTGAGTGCGTCACTGCGGTGCGCTCCCCGGGGGCGAAAGCTATAAGCTAGCTATGGCCAGAATTTAGTAGGCCTACATCATCATACAAGTGTTCATCATTTACCTTGGCCCAATGGCCCATGTTTTAACTGGTTAAAACTCGTTCGTAAGCGCTCGCCGCTCTGTGACGTGACTGCCCAGCGCATAAAAACTGAGCACATTCCCAGTGCGCATATCCGAACGCACAATCTCTTCATTCCATAGATAGAGATATAGAAAACGCACTCTTAATAGCTAAACCTAGCCTTGGATTTTGACGAAAGATAGGACAGTAAAAGTCAGACTCGATAAAAATGCATTTCTCCAAAGCGAAGCTCAACCCATCAAAGTAAAAACATCAATAATGTTGTAAAAACAAATGATGCCTACTTACCAGGTGTTTAGTGAAACAAAAGTAGCCTGTGTTGTTAGGATCGGGACATCTCTTTGAAAGTATAAGCACGTTTTAAACTTCTGAGTGAGACGCAACAGCTAGTGCCCTGCATTGTGAGAGCGAGTTCGTTTCCAGCTGGCTACCACCTGTGTCAAGTGACGGCAAGGATCGAAATGTGCGTCACGTCGGACCAACGTAAGCATTTTACATCTGGTCAGCAAATTCAAAATAAAAGTCAGGCTGACATATTTCACAATTAAATGTCAAAAAACGTTTCCGGTAACCAGAAGAGTGTGGGCACCTGAGAACTCCGGGCACCACTTATATTTACATGCATTTGAATAAATGGGGGGCCAAATACATAAAGCCTAAATAATGTTAGGCTACAAATTGCTACAAAACCTTTGGATAGCTAGTCAGTATAGGCTATAGTCCTAAACAAGTAGGCCTTGAATTTAGACCAAGTTTTACATTATTATAAGGTTAAATCTTTCTTTCTTTTTTAGGTTCCCAGTCGACGTACAGAAGTGCCAGAAATCACTTTTAAACTGATCAGTGATCACTGATGGTTGCTTTACCATGCTTTAACAGCCACCACCCTGACTGGCGATACCCAGTAGTGGATGGTGATGGTGAGGCACTTTCAGACTGGGCATCTAGAAATGACCTTGCTGTGATACATGACCCCAAACAAAGAGGAACTTTCTCTTTGAATGGAACGCCCTACCCTGCACAGATCTTCATTCTTATGACGATTTCCCACACAGTCAACACCGGCCCTTGCTTGTAGGCTACACAATGGCCTACATCCTACAACTCCCAGTCAGTAAGACGCTTGAGGGCGAGAAGCGTGAGCACTCATCCGCCTTGTTGACTGCAGACTGCTATAGACGAGTGCTGGCGCTTTGGCATGGGGGGTCAGATCAACATGGAATGAATTCTGTACAGGGTTTGATGAGGTCAGATCAACATATGGAATGTCAGAACAGGTCAGCTCCATACAGTATATGGAGATAAGGGTGGTAGTGGGGACATTCTCTTGAGTGTACAGGGTTTGATGAGGGCCCAGGTAGGGCCGGGCCTACATTTTTGCCGGCTGCTGGACACGGCTGCACTGATAACTTTGGGGCAGGCCGTCTAGTTTGAATGGACAGGTGGGCCTGTTGAGAACTCTAGTTTTCGCCGGCTGCCGTGCAATGCGCAAGTAGGAACTCGACAGAACTCGAGTGCAGTTCTAGTTGTTACAGTAGTTACTTGGTGGCATTCTAAAACAAAAGGCATACATAATTCATCCAAGTAAAGAAGGTATAAAGAAGAAACACGTTTAGTTTTGTTCAAATGATATTCATTTCAATATTTCATTACATTTGTAGGAAAATGCTCAGTTCTTGAGCAGCTATACAAAGGGAAGGATGGGGTTAACACTGAAAATAAAAGAAAAAGCATTGTCCTGTCTTAAACCTTTGCCTTCTGTACAGTTCAAATTCCATTTGAGTATCTCTGTCTTCTGAAATACAAAATTAAATAATCAGTCAACAAAAGCTCTTTCATGCCATCTGTATCAAAGTAAATACAAAAATAAAAACCTTTACACTCCAAATGTTTAAAATATGTTAAAAGTGTTTCAAACTTTAGAAAGCAACAAGTGGAAACAAGCGGCCTATAGTGTATTGCACCCAGTGCAAGCAAGCCTACTACAGTATCCCTTCAAATCTGTGAAATGTCCTCTATTGCTCCAATACAGCTATTCATCCTGTGCAAAGGTAGCAGGGAACTGCAACATGTACTGTATAGATTGTTGCATAGTCATGCTTGACAATGACATGTATACAATTAACATGCAACATGTTAGATTGGTTTTCAACTAAAAACATTTCAGATTAAAAAGAAAATGTGCAGAATTTGTACAAACAACAAATATAGAAATACCACTAAAAGGAGAGGGAAGACTTAATGTAATAATTATGATCTTTATAGTATAGAACCCATCTTTTAAAGTAGCGGTTTAATTATACGACACATTCAAAAGATACAAACATCGTTTTTTTCATCGTGCTTAGAACATATTGTGTTCTTCTTTTGCTTCAGTTAAATGTCAATAGGTTAAACAGGTAGTACATCACAGGGACAAACAGTACAATAATTTGTACAGTCAGTCTTGAAAATAGTTTACAGGAAAGAAAGTTCCCAAGTACAGTTTTACATACCGAACAAAACATAGAAACTACACTTCCAGACAGGGAAATTGGGTTAAGATTCCTTCACTAAAGAATAGTGATTATGTGTTAGCGGAAACATGCTCTCAGATCCATCCATAAAGTATATGATTCCCCAGTAATATTATACAGAGGATCAATTTTTTGGGAAGAAATAGACAAGAATTGAATTGATTTGACTATTATTATAGAAACCAAGTGGGAACTAATTATTTCAACATTTCTTCATCTAAATCCATATCTTCTGTCTTACAAAGTAATTGCACTTATCTACAATCTTTTTTTCTATTTTGTCTTTAATTACTGATCCATTAAGATTGTAACCAGGTATTACAACTACAGTCTCAGCAGAAAGTATACCTCGGGCTCTGAGGGAGCGCAGGAAGAGTTTGCAGGCAGAAGTGAATCATCTGTATGGTAATGATCGCCAAAGTGGTCCCCATATCCATAGTGTAATGATGTGCAAGCTCCCTCGGGAAGGCCCCTGTCCTCCAGGTGGCCGAGGTAGCCCGCTATGTAAGAGCCTGTAGAGTGCCTGTTAGCTGGCGGGTTCTGAGAGCCTGGTTTATTCCGTAAAACAACCCCACCGATGTTGTTGGAGCTATTGATCCCTGCTGCTGAAACCCGGGGTTTCTGAGCCTCCTGCTGTCTTTCGCGGGCACGGCTGTTGATGTGACGCACGCGGCTTTGGCTCCTGGAAGACAGGCGGCGGGTGAGTAGTGGAGGGGAATCATCAATATCCCTGGAAGCAGAGGGGATTACGTCCGAGTTATGTGGGTGTGGGGCTTTGGCTACCTGGGGGGACAGGGGCCTGTCTGTGTCCCCCTCATCGCCTTCCAGGCTCACCAGTTTGCGCAACTGCTCTGTAAGCGAGTCAGCAGGCTGTGGATTTTCACCATGACCCAGACCACCCATCTTCCTCATGTGGTCCTGTTTATGGGACGTGATGAAACTGCGGCAGATTATGTTATATTTGCTCTGGAAATTGCACAATATATCGTCAGAGGTCAAGTCTCCCAGGGACTTGGACTTACAGGGGCTGGCACCTTTGGAGGCAACAGGACCAGGCTGAGGAAGAGCTGTGTATGGGCGTGAATAGGTCTGCAATGGAGCGTCAGTGTGAGTCTGTGATTGGTGCTTATTATTCGTATGTGAAAAGATTTGTGGCTGTGTTTGGGTGTATGTCTGGCTCTGTGTCTGAGCACAGTGAGAAGCTAAAGGTGAAGGGGTGAAGCAGCTGTAGTCCACCTGGTTGTACACTGCATCACAGTCAGAATGAGGGGAATACAAATGTCTCTCTTTAGATAGACTCGCAGGTGAAGCTGACCGGTCGGGGGGACACTGAGACGAGGAGGAGCCATTGCGGAAGCGTTCTGTCCCCTCCTTCATCATTCGTTTGTCCCCTTGTCCGTCCTGGTAGCACCTGGTTGGGGCATGGATGCCATTGTAGCTCTTTTGTTGGGTGTAGGACCTGTTAGGGCCTCTGTTGTGGTCAAAGGACACAGCTTTGTTCTGGGTAGTTGGGTAACTGTTCTGTGGAAATGCACTGGATTGGGAGGGTCTGGAGCTGGGAGGTCTGTGAAACAGAGACTGGTGGTGATTGGGTGCACTTTGCACATGAGAAGCGTGTGATATGTGTTGATGTTGAATAGCATGGTATGATGAAGGGGGATGTTGCTGTGAGCAGTTAGAAGTGGATCCATTCTTCTGGTAAATGGCATGCCGTTTGGTTGGGCTCGTGAGTCCTCCCCACGTGCCATCATGCTGTGCTGAGGTCAGCATCCTCTCCAGTGGATCCTCATCTACATTTAGCTCCACTTCCATCGAGCCACATTCTGCTGTGTTGTGGTAAAAGTGGGAATGATCATTGTCTACAGAAGGAGCCATATATGTCCTTGATGTCCCCCACTCCAGTTCAGATATCATTCCTGGAGGATCACACACCTCCTCATACACACTCTCCTCTGCCTCCTCACCCCTCTGTGTTTGAGCAGTATGCCAGGCCTGAGTAGAATCTGTCTCCAAACGCTGATGGACCGTTGCTGGGGAGGACCCCGAGCTACTTGAGGACATAATCCCTGCTGTGGCGAGTGCTTGAAGACAGATTGCCTGCTGCTTCATCCTATACACGGATGTAGGTGAGAGCACCTCCTCGTCCAAAATGGTGTAGACGTCCTCCTGCTCTGCGGT
Organism: Protomyctophum bolini; assembly: GCF_963924005.1. Taxonomy (NCBI): domain Eukaryota; kingdom Metazoa; phylum Chordata; class Actinopteri; order Myctophiformes; family Myctophidae; genus Protomyctophum; species Protomyctophum bolini. Next base: position 34,342,270 of record NC_137870.1, on the reverse strand, counting down.
CTCTGGGCTGGAAAAGAGTGGCGGGAAGGACTGATTAGCCCGGGGAGTCTTCTGCGGTGAAATGAGCTCATGGTCTGTATAGCTGGTCTTTTGTGCTGTTTTTTGAGGACTGACATGCCCTTCCATTCTCCCTGGAGGATTGGATGTTTTGCTGGTCTTGAGAGGAGACATGACATTTTGCAGCGTCTTCAGTGGGATGGTAGACTTGAAGTTTGGCTGGCTTGGGCTTGAGTAATGGGAAGGTGCACCGAGGACATGGTGGTCAATGTTCAGACCACCATTCGATAATGTGGAATGCTCATTCTGGTCAACGGTGATGTCAAATTGCCCAATTAGAGCAGAGATGGAACCATGGGTATCATTTGCATTGCCCAGGGAAACGGCATCAATTAGTCTGGAGATGGTGCTGTCCTGTAAGGACATTGGGCTCTTCAGATCAGAGTGATCCATGTTGACAGGGGAGAGAGGTGCCACAAAACGTGGGGCAGGAGAGGAAGATGAGGACATGGAAGGTGCACTGGTGAAAGTTGTGCTGTTCGATGATGTCTCTGGTTTATTTAGACGCCTGTGGGTGTTCTCCGAAGGTACGCTGAAAGGCTGTGTCTGTGTGCCTGTGGAATTGATCTGTGCTTTGCAGTTTCCATTGACCGTCACCTGCTGTGATTGGCTTTTGGGGTAGTCGTTGACACGTCTTGCATCTCCTCCACCAATAACCAGATACGACGTCTCATCTGATTGGTCGGCCTCTTTATTTATATTGCTGTATTTCTTCAAAGGGGTGGAGACTCTGGGTTCAAGGCATGCTGATGATTGAATGGGGAGATCCACAGAGGAAGACCTAGGCCGGTCAAACGTCCCTATAACGACAAAAAAAAGAAAAAAGAAACAAAGATTTGCCAAATGTAGTCGTGCATTATATCATGACATGTACAACACCAAGCCAACCAACAATTAACTGACACGTTCAGTCCAGCCAACACAAACCATTAGCAATATCACAGACAAATGGAATGTACCACCATGTAAAACTAAAAAATGAGGCTGTTTAGGAAACAGAAGGACACATCCATATTCTGGATCATCATTTGTAGGGAGGAGATGGTCAAATGGGATCAAATCACAATAGCAGTACTCTCAGAACACGTTACAACAAAATAACTTGGGTGACGCAACACAGGTATGTTTCTGAATGAGGCAACCATTGCACAATATGCATCTTAGATTACCTGCTGGGATATCCTAGTCAGTTCTCTATTATAAAAAAGCAGCAACAGAGTGAAGAAGGGGCAGAAAAGTCAAGTTAAAGTCTGAGGCAAAACACTGTATGCAGCCTGTCACTTCACATGAAGCTTTTTGGAGAAAGATGAGAAAAAGTAGCTTAGGTATTATAACAATTGAACATTTCATGATAGTATAAGCGCAAAACAAATACAAGACATATGCAAAGGCTCAATTTATGCAACTTAGATCAGCATTTTATGTAGACATAGCACTCTATAGTATTACACATAGTTTCATTATATACTGTAGATATTCCACTGTTAGGTTCTTAGCTTATGTATGATTCATGATGACAATTTTTATTTATATGATGTATTACCATGTTTTTGTTCTTGCTTACTGTAAATTGCTCTGGATTAAGAGCATCTGCTAAATGCCTAGATTGTAAATTGTCAAAAAATGTGAAATTGAAACAAGCACAGTTGGTTTGTTTGTTGTGTTTGCATGCACAAACTTTAAGATTAAATATAAATATATTAATTGTAAGTAAATTGACAATCAGATGGAAAAGGATCGGTTTAAGATAAAGATTCTTAGAATCTTCATCTTAAACAGATCCTTTTCCCATCTGATTTGCATGGCTGTTACTTCAGAGTTCATTCACAGAGTGTATATTACCCACCAATGACAGTGTCCAAATCACGCTGCTCCTTGTCGGGGGTACAGAGAGACAGCTGCCCTTGCAGCAGCCTTTCCAGGGGCATAGACACAGGCCTCTGGGTAAGGGGGGCTCGGGGCAGGGAACGCTTTTCCACTGCTCCCTCTCCTCTAGCCTCCATGGCTGTGCCGATCGTCCCATCTGACACGGCTAGGGCCAATTTGGTTTTCTTGCGTCCTTTGGCTGGGGCACTGGCTGTGCGGCGTAGGAGATGGTCACTGATAGAGCGCTTTCTTAGCATAGCACCAGAGCTGGTGTCCACAGAGGACTTGGAGGAACGGTTAAACAACCCTCTGAAACCACGCAGCTGCTGTCTCTGAGAGCAGGAAGAAATGAGGGGAAAAGATTATGTCAGAATGGGAATAAGAATTATCCTACACAACTAATACATTCCACATAGAGATAAAATAGACATAGCCTGTACATTAATGCCCTTATACATGAATGCACTGTACTAGTGTTCGGTGTTCATAGCCTGGCTCCAGCCCCTGAATCACTGAATAAACAAAATATGTTCTGCCGAATAATGAAGTGAAATTAGTGAAAATTCAGGGGCTGAGTGTCAGGCTACTTCATTCAAGCAACAAGAATGCAATGTTTTAGCTAGCCTACAGATGGCGCCATTTACTTCCAAATTACCACACAAAAGCAATCAGTATTAAGGCATTGTGCATGCATGTTTGACAAGCATCAACAACAATCAAATGAAAACAACAATAAATACATTTGGATTTATTGCAGGCATTTTTGTGAATAGCGATGCATGTATGGCTCTTCCAAGTAAGTTCAAACAAGCAGCAGATATACAAGCAAAGTGTATGGCATATGTAGATGGATCAATGTCATGCAAGAAATTGTGGATATAGGAAAACACAAAACATATGTTTCATGCATTCACGTGCCATGCCAGGCCATATTTATAGACCCTACAAGTATCAGGATACCTTATTAGATCCTAGAAAGTGCATTATTGTAAAGCTGGGATTCAGGACTAGAGGGCTCCACTAGAAAGACAAAGGGTCAAAAAAAAGTTTACCTTTAAATAAAGCAGGAGAAATAATTCATATTACGTGAGATGCTGTTTTGACAACTTCAGACTGTACTTTCAATTGTGAAAAAAGGTTCAGAGAGGGTATAATAGCCCTCTCTGAATCTCCTAACCCATGGCTCTTCAATAGGGATTATTTTGCAGCCAAATATTTGTGTGATATAAACTATTTTGTTTTACATTAACTACTTGAACCCTAGCATCCCTTTTCTGAGGTGAACATTAACCGAAAATAGCAAATCTACAAGCTCACACCGCTTCGCGCTGCGAGGCGTTGTGAGCTTGTAGATCAGCGATTTTCGGCAAAGAGGTTTGGTGTAGAGGGAAAAAAAGAGCAGACCAAGTACACGTGTTCTAAGTATTGAGGATTTAAGTAGTTAACTGTCTGAAAATACACATTAACATGAATCCAACGCAACGCTACACAATTAAAGTGCTGTTAGTGCAGCTATCTACGAAATCTATGAAAAAGTTTAATCTGCAACACAATTGTGTAGATTTTGTTGGTGTCCCTGCTTCATCTCTGTCTTAGCTAGGGGGTCCTTGGCCTGAAAATCATTGAAGACCCCCCTGTCCTAACCTTAAGAATAAAAAAGAAGAAGTAAACATAATATTACACCTACCTTTCCATAGATATCTTGCACTGTTACATGCACAAATATAGAAGCCTCAGTCAAGCCCTCCAAGTAAACATGCCTGTAACCTGTTGCCAGAGATGAGGGGAGAAAGAGAGACAAAGAATATGACAGAGTGAAATAACAAGATCAAACAGAGATATCAAGCGGTCAAATGGCCATGTCAAGCTGCACTTGCCCACAGACAGTCCATCGTTTCGATGGACTGTCTGTGGGTGGTCTGTGGATGGTTATGTTGTCAAGAATATATACCGTAGTAATATAAATGTTAAGTGCCATGGCTGGGGGATATCATATGAGTCCCTATGCCTGTGCATGGGTCTACAGCAGCATATCCACAATGATTCTAATGGACGTTGACAGAGCTTGTCACTATGCATACTCCAACACCTTGGGCCCCTTATGTATACACATTAAAACCTTTATACAACTCAATGCACAATAAGTGAAATGCTGCACAGACCAGGCATAAGGCTGCTGAGGGCAACAGTCCGTTGACCAACAAAGTCTCGCCCAATGGGGTCGTGGTCCCAGACGAGAAAGCGCACCAGAGCGACCTCAGCCATGTGGAGTGTGAAGGATAACGTCTCCTCCCACACTGGGTTAAAACCTATAGGGGACGCACACATTCAGAAGCACAATTATTGTTATTCCCCAGGTATGTGTGCACAATCAAGACATTTGTCTCGGTGAGGTTGTTACGTTACACTGAATCGCAGGGAATCGGTATAATAATACAACTGTTAATAATAAAAATGTAGTAATTGTTTTTATTTTCCCCATTATAGCTAGAAACTATATACAATATAGAATTACGTTAGACTATAATGTAGACTATAGAGATTGATATCGGCAACATAAATATATAAATATAATATATAAAAATATATTGATTATTGTTCTTGTTGAAAGTGTACACAGAGAGACAAATACATTCATATTATACAATCTTCCGACAAGCAAATATATACAGGCATTAGAGTATACTGAAGAGTGCGTTCCAACAGCCACTGATAATATGCTATCCTGTCGGACATCTGTGCGTTTGTGTTCATGTTCATGTGTGCACGTGTCTTACCATTATCATCCACAACTCGTGTTTGTTCTTTGCAGCAATCAACAGGCAGGCCAATGATCTCCACCTCAACAAAGGGGTCAATGATCTGATGGAGAGAGTAAGACAACAAAACCATCAAATGCAGCAGAATTCTGCAATTATACTCTAAAGACTGTACTATACAAAGGCTTATCTGTCTGTGTTTAAAAAGCAGGTGGCGTGCGCACATCCAGTTCCTGGCTAGTGCTGGACTAAAGGTCCAGTGCCTTAACTAATGGTGTTTTAAATAAAACAAAACACCACTGGAGCAGAGCCTGTTATCTGTCTGTGTGCCTGTGCACTTGTGCTTAAGTAAACATGTACCTCTCCACGATCCCCAAGCATGGAATCTGGTGGTTTGGGCAGCTGCTGTCCACTAATGATCTTGAGAATGAGTTGTTTCTTTGGGCAGGCTGGAAGCGGGTCGTCAGAGAATGAATTGAATGAACCTGGAGGAGGTACAGTATCAGATGTTGGAGCAGGACAGATGGTGTTTGACAATGTGGTGATGTGTACAATGCACAGGTATAATTCACTACCTTTGCACATGGGCGGTGGTTTGAGGACATAGCCACTACCTCCGTTTACCATGAACTTGGCTCTGTTGAGTTGCATCATCCTGCCCTCTGTCTGGTAATTTAGAGAAACTAAACAAATAGCGAAAAAGAAAGAAAGACATGAGATGTTTATTTGGCCACATAAACCATTATTAATCATAATGAATAATAATTGTATCTAGATGTCATTAGGCTATTAGTCACTTTATCATAATACAGTCTAAAGTAAATACATCACAGAACAGCATGATTCATGTCTTATATAGAGAATTGGGCTTTATGTTAATCGTTACAGTATAAAGATTTCACTAAAGCCTTCCTTACCTACAAGTACAGAGCCCTGGGGGACTCCAGTGAACCAAGGGTTTAGGAAGTTAATGCATAATATAATGCCTGAAAATCTGTTCTCTTTGGCAAATGATGCCGTCGTGTGATGTAGTATAAATTAAACACTTTCAACGACAACCAGGCATTACTATCTTGGGCATGTCACTCACGACAGGCTAAAGTTTAAAAAAATCCAGGGAAAAAGAATGAATGTAATTTATATTAAATAGTTGATTTTTCACGCGTTAAGATAGATCTTCTATTTTTGCTTGACAATGTCTAAAATAGGGCTTAAGTGGTTGAGATTTACTGTGAGCCCTGAAAGCAGAGACCAAATATAAATAATGAAGAAGAGATGAATGTGTGAGAGAGAGAACAGGAAACAAAAGTTTGATCAAGAACAGCTGTTACCGAGACGGTCCAATTCAGGATGATTTATTAGAGAAAGGAATTGGTTTACAGCATATTGTCTCAACTAGTTATTCATTGCAACTTGTATTAGTTCCTACTCCTTTATGGCTTTGAGTCTCAGCAATATGAGGATATATATGATCTTATTAACCTTTGAATTGTATTGAAATACATTTGAATTCAATTTAATTTAATAATATTTGGACTGCTGGACAGCTGACAGTAGGCTCTGGACAGCTGACAGTATGTATAATATATATATATATATATATATATATATTATTTTTTTAAGAGTAAAGATAGCCTACTGTCAGGTGTCCAGCAGTCCAAATATTATTAAATTAAATTTCAGAATGGTAGACCTGAGGCCTACCATACCAGGCCTGAGGCCTACCATTGCGTGGCACATCTATGCACGGAATGTCTATGTTCACAGGCTTCTGTGTGCGGCGGCCTAGAGGGAATCTGAGCATGGGCGGCACTACAAGTCTTACACTAAATGCGTTCAAATGGCACACCGGACCTGCCTTAAGCTGGTGCGGTGGAACTTTCTTTGCATCATTTAAACTTTTTAGAAAGACAATGGCACACCGTGTGATGTTATAATGTGCACAACTGCACATATCTTCATTTCTCTTTTCTATCTTCCTGTCACCGCATAAAAAACATGACGAAGGTCAGCGACAGGGGGTCTATGTGTCGGGAATCGGGTTCGAGTCTTAGAATGACAGACAGCCGTCTCACCCAGTTGGGAGCCCACGTTCCAGTAGAACTGGGGGTTGAAGTTGGACGAGTCAATGCGATAGCCTGACGGGTAGATCCGTGACAGCCGTCTCTGATTGAACGCCAGGAACTCTTCAGACCTGTGATGGACCATTGACTGAGCTCTGGTCTCGCTGAATGACAAGACGTCACATGGAGCACCTGTATGAAACCATGGAATGGCAGACAGATCCACAGTGAATGGAGGACAGTGCGTTTAGGGTAGGGATGATGACATACTTATTCCAACTAATCAATTTAATTGAATATGAACAAATAATCACACATTTATCAAATTAGAGCTTGTAGGTCGGCTATTTTCACTATTTTTGTGCGACCACACGACAACATATAAAATAGGGCACCTATCTTCATGTACACTAATTGGTCCTCACTAAAGCTCATTAAAATAACTTCTATCTACTCACTCACTGTGTGTCAGAGGAGGGCTGTTCAGAAACCTGCCTGCCAATGACATTTCATGTTCCCACATTTTGGAGTTTCATTACTTTTACGTTAACTTTTACATTACCATTACACGTTCTCCATCTTTATTTATTTTAAATGACGTGTCCCACTGCTAGAACTAAACAGCACTCACAATCGCATCTTCTTTGCTGGCCTAACACCTGCTAAGAAGATGGTTGCTACGCGGTGGAAACCGCGAAGGTTAGTGCCAATGGACACTAACCTTTTTAGATATAGTTTACCTAGAAATTGCATGGAGCAAAAGAGCATATGGTCTAACACGGTCTAGCATGGTGTCTTTACACAGTGGTAAGAGCTTTGCACACTTTTCATGACATCGTTGGTCCAGGGAGGGGATGGGTGGGTGTTTTTGTTTTCAAACCTAATTGTGTGGCTGTGTGGGTGGGTTTGTGACAGTATGTGTACAGTATGTGCTTGTTTCATACCTTCATTTAGACACTCATGTGAGGCCACAGAGTTGGTGAATACCACCAGCTCTGACAGATCTCTACTCAGTTTCATTGTCCTCCTCCTCCGTCCACCCCTAGCAGAATAAAAAAAGACAGCACAGGGTTATAGCATTAGAGTTAAACATAGTTTTAATGAGGTTAAGGTTAGGAATAAGGTTAGGTTTAGGTATAGTTTTACTGAAGTTACATTTAGGAATAAGGTAAGAATCAGACAGCACGAATGTACTGTAATTATCAGTGTTCATTTCAGTCCATGTGGTTACATTTGTACACTCACATAAAGAAACTGTACAAATTGTTTGTGTGCACTCTGTACAGTACATTACAATTACATACGGTATACTGTAGAAGAGGTATTCATTTAGCACACATTTACACCCATCTACACACTCACACACACACACACACACACACACACACACACACACACACACACACACACACACACACACACACAGGGAGATGTCCATCAACGTGGCAGCTTAGAAATAGCAGGAAAAAGCATCAAAGGTATTAGCACATATTTACACCCATCTACTGTACACGCTCGCACACATGCACACACACACACACACACACACACACACACACACACACACACACACACACACACACACACACACAAGGGGGAGTTGTTCATCAACATGGCAGGCGGCAGCTTAGAAATAGCAGGAAAGAGCATCAAAGGGAAACATCTTAATATGGAGCAGAATGGATGCTGCGCACGCACACACGCACGCACACACACACACACACACACACACACACACACACACACACACACACACACATCACATCTACTTCTAACACATAGGCTACAGTACATACACAAGTACAGTCAATATAGAAATACAAGAGCAGCCATGCAGAAATCTGCATCCTGACAGTTCCTGTGAACATGCATATATAAATATGGAACACTAAAGTTTGCCTACGAGAACAAAGTGAGAGGAAGGAAGGACGCACGCACGAGCGTGCACACACACACACACACACACACACACACACACACACACAGTCTGTTTTTACATTTATGTTCAATAAACTATTCAATCAATCAAAAAATTGCAAAAACAGTCAATTTACGGTATGTGTTGTGAGCTTGTATTTATGCTATTTAGGGTACAGTCATGGATTAAGTGGTAAAGACAAGATACTGTGAAGAGAGGACTTGACTTCAACAGCTGCTGTTACTGTCACTGTGTGTGGGGAATCTCATCATAACCTTTAAATATAGAAAGTTCGAAATTAAACGAACATGTTTAGCTCAGCATCATCTATCAGACTTTAGTTAAGTTCTCAAGGCATATGCTTAATATTTTCATAAGATGGTCGGATCATGTTGTGCTGCTGTCTCAAAGGGCTTTTGGGGAACGGGTTTGCTCCATGCAGTACCTTAGGTGGCTCTTATGCAGCTGTGTAAGCTATGCATGAGCTGAAATCGCTTTGGGAAACCCAGCCAATGACAATGTCAGCCCAGGGGCCTGTGTTTGAATCAAGTAGACTGAAAACCCACCTGCTGAACACCTGGCTTCCAGACTCATGGACAGAGGTTTCCTCAAAATCTTCGTCCTCCTGCTCAGATGTATGGCATGCTAGCCTGGACTTGGAGAGCTTCTGCAGAGGGGAGCAAGGGGTTAAAAGAGCAATGTGCAAATGTAACCAAATACTCAATAGACTAAAAAATATATATATATTCCTTCATAATTCATACAATACCATTAAAAAAAACGTAGACATGAATGAATCCTACATTAACATTAATAGTGACAAGTGTACACAAATCCTGCCCACACAGGCCCATTACATATACACATGAATGATTCTTCCCACATATACCAACATGAACCACGTCCTTAAAAGAACAGTGTGTATCCTTCATTGAGAGCATCATTGCTTGTGTGCGTGCGTGTGCGTGTTTAGTGCAGATAGTGTGGGCTTGGCAATATGTGTGTGTGTGTGTGTACTGGTGCACCATTTGTTTCTTTGACAGGAGTAGCAGCATCTCCATTAAAGCTTAAATGGAGTTGAGGGGAGGATGAGACTGTGGTCACAGTAATTACAGGCCTTGGGTTGCTTGTCAAAAGGAAGCGTGAAAGAAAGTGGGGGTAGAAAGAATGGAACACAGGTCGAGGAAATGTGATGCAAAAGAAAGGTCATCGTCATGTGATAAAAGAGGAATAATAATCTGGCTTGGGCACGAGGGGATGTGAGGAGAACAAACAAGCACAACATGTTGATAACTGCCCTATTTGACCCTATTTCAATGAGCGGATAAAGGGCTCCATTTTCGTCTGATCTTTCTAAATACACTGTTTTGAGATTTAACAGTGGGGAAGGGGTGTTCCCCCACTAAAGTTGGTATTATTCCCCACAAATAAAATTGTAATTCAATTAATTTACTTCCTATTTACCAGTAGTCTCGCGTTGCCAGGCAATCATAGATCTGACCTACAAATGCATCTGGTGAGTGGTGACATCAAATTTCAATATAGTTGCTAGAACAACGGTGAAGATTGCAGCTAACAAATGTACGCCTTCTGCGAACGAAGGCACACATGCATGTGTGCCTTAGTTTATAGAATGTTGTTTGTGCCTGCATGTGATGTCAGCTGCCTTTCTCTTTTTTGCCCCCAGCCACTCCCGGGCTGAAAACCACTTGCAGAACACCTCTGTGATTGTACAAACGTTGTACAGCACTATAACTAAAAAACATCGCATGGATGCACCTGGGACGTATCCTCAGTGATGTATCCTGAGGTCATCGGGGTTTCGGGTCTTCCAACATCATACCCCTCACTCAGGCGACCCAGCCAGGAGTGATCAAGTCCCGACTTACGTCCCAGTAGCTACCCTCAATCAGTCCCACTAGGGCAAAACCAGGGGCACACAATCCGCTGGAACTACTCCAGAACTACTCTGCCAGGGCTGGGAGGTACACTTCTGGCGCATGGAGGGACTAGGCTCATGGAGGGACTAGGCTCTGTGGGTTGTCTCCTGTCCGTGCCCCTCCTACGTCCCAGCACCAGACAGTTCATTCAGGAGTGGTGGGCAATGGTTCCGCAGGGACATGGTGCTGCGGTTCCGCTTGCTTCTTGCATGGCCCTCCCAAAGGCCTCACCGAGGGATGTTGGGCTTCCTCCTCACGGAGGACAGAGGCTGGGGCGCTAACCCATACTGCTCACCCGGGTGCCGTCTACATTCCGGCTGTCACCTGTCTCTACGGTGAGACGGTGGTCTATTCCTATGAGCACTAATTTATTATAACTATTTTTTCTTGTATGTTGTAAGGGCACAAATAATAATAATAATACAACTACAAGTTAGATATTATTCCAAAATACAAATGAAACAACCCTTGGTCACATGTTCACAGTACTCACCTTCTGTTTAAGCGTTGTGAGGAAGGATCTGCTGTGAGATTTCTTCAGAGCCTTCTTCTGGACAAAATGAAAACAAGGTTATAAACTGTTGGTATGTGCATCATGCATGGTGGATCCATCCGTGTGGGTGCATGTGCGTGTGGATCTATTAAAGCATTTTGGGGCGGGAACCCATTTTGGTGTTTTAAACATTATGTTATAATTTAGCTATTGAAAATAGCAGATCTACAAGCTCATAGCGTGCCACCGAGTGGCGCGCTACGAGCTTGTAGGTCTGACGACTGACATAGAAACATAGCTGTCAGAATGTAGAAGGCATTTTTAGAATCTGATCTCAGGTCAAAATGGGTTCAGTCCTCTGTGAAACACAAAATCCTGAATCTCAACTTTGCTGCAGGGTCAGTTCAGTTATAGGTGAGAGAGGAAGAGCTGGAAATAGAGGGAGCAATGAGGAAAAGAGCTGATATATTTACATAGAGATATTGACAAGCAGAAATAGGGACACTGACAGAGGTTAACGAGAGAGGCAAAAAGAAGCGGTGTGTGAGAGTTTGATAGACAGAATGGGGTGAGAGGCTGAACAGTAAATTAGAATGAAAAAAACAGGGACACTCAATGAGCAACACTACTGCATTAAAATGGATGTCAGGAAACTCAAGCTTCTATGAATAGCACGAAAGGCAGGCAGGGAAATTAAATATTAAGTAATACTGCAAGATGTTCAGTTTCTCGTTGCTTTTTGGTCTGTTTTTCAGTGTTTTGAAATTCCAGCCATCATTGAGCTTCATCATCATGGACAGCCACTATGTGCACATGCACACTGGCTGTCCATGTTGTGGTTGTGTCTGTTTGCGTGCGTGCGTGCGTCTGCACGCATGTGCACGCGCGTGCATGTGAAATCTCCTTTATTCAGATGTTTTATTCCGTCAGACGTTTCGGTGAGATAATGTGCTGCTTATTAAAACAAACAGAAAAGACAATTGTGATAATTTCCCCTGGAAATGTTCACTGTCCATAGTAATACCTAGTGAAATGGTCCACTGCACACTGAAATTATAGAATTCTTACAAACAATAACATAGAAGATCTGTGCCAGTGGCGTGCACAGATAGACACTAGGGGGCGCTAGCTTTTCCCTCTGGACAAAATGTGCCCACACACAGTGTACAGTATAGAGTGTTGCAGTCCCGCCCCCTTTCATGACGACGCCAGGCCCAGGAAATTAATCCCAATGCATTTTTCCCATAGACATTTCAAAAAGTATTTATTTAAAGACCTTTTAAGCGTACGAAGCCAACTCGAGTCGTGAAAAGTCTATGAGGAAAATTAACGGGGATTTCTTTTCCGGGTCTCTCGAGGGGGGGCGGGACTGCGACGCTCTATGTGGATCAGTATGTGGACCATGGTGACATTGATCAATTCTTGATGAAAATCTTCTAATATATTATTTAGGCCCCAAAATCTATGAATCTCACACTATTAAGGCACCCGGCCGGTTTCACGCGCTGCACAAGGTGCAGCGTTTTTCACTTGAGCACCTGCCCCTCTAAATGTCTGTGCACGCCACTGATCTGCGCTTAGGTCTGCAGTGGAACCAAGGAAACACAGCCAAATGTTCACTAATCATCTAAACCGGACACTTGGATGGATACACAATGGGGAATTAGGCCTTCTGTTTGTGGTGGAGTCAAGGTGCTTCTTGAGGGCGTACCTGCCGGACGTTGTTCTGAAGTCCCTGATGGGTGGCCCGCAGCAGAGCTTGGATAGAGAAGCTGTCGGTGTCTTCCTTGTCCCCGATCTGAGACTCCTTCAGCAGGGAGTCCAATTTATTTCTGATGTGAGACTCTACCTGGTGATGGCCATTCTGTGTTGGGAAGAGAAGAGAAGAGAAGAGAAGAGAAGAGAAGAGAAGAGAAGAGAAGAGAAGAGAAGAGAAGAGAAGAGAAGAGAAGAGAAGAGAAGAGAAGAGAAGAGAAGAGAAGAGAAGAGAAACAAAGAAATAATGAATTCGCTTCAACAGAGACAGTGATGCATGAATCTATAGATAGATCTATCTATGGCAGTGGTTCCCAAAGTGGGGACCGGGGACCCTCAGGGGTCCTTGAGGGAGTTCCAGGGGGTCCCCAGCTAAATGATAGGGGTCTGTAACCCCACACGTAGTTCACACTTTCAATGACAAATGGAAGACTTTCCTAAAACAATATTTAAGCATAAAAAGTATCACTTTTCCTTTCTTTCACATCTCATTATGTCACTGGCATTGTGTCCTGTAGCCTGCTTAACGCTTACTGCTTTAACACAATGAGTGCCACCTGGTGGACAAAAGTGGTGGCCCTTGGGTGTTAAATGTGCCAAGAGTATTTTTAGTATGGCGCACGCGATGGTTTGTCGCCATCTTGGATGCTAATACCAATAGCGCCAATGCTAGTGAGCTAAGGCGAGGTCCATCCTTGCTCCAGAAAACGCCATATTCCACGATCACCGGAAAATCTGAAATGACCTCCGAACATCACCAATCTGATCAACAACACGGACAGCGGTGTAGTTTCAGAGAATAGAGCATGGAAAGCCGTGGCTAATACAGAAGCTATATTGGAGTTGCGTGCGCAACTCCGGTGCAGGCGAGGGCCTAGCAACCGTGCCTAGAAACCGGAGCGCTTCCAAAGATGGAAAATAGAGAGGCATTCTTATATCGATATTAAATGCATTAAGTGCCATCGTGTCCGATGAAGGATCCAAACAGGAAGTCCTTGCCAGAATTTACGCAAACAACAAATATGATATCTGTAGCTTTTTGTTAACAGCAAGCGTAAAGGTTGTGGAAGATTAAGCCCTGTATTCCAGTATAAAATTGCACAATAAAGGCGTAATTCTGGCTTTCATGGCTTCAAGAAATTGGGAAATAAATAAGCAGCTAATAATAATAAGCTCTAAACGATGCTGAAGTTTAGCAGTGATCTACAACGCTATAGATCATACAGTAGTTTCTGCTGTATGTCTGCCATTATAAAAAAGATGCAATAAACAAGCCATGACATTATGCTGTCTTTTGAACTACGTAACTATTTTAATGCCGTCATCTTCTATTCACTGTGACAAAATGTTTGACTGCACCATTAAGCATTGATTAGCACGAAACATTACTACACACATGATGTAGCAAGGATGTGTGTAGCAACATTACAACCTAATTAGTGCAGCTATTGCATCTGGAACAGCAATGCCATTACGATGCAATTATCTATCCATTACTTGCGTGTGGTGGGAAGTATTTGCTTCTTAAACATGACGGTATTCCAGTCCAAATGAAGACACTCAACTAGACCAGTAATTCTCAATCTTTCTTGGATTCGGGCCCACTTCAATATCTCAAAAGTGATTGGGGTCGCCCCGTCTGACCACTCGACATGGCAGTAAGTGGCCCACTTGTAATATCCTCACGGCACACCACTAGGCTTACAGGAACACAGAGTACCTCCAAAATGTAGGAGTGGAGAGGATAGAATGGCCGTGAGTCCAGACCTCAACCCAATTGAACACTTGTGGGATCAGCTTGGGTGTGCTGTAAGTGCGACCAACAGAACCAAGTGTTGTTTTTTCCTTATTACTGTAGGAGAGTGCAATCATCCAATCCACTAAGCAACTCAAACTAAAGCAAGGGTTGGTATACACATTTTTGGGGGCGCTACCCACCCGCTTAGCTGTGTTGCTCATTCCACGAATGACCGATCCTTACAATCTATACAGACTATACCTCGTTGTATGTACAGGTGACAACAATCAACGATTACAATTATATAAAACATAAACCAATTGGTATTATCAAAGTAGAGAAATAAAGGACCAAAGTGACATTTCTGAACTTTTGTTGCTGAGTATATAATATATATTTTTAAATGGTATATTCTTTTAGATTGTATTACACAATACTTACTGTGATCTTTCTTAATCCTATAGGCTACCTGACAAATAAACCAAAGTACGAAAAAAACTATAACTAAACTAAAACTAAACCTGCTCTAAAAACTAACTAAAACTAACTGAAATAGAAGGAAAAAAAGTCAAAACTAACTAAAACTAAACTATAATGAAAAAACCAAAACTATTATAACCTTGATCCACTCCTTACATTACTGTGCTTCAGTTTAAAGTCATCCTCAATTTCATCAGCGCTGTCGTCGTCTGACACGTCCCCTTCCTCTGCATCTGCAGACAGATAGGGAGGAAGACGTTTCCCCTGGGGAGAGAGAGAGAGAGAGAGAGAGAGAGAGAGACAGACAGACAGACAGACAGACAGACAGACAGACAGACAGACAGACGGGGGAGGGTATTAAAGAGAGATATGAAAGAGGGAATTGCATTGTCTCAATCGAATTCACCTCACACTTTGAGCATTTTTCTTTTTTCCAAAAAGGGGGAGAAAGACTCTCCAAACTAGTTCGAAATACCCAAGCGAAGCTGATCCTTTCCCACGTCAGAAGGAGCGTGTATTGACCTTAAAAGTCTCCTATACTCTCACATACACATCAATGTCCCCTCCCTCCCATATCTTAAACATATGCACACTGACATGTGTGTCAAACTGTCATGACTGCATACAACTCAAAATAAAGGCACACAGACTAACAACACACACACACACACACACACACACACACACACACACACACACACACACACACACACACAGTATGCCCCCTAGACACGGCACGATTTTCAAATTTGTCAGAAAGCCAAGATCGCTCCGCAGTTCACTCCCTAAATCAGCTGTCAAGTCATTGTGGTTTCCCGACTATATGCCATATCGGTGACACCGCGACAGGGGATATCACACACTGCAAGATATTCAACAGGACGCAATAGACAGATGTGCAATATATTTTATTTTATTTTATTTTCTTGGTGTTATTTGTATTACGAGCAAGAAGAGCAATTGTAATTTCCCTTGGTGATCAAACTATTTCTGTTCAATTTCTGCATCTCCAATTCTCCAACGTCTGCTTGGTCACGGAAACATGCATAATTTAAGCGATATTACATGAGAGGGTGTTCTTTATTGTCATTGATTCACGCCTGCGGTGCCGTAGGAACTCCCGCAGAAGTGCATTAAAGCAGCTATAACATGCATTTTAAAACAGTTTTTAATATTTCATATCATATTGTCTATGTCCCTCAAACTTATTTATAATGGTGTGAGCCTCAATCACCACTCTGATATAACCAGTCCATGGCATTTCTTTTTTGCTTCTGAAGCTGTTTTAACTGCAGTACCACAAAGTACCAAGTAGGTGGTGGGGGTGCTGATATGCAACTTATTTAATATTTGAGTCATTATAATACTGATGCTAGATAAACACAGGCTTGTTTCCATTCCATGCCAGCTTGGAAAATCAACAATGGCGGACAAAGTGGAAATGCAAATTTGGAACTGAAGACTGAAGAGAGGGAGGAATTATACAACGTAGGGTGACATTGATGACATCACAAATATGACCAAATCATTTCCGTTGTTCCTGAGAGCAATTTCTATAAAAGCCCCTATATGATGAGGAATCCTGTAAAAAGTTTTTTTTTGTTATAGGTCCTTTAATGACGATAAAGAACACCCTCCAGTGTAATATTGCAATTATACAACAGTTACCCTTAAAACTAAGATAATCGCAGAAAAATGATATGGTTTTTATAATGACAGATGTGATGTAGTCACTACGACCACAAATGTCCCAATTAACTAGCTAGCCTATAGCCACGAAGTCTGCTGCGCTCTAGGAGAAAAACACAGCTTAAATCTTTGTTTTGATTAGGTGTTCCTTTGCACTGGTTTAAGGAACGGCTATTAGCTGTTTCAACCAATCAGATTGCTTCCTCGAAATGACCTGTTGTATAATTGAAATTACATGATTCCATTCGCAACACGGGATCTCTGCATAGATTGATTCCAACTAGTGTGATAACTATATTAATGTAAAATATTTAAAATGTCATAAAACGAATAAAATATTGCCTACATTACCATAGGCACAGCAGAATGGTAGGTATTTTTGTTCGGTTTGCAAATATAATACTGCTATTTGTATAATATAATTACAGCTCTTTTCGTTCAGGGAGACCTCATGCGACCTTGTATTCATGAGGAGTCCAAGCTGCTTCTTTTCACCTAAAGCCAAGGGACAGTTTCCCCGGCCAGACGTAGCGTGTAGAAGGAACACGTTATTCCGACCAATTCCTTTCCCCTCCATCAGGCGCTCCGGCTGACCAGGGGAAGGTAGTTTAGAGAACAGGAGTACTGAGGGTACCTAGCCTAGGGGACACAGGGAGAACATGCAAACTCCACACAAAAAGCCCCTTTTGCCAACCCCACCTCGGATAAATGGTTTATCTTGGTTTATCAGTCTGAAATTATGAATATTAATGCAGGCTACTAGAGTAGGCGACAAAGAAATGATACGCTCTCACTGAACCTGCAACCCATACAAACCCTGCAACAGTGCAGGAGCGCAGTGTCAGAACGTACATGTTTTGTGGTGGTGCTGATTCCATCTATAGCAACTAGCAACTTAAGACTGTCTACAATAATATCATCAGATTTACCAATATTTATAACACACATAATATCCCCACGTGGATTAAAAAAGCTTCATATACCAATCCATCTATCTACGTTTCTGCCTGTGACAGTCTGATGAAATAGTCTCATTTACGTGTAAATCTCATTTACACAACACAATGAACCAAGAAAGCTGTTCTGTATGCTGGTCACAACACATTTCATATCATTATTGACTGGCAGTCGCCAACAGCTCTGGATATGAAACCTGACAGATATCACGAGATGCTCGTCGATTGCATCCTTGACTGCTGAAATAACACACAACTCGCTTCTTTGAAACGTTCACACAGCGAGCAAAACCCCGGGGACTGTGGGGACTGAGTTGAATCCCAATTTACAATTACTTGCATGATTTGCATTACTCTTTCTCTCTCTCAATTCAATTCAATTAGCTTTATTGGCATGAATGTTATAGCTACAGTATTGCCAAAGCATGAAGTTCAACCAAGAACCAAACAAAATTTAATAAATAAAAAATATAACAGAAAACAAGCAAATAGAACATTAATTTTCACAATACAATATGAAAATACCGTCATACCGGTCAAAATGTACAGTATTAAATGTGTCCGTGGTGTGTCGAGATGGTTCGTGTCAGGATAATAGTCACATTGTGTACACACAGTCACATACTGTGCCAGATGTGCTGCAGGTCCCTCTCCCAACATAATGAGTTGTTTGTCATTGTCATGCAACTCTTTAAACTTTGGGATCAACAACTCAAATTTATTAAAATATGTGGTTCTTATATTATTATATTTATTACAATGAATTAGAAAGTGTGTCTCAGTCTCTACCTCAGCTGAGGTACAATGACCACAGACTCTCCACTGTTCTGGAGGTAGGTAGGACCTCTTGTGTCGTCCTTTCTCTATGGCCAGACTGTGGTCACTCATTCTGTATTTGGTCATGATCTGTCGCTGTTTTTTTTAATCTTTGACCGTATACAGATACTCAGCCAGTTTATATTCATGTTTTAGGGCCAGATAACAATTAAGTTTGTTTTGAGTTTTGGTTTGATTGGTCCAATGTTCCAGATATGTGTATTTTATTAGTTTAATAATTTGGTTGACTCTAATTAGTGGTTGCAAAGCAGTGCTGGTCTGAGGTTGAGGCTGGACACTGTTCTGTGGTAGCTGATCAATAAGTCCAAGGACTAGTTGGCAGAAAGGACTCTTTTGGGGTTTCATGTCCTGGGATTGCAGGGCCTGGAATCCCAGGCTGTCTTGGGGGCTTCTCTCTCTCTCTCTCTCTCTCTCTCTCTCTCTCTCTCTCTCACTGTCTCACATACACTAGTTATCTCCTTTCAAGTTCACTGTGTGTCTCTTTTCCCAGGTTTACAAGCATGAGTTAGAGCCACTTATCTCTCACACACACACACACACACACACACACACACACTCTCTCTCTCTCTCTCTCCAGTCTTATAGATTCCCAGAGTGACTCTCTAAGCAGCTCTTTCAGAAAAGTGGGAGCCCATTAGCAAAGCCACTGGGAAGACGTGTGCGTGGGAGGGGAGGGTTCTCTGACTGATCCTCACTCTGGGAGCCCTGAGCTCCAGTCCAGATGAAGACGACCCACATCACAGCTGTAGCTCCACTCCAACTCCTGCCCACTGAATGCACCCTGCCTTCTACCTCTCCCCATCGATATCCCACAATCCCAGGCCCTCACCCCACACCCAAGGCTCATTTGTCTCACGCAGCGAGCAAGGATAAAAGCTTCCATGCTCAGGAGAGGAGGCGAAAAGGAGATAATAAGAGCAGCAGCTTGAGGAGAGCCTAAAGGTATTTCTTAAATAGGAAATCAATGATGCTCTTTCACCTTGAGGGACTTGACTGAGGAGGGGGCAATGTGAATGCACTCCTCTGGAGGAACAATGTTGCCTTCCATCACAGCACAGACATGCAGACATGGGAGATGGGGAGATTTTATCTGGCCGCCATCATATAAAGGAATCCAATAAGTCTGCATGTTGTGCTGCCTGTGCACCAATGCAATGCCCCCCCCCCCATCTACCTCAAACCTCTCTCTCTCTCTCTCTCTCTCTCTCTCTCTCTCTCTCTCTCTCCCCCCCCCCCCCCCCATCTACCTCTCTCCCCCATCTACCTCTCTCCCCCATCTACCTCTCTCTCTCTCTCTCTCTCTCTCTCCTTCCCTGAATAGACTTCTGCCTGTGCTGGTGGATAATGATGTGTGCCGAGTCTCCCCATGTAAACCCTGGTCTGCTTATCTAGACTTGTGTATATGAATAACTCCATGTGTGTCCTGCACAAAATCCCAGCGGTGTCTGCCTGTCATTGCAACAGTTTTAACACCACCTCCATGACTTATACAATGGCCTAGTTTGATTCTGCCTGTGCAATTCTTCCTTAATTCTTTCCATTCGTTGCCAAAGAGTACATTCTTCCAACCTGTGTTCTCATTATCACAGACAAATAGACAGCACAAACATAATATTTCAAACAATTTTGAGAGCCCTCGAGACATGCAAACCAGAGTATTCAATTTGACTCATTGACCATATTATGTGCCTATAAATGCAATGTTTCACAGTCATACCAAAACAAAATCATCTTAACAACTAATTGTATTCTATGACTATGTACTCAAAACATGAAGACACACAAGGGGATTTCCCTTGAATGCATCCATATAGACGGGTGACAAATTAAAGAGAAAACCTGAATACAATGTTTTGTGGCATTTATAAAAAAGATAACCTCGATTTTTGGATCAATATTGGAAGAGACGAAATATCTATATATATATTCAAAATAAAAGTTTAATTTCATGACATTTTATGTCCCAAATCTATTGGTTGCACGTGTCCAAAGTGTAGCTTATGTCAGGCACACACAAACAAAAATGAGCTCCTCTTACCTTTATGAGTATCTTGCCCTGCAGGCTGTGAGGGCTGGGTAATGTTTTGGAGTCTCTGTTTAGTACGTCATTCAGGTCCAGCTTATCTCCCAGGATCTCTCGGAGATATTGAGCGATCTTCTTCTGCTGCAGGACAGTACAGTGGTTCTCTATAGAGAGGATCACTGGATACCTGAAGAAAACACATTTTTGCCAAAGTTACACACTTTTAAGTATTTAATTGACAGCGATAGGCGACCCCGTTTTTCCTACCCAGTTTCGTACCAGTGAGGGGTGGGAGGGGCTATCCCACAGCGGGCCTGCAGCAGTCCACACACAGAAGTCAAGGCAGACGGCTGTGTGGAACGTGTGGAACGTGAAGCACAACGGAGCTGCGCTTATGAAACAACCCAAATAAAAACTTTTCTGCGTAAACAGAAGCCCAACGCGAGGATAAAGGTCCAGTTTGCTAATTCACAACTACTTTGGTGTTGAAGCTTTGAATTTCTCGTAAATTCACGCTATGTGGGGATTATCTGATGAGGTTAAAACCTATTATATAATATAGCCTTTCCTTTTATATTTTTCCAAGAAGAATACAGCCAGTAGCATATTTGAAATAACTATAATTAGAACTCATTTACATCAGAGAATGTTTTCATTCTGGATAAAATCATAAAAATGGTCTCTGGTCTAATCAAATTGCAGGAGTTTTCACGACTCATCTAACTGTAACTAGGGCTGTCACCTTGCCCCCCCACCAATCCCACCCCTCACTGGTGCGAAACTGGGTAGGAAAAACGGGGCCACATATAGTGGAGAGATGGAGACAGGAAATGCAGAGAGCATGGATGCATGGAGAGAGAGTAGGGGGATGACATTCATGGACTGAAAATGTGATGGATATCTTGACAGGGGTAGAAATCCTGTTTCATCACCGCACAGGCTGGAAAAATGCTGCAGAGCGTATTTCCTTCAAACCTGAGATTAGGCATTGACTCATTTTCATGCCTCCTCTCACATTGATGAGCGTTAAGCCAGATTTATACTTAGTTGCTTGCTGGCGTTGTACACTGAAAAGAGCAGATATACATCCAGTATTTGATCTTATTCTCCAGCAATTTCACCAACACACAACCAAGTATACCAAGCCCTTTAGTCTCCTAATCCTAACATACATGTACTGTTAGGTCAGTGTTCCCTCTCACCAGCATAAAGGCACACAGACACCAATAACACACACAGAGGATAAGATACAACATAATCCCTCTGGTACACAACAGGGATAATCAGACAAACACACACCGTCGCCAATTTTCAGATCGACACAATAAAAGCTCCCGGGTTGTCGTCCTGTATGGAATATTGAAACAACAACAATTCAATACAGACTGGCAGCCATTTATTATTATTACAGGTGGCAGTGCTGATAAAATTCATGTCAGCTGAAAGGCAGGTTGGAAATGGAGACAGGAGGAGAAATGGTATTGTCAGATTGAGTGATAAGCATAGTGAGAGAGAGAGAGAGAGAGAGAGAGAGAGAGAGAGAGCCGGTCAGTTGCAACAAAACAACAAACAACAACAAAACACCGATTTTACGTTGGTTTTGCTTTAACTACTAGTACTACACAGGACAATGGAATTATTTCCTGTACACAGGCATTTTGCGTATATATTATGCATCTGTAAAAAAAGGAAACTGACATATTATGCACTGCATGAATACTGCTAGTGTGTCAGCCTGTGGCGGCAGGCAACGTTGCACCATTCTCCACTACTTTGTTTTGGTGCTGTTAAAGCCGACAGACACTGGCTCCTCAGGCGGCATACTAACTGCTACAAAGCAGATGGCCCAGTAATGGGTACTAATTACAGCCAAGAATTAACACGTCTCTTCAACAGAGCCCAACTTGGCTGACAAAACATAAACAACACATAAAAGTGAGTCATAAGTGACTCCAGTCACTTCAGTTCACAGCTGAAGTGTTGCTGTGTGTCACTGTCCAGCTGGTGCTCGTTGACACGCGTTAATGTTACTAATTGCATCAAGGCAATTATGTTGCGTTTCTGCATCAAGAACTAACTAAGAAGAACTAACGTATACCTAATCTAAGATACCATCAAAGGGAAGAATTTTTACACAACCCTCTCTGGTATTATATATTTTTTAGTTTGAGCTGTTAACCCATTCTGACCTGAGATCAGATTCTAAAAATGTCTTTTACATCCTGACAGTTTTCGGAAAAAGCTATGTTTCTATGTCAGTCGTTCTTCAATTTTTCAAAAATAGCAGACCTACAAGCTCGTACGCTATGAGCTTGTAGATCTGCTATTTTTCAATAGCTAAAACATAACATAATGCTAACACCAAAATGGGCAACTACAGGCTACACTTGGTTGTTAAAGTCCAGATAAAAAACAATAGATATTTAGATAAAACCTTTGCACAGCATTATGAATATACTACTTACTGGTTAGTAATGAAGGCATATTTGTTGATGGTTTCTATGACAGCCTTGAAAGTAATCTTTGACGTTAAGGTGTATCCATGTTGGACCATGGGTTCTCCTTCAGGTCCATCCCAACAGTCCACTACAGACAGGTCAAAAGAGAAGGAGGTCAATAAGGATTGATCTCTGTGATCAGTGTTGATTTCTATTTCTACTATGACGAAAAATATCCGTCCACTACCTTTTTTCTTTGACGAAAACTAAATGGAAACGAAATGAAAACTAAGCTATGATTGATGACTAAAACAAAGACTAAATATATTGACAATTTTGTCAACAAATAAAAACTAGACAAAAATGTTATAAAGGGACTAGTGTATAAGTAAAAGACACAAGTCATTTAAATTTACACCTGGTTGCATGCTGAAAATAGCCGATCTACAAGCACATGAGCTAGCTTGTAGATCGGCTATTTTCAGCAAGCTATAAATCTGCCATTACGACGGCATCAAAACACTAAAGCATTTCAGATGACTAAAACTAAATTACATTTCATTCAAAAGACTATGGGCTCCATTTTCGTTCGAGCATTCTAAATACACTATTTGGGGATTTAGCAGTGGGGAGGGCGTGTTCCCCCACTAAAGTTGGTATTTTGGTCACCTGTCTAAATCCCTAAAACACCTCCGTTACCCCTTACATTAGGCATGTAACGGGTCATTTGTAATTT
This sequence comes from Protomyctophum bolini, assembly GCF_963924005.1. NCBI lineage: Eukaryota > Metazoa > Chordata > Actinopteri > Myctophiformes > Myctophidae > Protomyctophum > Protomyctophum bolini. The sequence continues at coordinate 34,318,522 of NC_137870.1, read as the reverse complement.
GGCATTACGGCTTTACCGGTGCTTTTAAACTCCACTATGCGCCTTCCGAAATATGTGTGACCAAAATATCAATTTAGGGGAAAGCGACGCCCATGACCACACATCTAGACGCAAATACCGGTGTCGGCAGAATAGATATAGCGGGTGACGCTGGGCCAAAATACCATTAAGGGACAGAGCGAGCTCCTATACTCATTTTCGGGCAGCGGCTGACTTGCGGGCCGCGGCGTGGGTAAAATGTAAATCTGCTGCCAAAATCAACAGTGTCTGACAATAGCTTCACTCCCATTGTAACAGGGACCAGCTCATTTTGGCACATTTGATATAACTGAAAGGAAACGTTATGTAAATGTGTGTAAATACCTTCCACACAGCGGCAGCCAGACTGAAGGACCCAGGCATACATGTCAGTCTTGGAATGCGAGAGGAGCTGGTCTCCAGTCAGGTAAGTGTTGTGAGACGAGGCGATGAAGTAGTTACACAGAGGTTGCTCCATGTCTTGGTTCACTTCGTGGTGCAAAGGGTTAAACACATCGCACATGGGGCTGCGCATAAAACTGGTAAAACCTGATGAAATACGAAATACATATATTAAAAATCACATCTGTGTGAAGTGCGGGCACTCTTAGCTTAATTTGTACATCATCATCATACATTATCTCATTCATTGTCAATGGCATTCAATGTGTGTGTTGGGACAAACGCTCACAGCTGGCCATTCATTACCGACCTCCATATTATTATGGTCAATGCCTGTGTGAAAAGTGGGAGCGATTGGTGCAGGCAGTGAGGAGCTATGGCTGTGTTTTCTGACACACAGACATTTGGTTAATTATAGTATGATGATATGATGATGATGATTGACTGTGCTGAACATCCATATTTCATTGTGCATCCCTCATCACATTAGTAATTGGTTGTCTATGTCCACATGTCACATGTGCAATTGCGCATGCACACAGCCACACGCAGACATGCAAACACTGGTCTAAACTAAGACAGGAGTCAGACGTGTCTGGTCTGATTGGTCAGACAGACAGACAGACAGACAGACAGACAGACAGACAGACAGACAGACAATAAAGACACTAATATGGTTAGTCTGCATTCCTCCAAGAACAAGATATTAGCCTCACCCGTCCCTCCTCACTGCCACTTCACTCTCCTTAAATCATAGCTCTCCCATTCTGGTGCTATGCTATCCCTTTCCACATTCCTGCTCCATTTGGGTCAATTTGTACACATTTGACACAAAGACACAAAGCTCATAATGACGACTTGAAATGAAAATGAAAACTAAAAACATATGATTCGCCATTTGAGTCTCACTGAAAACATGGGAACCAGGAAATCACGTCAACGCAGCATTACAGTAAGAGGAACCGTTGATAGAGGCGTTACTAGGGTTGTCCTGATCCGATCACGTGATCAGAAATAGCAGATAGCGTGATTTTCAAATGATCGGAATCGGATTGGGAGCAAACAAAACGTGATAGGGACATCCCTAGTATCAATATTACATCCATATGATATTAGACTGGATATATTCTGCGATTTTTGACATTATACTATTGTTATATGGCATGGTGTTCTATATAAATATCGGATCGGAAAATCAGTATCGGCAGATACTTGAAATCAAATCATCTGAATCGGATCAGGAGCAACTAAAAAAGACGTGATCGGGACATCTGTCAGTGTTACAGATGATCATTACAGTAACCAAAATGACAGGTGTTGCGATGATGAGATGTAACAAGAATATGAGAGGAAGTGAAAGAGTGAAATAATTACCTTCAATCCCTAAAACACCATTGTGTTTGTTCTCTTCTGACCTCTCAAACTTGTCAATGATGCCCGCACAGTACTCTGGTGTCACATTGGTCATCTGTGAGGAATGGAGAAGGACAAATATTTACCTTTCAATCTCAGTAAATATTACAACGTGTTACCTGCAAGGCAGAATGAACTAGCACTAAAAATATGTCTATTTTACAGGTTTGTGCAGCGGTTACATAAACAACCAATTATATGAAACATGGAAATGTGTCTATAGAAGCCTATGGTGTTAAAATGCAGCAGGGGGATCCGTAAAGATAAATGACAACGTTTTATGAAAAGAGAAATGTAACTGTCATAAGAGAGAGGTAAGAGAAGCTGAGAACAGCAAAGGATGGGCACCCCAGAGACAAGCCCATTTTATGCATGATAAATCCTCATAGTGGAGCAGATTCCACAAGACAGACAGATAGCTGAGAATAAAGACGCCTCCAAACTAAAACACAAAGGAGAGAAGGAAATAGGAACAGAAATAATGCTCAGTTTACTCCAGATGTGCAGAAAATGGAAAACAGAAAATATAGAGTATGCCAAGTGTGTCTCAAACGCATTTTCTTTTCTGTGCCTCTCACACAGAATTAGAGAAAAATTACCCATATCAAAACAGTACATACATTTGATTTTTAAAGGCGTCACAAACAATGAAACGTGTTTTTTTGAGGTGTTAACTGAAACACTCTATCAATGTGTAGTAGAACATACTAGGTTTACCGCGACAAATCTATTGAACTCTCTCCATGTTTCAGGAGCCAAATTGCAATTCCCTTTTTTTTCCCTAGCATTGAAAATCTAAAGTATGTGAAAGCCATTGAATGTTTTGTAGTGTCATACTCAATATGTAGTAATGCAGGTGGCAATAGACCATGTGCCCAGTCTCCCTCCCTCTCCACTGCTGCTCAATCAACACAAATTAGTCACACATTGTGGTCACTCATTCAATCTTTTCTCCAGGGATTAATTTTGGCTAGGCTTTTACAATCAATCTGTGATACTGTGAGTATTGTTTTGCGTGTTGGATGACACGCAAAACTCGATGCAGTGGTTAAATGTGTAAATTAGCTGGTGTTTCCATTTTGCATTATATTGCAAAATATGGTGATTTGTATTTAACTGTGTAGAGTGTAAATTGCATTTTAATGCAACAGTAATTATACTATGACAAAGAAATAACCCTGTTGCACATTTTTTGAGAATAAAAAAAAAAAACCCTGCAAGGATATTTAGTGTGATGGATTAACAGTTTGACGGCCGCTAATTGTTTAATCCAGGGTTCCACCGCGCATAATACGACATACCCGCCTTTTGTTTTATGTGTTTAATTCGCCGTATTTTAATAATTAAAAATAAACTCCGTCTTTGCCGCGGAGCTAGAGACGAGACCTTCATGTTATGATGACGAAACCGGAAATCAACACATGCTGTGGGCTGCTAGGGCTTCTGGGAAATTGACCTTTTGTTCAGTTCGCAGGAAGTTAGCCAACTCTTCAATTGTGAGGTGGTCTTTCTTGTCACTGTACGCTAGCAGAAGCAGGAACAGGTCCCGTCTCAGTGACATCATCCTGTAGAACACCGAGAACTCCTCATAGGTCAGCGTTCCCTGCTGATCATCGGTGTCTGCTTCCTGTTCGGGAGGGAGGGAGGGAGGGAGGGGGGGGGGGGGTTATAATCAGCAAACAACACATCACAATCCATATCAGTGTCGTCGTGCTACTAAGTGAGAGGACGCCCCATAAGACACACACTATTAAAACATGCAGACGTGTATAACTATTTAGAAACAGGGTTTACAATGCCTAATCTTATCCATAAATGTAAATGAGTAAAAGAAATCATATTTTTGCGAAAAAAATATTTTAGACGTGAGAGAAGTGGGGGGTGGCACTCCCCCGCGTCTCCCCCCACTACACCTCGATGATATTGACTTGACGTACAACAAAAAGGCTTAGTATAGTAGTATTCCTGTCTGCTATTACACACAACTCCCAATGTGCCTTTGTCTTCACATGCTGACAAACAACAAACAGACAACCAGACAAGCTTTGTAACAACAAGCAATGACTTCTGCGGAGTCTTAAAATAATGGGGCCTGTCAAATTGGAATGCCCCTGACACAAGTGCTTTAACGTGTATTAGAACAAACTGAACAGCCAGTGTATTTATGTGACAATTACGAAATTACGACATTACAAAAGTACTGTAAGCAGAACACTTCCTCCTTATTTATTAACTTTTATGTGTGGTACTTAGAACTACTTAGCCTTAGAAAATGCATGTCCCCCGTGAGGCAATTTGTGGTACAGCACAGAACACACAGACAAACTGGACCTCATTGTCTCCACCAGGCCAAAGGCGTGGCCAAGACTATGTATTCACCCCTGTCTATCCGTCCGTCCGTCCGTCTGTCTGTCTGTGTGTGTGTGTGTGTGTGTGTGTGTCCGCCCGTCTGTGTACAGCTAATCTCTGGCACTGTTGCCCAATCAGGCGATCCATGTGAAACTGTGCACACACACATTCTTGAGACCAGAGCAGAATATCTGTCCCAAAATTTTCCATTCCAATGTAACTTAACTGCTGTGCCGTGTCTGGCGACTGAATTTCCCCCCGCAGGATCAATAAAGGTCTCATCCTATATCAGCGGTCACATCCGCTGATGCATTCTACTGTCAACGTGTTTACAGTAAAAGGAGTCATGTTGACAAAATGCCTCCTTCGAAACAGAGTCACCAGCTGCGTCTTGACTCTTTACACCAGACACCCTTGCCAACAAACAAGCAAGGATCACTAGTGCAGTAGTCTCACATGGCCAGACTCTCACCATTTTCAAATGCTTCCGTCATACAGTCTGGAGCACGGAAGCTCTGGTCATGAGTAAGCGATAAAGCGGAAGTGAAGCCTCCTCACGACTTCCGTTTCGTCTTTACAGTCGCAGATTTATCGTAATATACGGTGAATAGAAATCATCTAAGCATAATATATAGCTTGCTGCTTAGCAGATTTTTTGATTGTTGAGGACACAATATCCATTCCTGGCTTGTGGCTTCCCATCTGTGAGCTCTGCCATTTGTGTTCATTTGTCCACAGACATAATACCTGCAATCAGTGAGGGTTTCACCTCTAACTCATCCAGTCATTTCCAAACCAATTAAGGACCTCCTTGCTTTGAGGAATTACATGTGTAGCCACTCTCTCTTTGTGGCTTTCTCTGTCGCACTCTCCTCCCTCCTTCCATCGTGCCGACGGACTACTAGTACTATCAGCTTCATATATACCTGCTGGATCTCAAGAGACTTTTCCATTCCCTTCCAAATCTAATAATACCAGCAAATGCCTCCATCACACTCCTATAATGAGTGCGCTATGGGCTTTAGGGGTTTGATCACTGACCGTCAGACTCCACACACTATCAGCAGGGAAAATCACTGAGAGAGTCCATGACAAATGTAATACAAATAAATCCAGGGTATTAAGTAATCATGTAAGGTTTATATCTGTGCTTTAATACATTAAATTGGTGGCTCTTTCTGACTGCTGTGGTTATTGATGATATATTCTATAATATATTCATTAAAATGTTGTGTCTCTCAAGCCACCAGTAAAGCAGTCAGGTACGAGTCCCCCTTCAAATAGAAGGTCACAACGTACCGTTCAAATAAAATGCCATATGTCGCAGATGTGAAATCTTTCTCTCACATTTGAATGTCAGATAACTGAAATGGAACATTAACACATGAAGAGGTCTGTGTAAGAAACTGTTTTAGGGTTAGTGGGGGAAAGAATTAAGGAAGTGCATGAGTCAAAAGTTGATGCAAACATACATTTACATTGTGTTTGATATGATAAATAGATATTTATTGTATTGTACATTGTATGAATGTACTTCTATTTATAAAATACAGCTAACAAGTCGTTTTGCGAGCAGATATTCCAAGCACTTTCAAATACACTATTACGCACCTGGAACATTTGCTTGACCTTCCTGCGTGGGAGATTGACATTCAGCTTGTGGAGAAGCTGGCAGATCTCCTCAATGTTCAGGAGACCGTCACCATTCTTATCAGCTTCCTCAAATGTCTGCATCATCCACGTCACACACACACACGTTAAGGAATGTAGGATACTGTATGTGTGTATTGAGAGTCCCAAGTATATTCACAGTATATGAAATATGATTAACGATTATCGCGTGAGGCTGCCGCACAACATTGTTTAGGAGTAACGCCAACTGCGTAATGAAGGCATATTGCATAGTGCCAAGGCATGAAGGTTTTGGTTTAAAATATGTGCGTTTTTGAGCTGCTGCAATATGAGCACAAGCAGTATGATGCAGATCAGCATACAGTAGTAGTAGTTTAATGAGACAGAGACACACACATACCGTAGACACAGACAGACACACAGACATATCCACCCAGAGATAATAAACCAGTAGCCTGGAACTCACCTATGCTTTCTATGGCATAGGCCGGGAGAAACTGTGCGCAGCTGCTGGACATATTTGACAAATTAATTAGAGCGACAGAGAGAGAGAGGAGTGTGTGTGTGTGTGTGTGTGTGTGTGTGTACGGTGTGCGTATATGCGTCAATTTAACAAAGGTGCAGACGATCAGAAATCAGCAGAGAGTGATCAACGTTTGAGCTACTCTATGCCAAATTGAAGTGGACTCGGACCCAGACTTTTCTTTTCTCCCTGGAAAGAAAAACGTCTGGGTTTCCGAGGCTAATAAACCAGAGACTTTAATGATTAGCCTAGACCACCGCCATCACCGTTTCCCTGGGAGTGGCCTCTGTGGGATCTAGTATAACACCATGGAAATGTAATTGAGATTCTGCACATGCGTAAAAGGATATTGGTCATGTGTGCGCTGCCGTTTGGCCAACAAGTCCTCATCACTGATCCCAGCCATTAGGTAGCGCAGGCCGGTAACCCAGGTCCTAGCTTCCTCAGAGTTGGTGGTCACCAGGTCCAGGGACTCCATGTGGTTTCCGTGGTACACCGTAAAGCAGCACGCTGGGTCAAAGCTGCCCTCCGCATGTCGGTGGAAGATGTCCGACTGACGACCTTCTGTCACTTTGTATAGTGAATCAATGGTGACTGAGGGAGGGAATGGGTGTTAAGAGTTTTAGTTCAAAGAGTGGACAGAAAACATTTGTATTTCTATTAAGCCTGACCAGAGCTCCCTGTGGGGGTGTGGAACGCGTGTGTCGAACTTGAAGTCGGTGTGGCGAACGGTTCTCAAGTTACGTGGATTACATACATACGTATGTACGTACGTACGTACGTACGTACGTACGTACGTACGTACGTTTTGGTGCTGTAAGATGTATGAAACGCCAGTGCCACTAAATATGAATGAAGCAAGGACAGACCAACCTATCATTGTGTACTTGCACAATTCAATCAGGTGAAATGTTAACTAAATGTTAACTCAATATGAATGAAGCAAGGACAGACCAACCTATCATTGTGTACTTGCAAAATTCAATCAGGTGAAATGTTAACACACTCATGTTGGTGGCCATCTAGACTCTAAGGCACTGTTTCCAAAACAGGGACCAATTTGCGAGTAAACACCCCTTTATAATATTTTTTAGTGGGTCATATGATTCATATCTGATACTTCCGTGACCGCGGAGAGCAAAGGTCTGTTTCTCAGTGGATGTACCATCTATGAAGGTTAAAAAACAAATTGAGCCCCCAACGTACCTCGCAAAAATGCGGGCAAAATTCACGAGAGCCCCAAATCCATATGGCCACCATCAACAACCAAAATTACCTGCTGCAAAAAGTGTACAGTATTTGTTAAAATCATGCTTTTATGTGGACACGCCCACCAGTTAATTAAGTATGCCTGGTTTGCCTGGTGGGTGGTGATGGGTGGTGATCCACCAGAACTGAAGCCGCACCCACAGCTGTAGTTGTATGATAAAGAGGGAGGGGCTGATAGTGTGGCGTCACTATATTACTGTTCATTGGCCCATTTGACTGTCAAGGGTTCAGCCTCCAGGAAGAAACCCTAAATACAAAGTTAATACACCATTGCACATAAAAACAACTCCAGGGTATCTAATGAAGTACTGTCACCTCATAGACACATGATATAACTCAAATGATATAACAAATATTTAACTCAGTATCATCAATTTACTAAAAGGCAGGGGTAAGTTTCATTATACTCCCCACTGTCCCCAGCATCAAATGAGCATTCTCCCATCACACTCTCTGACCTTTCCATAATCTCATCTAATCTCTGAGATTAAACTAGAAATAGATCCAACAATATGTTGACCCTTTTTTTGTATCCAGACTAGACTTTACAGCCATGCATCAAGCAAAGAAGAACTAGGGCTTATCTCGTTTCAACAATGTACAATCTGACACACACACACACACACACACACACACACACACACACACACACACACACACACACAAAAAGTGGGTGGAATTCTTTGTTAAATCATTGCAGTTTCAAGAAAGGGGGAAATAAATAGAGAAAGAAAGAAACAGAAAAACAGAAAAAGTTGCGGGTAGTGGCCATAACAATAATAAACTTGATCTACTAAAACAATAGTGATGAAGAATGTAAACAAATAAAAAAAAACATAAAAAGACAGTGGCAATTTACTATTCCATTATTATGCGATAATCCCACATGAAAAAGGGACATCTCTGTGTTACAAAAAAAAAGAACTAAAGTTATCAAAGAAAAATGTGTGTTTAACTACCGGTAACCTAAACTTTGAGAATGTAATGAACGCTCAGAATTGAAATATGTGCACACTTGTCTACTCACTCTTGGCCTTCTCACTCTTCCGGGAGGGTTTCCAGCGAATGCACGAACGATGCTCATCCAGGTAGAAGAGTCTCACCAGGCCTTTGGATCCAGTCTTCAGCTTTACCATCTGAGTTCCCGACTGCATCACACTCATGCATCGGTCCACTGTGGAGGAACACACACACGCACGCACACGTACGCACGCACACACACACACACACACAAACACACACACACACACACACACACACACACACACACACACACACACAGGTCAGACTCACGATAAGGAACACTCGCTGGCTCGATTTGATCGGGTGTGGATTTGTAAAAAAAAAAGAAAAGAAAAAAAAAGACAAAAACGAGCAAAGCCACAGTGTCACGCAAATGATGCGCAGCCAGCAGATGATCTGGGTCAAGATCCAAAAAGCGCAACAGAGGTGCACTGTGGTGACACACAGGTCTAGTTGTCCCACTGCTGCCAGGTGTGTGTGTCCCGACCCCATAGAAAAAGAGAGGGAAAAAGAGAGACAGAGAGACAGAAGAGAGAGAGGGGGGTGTGTGTGTGTGTGTGTGTGTGTGTGTGTGTGTGTGTGTGTGTGTGTGTGTGTGTGTGTGTGTGTGTGTGTGTGTCTCGGAGAGGAAATGATGGAGGCACAAACGGATTTGGCAGAGTTGACGTGGAGAATACTGGAGACTGGAATACGAATGACATGGTACTATGCATTTGATTTGACAGGTGTGACAGAGACAGGCACCGCACAGAATACAAGCAAGTGTAGAACTTTGCAGGGACACTGTGTGACACGCTGACAGTTATTGAAAGACAGGACTAAATGGGGATGACAACAGACATGATGGCTTAGTGCGTGTGTGCATGCGTGCGTGTGTGCGTGCGTGGGTGTGTATAGATTGATGTTCAGTTGGACCATAATATTAAAGACATGTGAGAAATCTATTACTGTCTGTCTGTCTATGCTCTATGCCGGTACCTCCAAACACCTGGATTGGAGAGACAACACGGAGGCTGTCTACAAAAAGGGACAGAGCAGACTGTACCTCCTGAGGAGGCTCAAGTCCTTTAATCATTTTTCAGCCTTTTTTCATTTTTCAGCATTTTTCAACATTTTCAGTAGCCTGCTACACACATTAAACTTTAATGTGTGTAGCAGGCTACTGAAAATGTTGCATCAGTCCGTTGTAGCCAGCGTTCTATTTTATGCAGTGGTATGCTGGGGCTGAGGCATTAAGGCCTGGGAGCTGAACAAGCTCAACCAGATCAAAAAGAAGGGCAGTTCTGTGGTGGGCCTCAGGATGGAGGGGCTGCAGTCAGTCGCAGAGAGGAGAATCAGGGACAAACTGATCTCCATGCTGGCTAACCCCTCACATCCACTCTATGGTGACTTACAGGACAGAGTGAGCACCTTTAGTCGTAGGCTCGCCTTCCCTCCGAGAATGAACACAGAGTGGTATAGACTCTCCTTCCTGCCAACCTCCATCAGACTATAGAATGAACACAGAGCGTATAGACTCTCCTTTCTGCCAACCACCATCAGACTATAGAATGAACACAGAGCGTATAGACTCTCCTTTCTGCCAACCACCATCAGACTATAGAATGAACACAGAGCGGTATAGACTCTCCTTCCTGCCAACCTCCATCAGACTATAGAATGAACACAGAGCGTATAGACTCTCCTTCCTGCCAACCTCCATCAGACTATAGAATGAACAGAGAGCGTATAGACTCTCCTTCCTGCCAACCACCATCAGACTATAGAATGAACACAGAGTGGTATAGACTCTCCTTTCTGCCAACCGCCATCAGACTATAGAATGAACACAGAGCGGTATAGACTCTCCTTCCTGCCAACCGCCATCAGACTATAGAATGAACACAGAGCGGTATAGACTCTCCTTCCTGCCAACCGCCATCAGACTATAGAATGAACACAGAGCGGTATAGACTCTCCTTCCTGCCAACCGCCATCAGACTATAGAATGAACACAGAGCGTATAGACTCTCCTTTCTACCAACCACCATCAGACTATACAACACATAAGAACTCCCCCCCCCCCAATGCTTATGGTCCGGTATATGAAGTCGTTGTGATTATGTCCAGTTGTGTCCAATGGGTTTTTCTGTCCGTCTATAGAGGGTATGCGCATGCTTAAAGTGAATGGCACATCGAGTGGCAAATCGAGTGGCAAAGCAACATGCAAAGTGAGTTTTACATTGTGTAATGTTGTTTAATGCAATCAGATATGACTTTTCTGTTTAGATGTCTGGGCTGTCGAGGCCAGGAAGTATAGTTATTTGCCACACAGTAGGCGTTCCTGCATAACTTCCTGGTTTGATGATGATGTCACGTGCATACCCTCTATTGTTTCATTTTACATTTTACATTATGCTGCTGTAAAAACATAAAAAACACAGGAAAGTGTTTCTTGTCTCCCAAACATCATTAAAATAAGATCTGGTTGCAAAAGGGGTGAAGTGGCCCTTTAAGGTCTGTGCTGGATTAATCAATAATACAATATAAATTATTATAATGTATTACGATAACTAGATCGCTCGACCGGCTAGTCAAATGGCCAGAGCATCCGAGACACACGCACGCACACACACGCACGCACGCACGCACGCACGCATGACCCCAAGCCCTGTATAATTCACCTCCCCAAGATGTAGGACAAATCATAGATGCACTGATGCTTGCACAGCCTGCCATGTTGATTACACTAGCGCAGCCAGAGCGAGTGAGGTAGAAATTCAACTCACTAAGACAGTGGTTGACCATGGGCTCTTATGAGATTCAGACGTTGGCATCTGGGAATACCTAATGCCTGACACACTATTTGATGTTAACACTAATGAGACATCTGGAGCACAAGACGGAGATAAAAGACCCTGCATTCAACTCCTGTAGACTAGACACTACAGCAGGCGGCAGTGGCGGCTCAGCGGTAGAGTGACTGGATGGAAACCACAATGTTGCCAGTTCAAACCCGGGCTCCGAGTTGTCGTTGAGCAAGACTCTGAACCCCTAATTGCTCCTGATTTGCTGGTTGGTGCCTTGCATGGGTTCCTCCGGCATCGGCGTGAGAATGTGTGTGTGAAACTGTGAATGTATAATCTCTGTAAAACGCCTTGGGATAAAGGCGCTATATAAATGCACCATTTACGATTTATATAGCACCACCATCATGACTAAAGCCCAACCGAAGCATTGTTGTGGAAACAAACAGAATATGTTGATGCTGATTTCTTGAGCCATCTGTGAACATGCCAGACCATGGCAGCTGTATACGAACTGAGATCATAATTCAACATGAGAGCATCTGGTATGAGATGAGGTTTACATTAATGGCGTGTAATGGCCACATTGGTTTATAAACTTCTGCCTCTAAGCTTGTATTTACATATCGACGCTGTCGGGCAGAAACCTCGTACCTCCATAGGTTTGTTTTTTGTTTTGTAAGTTAATGCCCTACTTTGTCGTACTAAAGTCTCACATAAAAGTGGAAAAAACAGCCGATCTACAAGCTCATATAAGGAGCTTTCTATGGATTTGTGCTTATGCCTCAGAAAATATGTATCATTATCAAAGTTATCACTTTGTGATTTGTCCTCCCTCAGGAACACTCCATTCAACAATACAGTTTTACTGGCTAAGCCTGGCTTTATAGGGACTTTATAGGGGCTTTATAGGGGCACACTAAGAGGTCATGAGTCAAACCAGGAATGTCCCTGATAATGTAGACATCTTGTATAACCATTTTATTAATGTATCCTGTTCTTTTTCATATTCACTCAATATTCCCAGTTGTCCCTCCATATTTCAGTCATTGTCCCTCTCTCCCTCCATGTACAGTATATACCTGCTCTTCTCTCTGAATTCAGTTTCAGTGTGCAACAAGCATGGATGGATGCTCTTCTAGTCTATGGCATTGGGGATGCCACTCATTTATGTTTGATAGCTTCAAGGCTGTGCTTATTCACATTTCTTGACATATCTGGATCAATTCCAGCATACAGCAATTTAAATTTACAATTATATCTCCTCATCTCACAGCATCTTGCAATCGCATCAGATATGTACCGGTAATTATATATGCACTCCTGTTTGGGGCACAGATCTCTGCCAGCCCTGGGCTGGGTGCCTATACTGCCTACTCTGTGCTGTGTGGATCGTAGGGGGCAGCCGCCAGGACACAAGGAAGCTGCAATAAGGGATAATAAGAGTTTGCATATAGAGTTCGGGCGGTTCTTGTATTCTTGTATCCGTTTTACTGAGAATAAGGTTAGAAATATAAGTTTAGGGTTAGGCATAGTTTTACAGGGGTTAAGTTTAGGAATAAGGTTTATAGGTTTAACCGTTTAAGCATAGTTTACTGAAGGTTACATTTCGGAATACTAGCCTGAGCAGTTCCGCCGGCTGTACACCCGGGGCGACTGTGTTTTGAGGCTATAGTTCGTTGTTATTCATAATATTCCTCATTTGTGCTTAATTGTACGTTTGTGTGTGTGTGTGTGTGTGTGTGTGTGTGTGTGTGACTGTGTGTGTGACTGTGTGTGTGTGTGTGTGTGTGTGTGTGTGTGTGTGTGTGTGTGTGTGTGTGTGTGTGTGTGTGTGTGTGTGTGTGTGTGTGCTCGCGTGTGTGTGTGTGTGTGTGTGTGTGTGTGTGTGTGTGTGTGAGAGGGTGGGGGGTCACACAGTCAGTGGGTGTAAGTGAAATCACTTGCAACACGTAATGTAAGAAGAAAAGAAAGAAAACTGCTCCCTTCAGTCAGCGGAGAGCTCACAGAGGACACATCAAAGCGTGTGTTTCACAGATCCAATTCAATGAAATACATTAGAATTTTGGTTCATCAGAGAGGAGGTTCTCTGTGTGAACAAAGCGGCCTTTCCTCTTGTCCATTCAGGTGCACATAATATTGAGTACCAGGCTTTATCCCATTTAGACTGGAGGTAACCTACGTTTTCTGGAAGACAAGCTTTTAATTCAAAAGAAAAGGAAATTAATGTTTCTAAAATGACACAGATGTTTCCCGGTTTTAAATGTTTAACAACGTATAGGCTTTCCAGGTCTTAATATCATCATTGCCAGCAGCAGTGCAATGCGTTGCCAACTTTGACTTTTGCCAAAACCACCATCATCATATAGGATAGGAGCAGTGTTCCGGCCAGCATTTTTTATATCCTCCCCTTTTTTGATTCATTATTCTCCTCGTTACATCCCTATTTTCATGGTTTAGAGTCAAAGGGCTGTATTTTGCGTGTCTGAACCCATTTAGGCCTAAGGCCGATTCTAAAAACGCCTCTAAATCCTGACCTATGTTTTCTGAAAAACTTCAAATATTCATATAGCAGCATCAATTGTTTTACATTTTTGAATACTGTACAGAAACCAAAAATGGGTTCCCGGCCTGAGGGGGTAAAACACCAAAAGGGGTTCCCGCCGAGAATGGGTTGTACCAGGTCTTATTACTTAACTTAAGACCTGGAGGCGTGATCAATGCCATTTGGCTATTCTTTAGTGGCCAAAGAGCATTGACCACACCTTCAGGTCTTAAGTTAAGTAATAAGACCTGGTACTCTAAGAGCTAATAGAACACATTCTCTGCCAGGTATTCATTCATTACTCATTACTCATTATCTCATCAATGACAGTCAATTCAATGTTTTATCCGAAAAGGAAATAATTGCCTGATTTGTTCTGCAGAATCATAAAATATCACTTGTGAAGATAATGAGTGGAATTGACCTCAGCCGAAAGATAAAGATTTGCCATAATTTATTCATAACTACAAAAATTGATATGCAGCAGCATCTGCCTGCTACATGCACACTATTCATGTGACATAAGGCAGCACCATATTACTGTACCTCTCACCCCTAACAAAACAAAAATAATTTGTAGGTGTATGCAAACTATGCAACCGGTCCGTTACCTGACTTTGCATTACAAGATAGCCTTGTTAGCCTGTTGTACAATGAAAAGGTTGATGTTCAAGCCTAAAGATAAATAAAGTGAGCAGTAATGTGATTCAGTTCTTTGTGGCAATGTTAAGCAAACACCTATCCATGTATTTAACTTGTTACAATACACACCTGAACACAATAAAAGCTGTCACTGTCACACACACACACACACACACACACACACACACACACATTTTGTCTTACATTACATTAATAGCTTGTAATCAACTAACTAAAAAAAATGGTTTAGCGTTTGGTATAACCAGCAGTTAGAGTGATCCATTACATTACACCATGAATATACTGACTGATACATATAGTCTAGGCCTAAACATGATCCTCTCTGTTACTTGTGCTATAAATACTTTAAGAAGTGTTTGTTTGTCCACACATACACATGCAACACACATGCAGTTACCGGTACTCAAAAGCTCACCAATCCAAAAGATTTGAATGAATTTCTTTGGCACCACCATGGTATTATGGGCCAGTAGAGATACAGTTACCCCAGTCGATTTCTCTGAAGCTCCAGCACAAAAGGTAGGTTCCTTTTGATGAGGTATGGCATTTGAACAAAACACTGTAGTGGAAGATGCCTCCATGTTGTCTGAGTTATTATGTCCAGAATAAAGTCAACTTCAATTATATCCCAGAGAACCACAGCTTCTGCTCCACGTGTAGCTAGATTTTTAGTTTAATAAGAGTATCAAAAGTTCATACTCTATAGCCTATATTGTAGCCCAATCACAAAGTTATCCGAGGCGTCTGTTTCCACCTCTGTCTGTACCATTCTCTGGTCTTGATCTGGAATGGCACCTTCATCTGACAGTCACCTATTTCTAACACATACACACACACACACGAAAAACACACTGTCGTCGCCCCTCTCCTGGTCATCTGTTCTCCACCCTCACTCTTCCTACTCCACCTCTGTCAGATTCACTGCCTGTGCCAACCCCTCTGAACGGGTACTATACCAGATACCTAATACAGGGATTTAGGTTAACATTTAATGCCATGGCATTGTTGTGCTGATTCACAGAGTATTTCCGGGTAGGTAAGTGCAACAGCTGTGTCTCTCTAATGCCACTGTGAGACAAGATGACAGTTCATGATGTGTCACTTTCAAAAGAGGATATAGTCCCGCTTACCATATGACCAACATTATAAATTATATACAGTATAAAACTATAATTTTGTTTCATCACAACAAAATGAATGACTTAATCATAGTGACGAGAGATGGCAAAGAGATTAGTGTTCAAATATATGTGTCACTGCACTGCAAAAAGTGTTTTGCAGGTTCCATCTGGAACACCTTACTTGTTCAAAACCTATACTTAACCACTGATAACCACAAAATGTGAACATTTCACATTTTATCTGAACTACAACTTGAAATGCATA
Source organism: Protomyctophum bolini (assembly GCF_963924005.1). Taxonomy (NCBI): domain Eukaryota; kingdom Metazoa; phylum Chordata; class Actinopteri; order Myctophiformes; family Myctophidae; genus Protomyctophum; species Protomyctophum bolini. Next base: position 34,302,513 of record NC_137870.1, on the reverse strand, counting down.
TTGTGACTCAACAGTGATCAGCATCCTAGGGCAAGCATCATGCGCCATCAACCTTATTATAAAATCCCATCTGTCAAATTGGAACACTAACAGACAAAGAAAACTGTGCTAATTATCAGCAAGACACTGTACACTCACTGCTATAAACTCTCACATTGTATACTAGATATAAATCTCAAAAACACTCCCAGGTCACAGTCACACCGAAATGGAGTTGTACCTGAGGGCGGATTCTGCTAATGCTTTTCAATGGGAACGGAGGGATTTGTTGACATTTGAGGATTTCTGCAAAAAAACATGCTCCATTGAAAAGCATTGGCAGATTCCACCCTCATAGGCAGAATTAAAGCTTGGTGTGACCTCAACCTGATTCTATCAAACCAGGGACATTGCGGGTATATCAATGGACTAACTGGCAGACTTTAGCTCACATCAGGTGACACATCAGGTGAAATCACAACAATGCTCTTTTTTTCTACATTTTACGCTTCAGGGACTTGCGGAGGTTGAAATATGACTCTCCACCCTATCTCATCTGTAATCTCCCAGGCTATTACACTATTGCTCTCAGGGAATTCAACGGCTTATGAAATTAAATGAGTCTAGTTCTCTGCTGTGTGACCTATGATGCTATGATGGGGACTTGGACTAAAAGATAAATGTGTGGGGAAAATCAGGCTGCACTGCAACGGATGGAACGCCATAGCAGCAGTGAGGTGTCAATCTATCTTCTGCTGAAAGGGAATTAGGTGCTAGTACTTATTTGCCTCCAGGAGTCCAGGGATCAATAAAGGTGTATCTCATCTCATCTCATCACATCTCATCTCATGTAAAGATCATTGTATAATGTATGCTGGCCTTGGGTAGTCTTGCATGATTGTACAATGTACACACCATAAAGAACATCGATCATGAGTATCCTATTTTATTACCATGTTTGCACATAATTTGTCTTGGTGAGGTTGGTGCATTACAGTGTAATAATTACACCGAATGACAAAGAATTGAGCAGTAAATATTTATGTAGTGAGTTAAAAAGTATGTAAAAAAATATAGATAAGGTAACATCTGGGTCACGCAGGGGGGGGTAATACCCATCCACCCCCTTCCCATTGCCTCTGGCTTGGCTGGGTGCTTTATCGAACACATGGGAAGCCAACAGGGTTGTACTTGTGTTGTGTTCTCTGTCTCCTGCACTAGCAGCTACAGAGACTAGTATACAGGTTGGTTGGGGCATCTGTTCAACAGGGAGCAGAACTGGGAGGGAGAGCATGTTCCTGTCACTGTCACTGTCAGTGTCAGGTGGAAAGAAGCACCTGGTGAAAGCATGTGTATTTGGACGAGACATTCTTGTCTACATCCTACCATGTGCCAAAAAGTTGGGGTTAACAGCTAGAGCTACCAGGTTGTAGTTCATTGTCTGAATGCAATTGTCATAATGACTATTGGGGAGAAAAACTGAAAAATAACAAACCACCTACTTCAAATTCGACACACGTGTTCCACTAACTTCCACTCCACACCCTCACAGGGAGTGCAGTGCCCGGTGTTCGAGCAGTCAGACCCACGGTTGTCCAGAACCGCCACAAATGGCCTCTGCCCGGGCCACAGCTGACATCACAAGGCCTCTGCCCGGGCCAGACTCCATATTTGGGCATGCCTAGTAAATACGGGTTCGTCCCACTGACTTCTGACATCAGAACGCAGTACTTGTGTGCTCTGCTTGCGCAAGTAATAAACCTGGATAAACCTGGATTGGCTATGTCCTGGACATCAACGCGATCCCAAGAGTCGTATTACACTGGACCCCAGAAGGCAAGAGAAAGAAAGGGAGGCCTAAAATTACATGGCGTAAGGCCGTGGGACGATAGAGAAGGAGCTCCAACAACAACATCAGAGCTGGGGGACCATAGAGAAGATGGTCAAAGACAGATGCAAGTGGAGAAACTTTGTTGCTGACCTATGCGCCAGCCGGCGTAATGAAGTAAGTAAAATTACAGGCAAATTATTAAAAAAATACACATATAGTGAAAGCAAATCTATAACTGTGAGCTTGTAGATCTGCTAACTTCACTACTTTTGCATGACACAGTTGTGTGTCAAAACATAAAATAATGCTTAAGTGGTTAATGAATATGAATAGACACATTTCTATACGCGTCTTGTAGAAAAAATTCTAAACAATTAATTTTTGGCAGAAAGTGTGTGCATGAAATACTAACAAAAACAACAGTTACAAAGGATTGCGCCCGCCTGTCATTCTGCTCTGCCTGTCAGATTTTTCTATCTACCCTATACCCTCTCATTAAAAATGAATTATTAGCGTGTCACAATCACTCTCTATGAAATTACCTTTAAGCTTGGCAATATGCTCATTAGATTTTTGACATGCGTATTGTGTGTGCAAATTGATTTTCTTTGCGCTAGAAGGCAATTGGGTCCAGTAATTCAGTATAGGGCCCGTCCTCTGGGGTTCATGGAAGTGCACAGAGAATACTGACCAACCAATAGTAAAGGCAGGCTCGTAAAGGCATTTATTCAAACTCCAAACATTTTAGTGAAAGGCTAAGCTTATGGAACACTAATTAAACGGGGTGGATATAAGAGAACACTGCACTCATTTATCTCACACTCTCTCCTCTATCTAATGAACACTAATAGCAGTGTTCCCCTCGCCAGCGCTACAAACGTGTTCCCCCGTCCCTCTGGAGTGGAGAGTGAGGAGAGGCACTGGAATAAAAATAAACATGACAACTGCACCATTATTATATATTCACAAAGTATGCTATAGGGGGGCTCCCCGAGAGCATTACTGACATCAAAGGGAGGGAAACTGAAGTCTGTGTATGCCTCTGGTGTGTGTGTGTGTGTGTGTGTGTGTGTGTGTGTGTGTGTGTGTGTGTGTGTGTGTGTGTGTGTGTGTGTGTCTGTGTGTGTGTGTGCGTTGGTCTCTCTTCTTCCTCCCAAAAGGTTTACTGGATGACTATGAGTAGATAGAGATATCTTTGGCAGCAGTGTCAGGCTTTCAGCATTGTGGCTGTCTGATCTCAGCTGCATCACGGAATGCCAGTGAGAAGTCAGAGTTGTCTGTCTAACGTTAGTGGTGTTACTTTAGTACAAATTGGAGAGCCTGAACAGCGAACAGGAATGTGCTTATGTGCTTATTTTCGGTTTGGTTTTGAGTTAAATTAAGGAAACTTGGTGGGTGAGCACAAAATAAATAGAATAGGGATGCATCACACAACACATCACATAGCACAGGGAGGTGTGAATGTGCTCAATTCACCTCCATATTGCTGGTGAGAGCAATTATGTAATGAATTACCCCATTTCTCTCCCCTGAGAACCCTATCACATGTTTAATTCATGAATAAACATAAATTGCCAAAGGTATATGACTTCAATGCAATTGCAAGAGATGCTTCAGGAGCAGATGGGATGATAACTGAAGCAAGTTACCCATGTACCAAAACAGGTGACATTATTTGGAGAATACAAAAAAAGGTAATCACAAAACAGTGAAACAGAGTTTTCTTTTCATATTTGTATTCAAAATAGCCTATTTACATGCTCACAACAACGCATCGTGGTGCAATCTGATCTTGTAAATTGGCTATTTTTGGTCATTTTTTATTCACTATTTTTGAGTGGTTAAGCATCAAAAGATAAATTAGACTAAGAATAAATTAGCCTTTTAGAGAAGCAACAAGAGATGCTTCAAAGGAGATGAGAGCTTGGCTACTCTGCCCTGAAGCGACAGATTATTATAGGCAGTGACAAAGGGGGTGAGGCAAGGAACGTGCTGAGATTCATCATCATCATCAGAGGGAAAAACACATTTTCATACAAAAGTCATTTCTTCCATGGGGAGGGCAATATAAATCATTTTCTTCTTATTCCCCCCTCACGTTGTGTTTGTCAGCCCATCTGGCAGTCTGTGAACACACCCTTGAAAAGAAATTTGAAAAAATAAACCCACCCAAACATGTACAGCACAAGGCTGAGGACCCTGGGCTCCCTGCATGCATGGAGCCATGCTCTTTCAGAGATGCACCGACCACAACATACAAAAACTATTAGAGGTTATGAAGCATAGCCTAATCATATATTGCCTGGGAGCTTTGTCTGCCATTCAGCAGAAAGCTGAACACAATACTATTGTATCACTGAAATGCTGTTCCATTCTTGTTCCTGCCAAGCACTTTCTCAACATCTGAAATATAGGCACAAAGCCACACGATAAACACACATCTGCAGGGTATTATAGACCGATACCGCTGCTCAGGTTATTATCAACAATGTTCCAACTTCAAAGCACTGTCCGCAGATGCGTGTGGAGTCGGACTGGACACAGGTGTCTGTATGTGCAGGCAGGCTACAAACAGCAGTTGGAGCGCTTGACAGATCGAGAAAGCGGCTTTTCTGCCCCCTGTCGTCAAATACAAAGGACCGCGTTTCAGGACCAGGGACAGCTGAATGCCCTGCTGCTGCCGACATCCACTGACACAATAACACGAAATTAAGGGTTTATTTATTCTCCTGGACCTGCCAATGAGCAATGTTTGATTCAAAGTTTTTGTTTAAAAAAAAGGGCGATGTTAAAAAAATACAATAAGAATAGAATTATTAGGTCTAGTAATATATGACTATATATATGCTCACATGCACATGATCTTTACTGATAGTAGGGATCAATCAAATATGAGAAATCATTATTTAACAATTATATCTAGCCTGTGAATGTATGTCATGCCAATGTCATGCCAATTACTAAATGGTGTTCACACATATGACATATCAAACCCGTTACCCATGCAACTACACGAATAGCATTCCATATGAAGCTCAACTAGACCATGAGATCATAACAATAATCCTCACATTGAAACTTACCCCTTTCAAAACTGCAGAGATTTTTGGAAACTTCAAGTTCTGCCATTTAGAAAATATCGTTTGCATAGGGTTATCCAACAATTTGTCTTTCAGGGGTGTTGGTGTCACAAGATCCCATTACAGCCTACACTGGACATCATTCTGTTATTTCCTTTCAGCGGTTTCCGTAAAAGAAAAAGGGGGGAGGGGGGTCAATTCCTGATCCAGATATTCAAATTAAGCGCCCCATGATTACTCCATGTGTCAAGCCAGGGGGGGAAATCCCCAAAACTGCTCCTCCAAGACCCGTCTGATTCCTCCAGTGCATCTGTAGAGACGGTATTCACTTGCAGCAAACCTGACATTCAATTTATTCAAACATACCCAAACGCGTCTCTCCCTGCGCGCAGCAGGCGCAACAACAGAGGAGGATACACCGATTTCTCACACACACACACACACACACACACACACACGGCCTGATGGAGATCACGGTCTGCACTGAGCAGTGTTATATGAGACAGAGCTAAAGGTTGGTATATCAACTATCAACAATAGAGTAGAGGACCTCGTGTGACCGTGACGGTCATTTTGGCATTCCGATAGATAGATCCGTTTCACTCTTTCCTACCCAAACACTGCACTCTGCACACACGTGCCACGTTTGTTTTGAACGTGTGGCGTTTGTAATGTCACTGCGGGAATGCATGTTCAATGTTGTGTGACCTAGTTTTCCTCCGTCTCTCATTCTTTCTCTTGCTACTCATTCTACTTCTCTCTCATCTCTCTCACAAGACACCTGCAATCTTTCACGTTCTTGATCCCTCGCCTCGGCTCAGGTAATCTCATGTAGGATCGGATGAGTCATGAGTGTGATTCTCCCTGTGTGATCGACTTCTTTCTTCTATGGGTTCGCGTTCGCACATAATTACATAAGTTAACGTTGGCTAAAAGAGAGAAACCACAGTCAGAGAGCACAGCCCTATGAACGTGGGTTAATTGTTCATATACCTGTATACGCAGAGCAGTGAGAGCACGTGTGCTTTGTGCGATTTTAATGACTACGCGAGGAAGAAAGGAATGGATAAGAGAGGATTCCTCCAACTTCAGTTTGGTCGTTTTAGCAGTTAATTTTACGTGTGAAACTTCACATCGAGCTCGCCTTCCAACCATGTCCCTATAAATTCTGGCCTATAGTGTCTGGAGCTCCCAAGGGTGTCTGGTTCAATGGCAAAGCTGGTTCAATGGAGGCAGCAGACCATTATTGATGGTGAAGGATACGCACGCGCCGCACGCACGCGCGCGCACACGAACGCACACACACTGACACACAGTCAAGTCTATCTGATCTAGAGCTGTCTTGAGGAACAAAGAGGACACTTCTTTGCAAGCAGGGTGTTAGCTTTATATGCAGCGAAGGGGAGATAGCATAGCCCAGTCACAGTGGCTCACACAGATGTTTTCAAGTCAACAGCCAAGGACCCCCACATTGATATGTATTTGGCTGTAGACCCCCATTGAAAATGTTTTGTGCCACTAGGAACCCCATCCCCATGAAGACATTAAATGACACCACCCCCCAAGGACCCTGTCCTGGGGATCAAAGTATAGAATATAGTATACAAAATTATGTGTGTGTGTGTGTGTGTGTGTGTGTGTGTGTGTGTGTGTGTGTGCGCGCGCGCGTGCGTGCGCATGTGTGTGAGAGTAGGTGTGTGAGTGTGTGTGTGTGATCTTGACTTGAGACAAGATGAGTCACAGGAGAACACGTGGCTGGTTATCGTTAGTGCAGCAAATACGTTAAGTTAAATGTGAACACTAAAATTCATTTCTTCACACGTGAGTACACTACACACACACAAGACGTGGATATGCATGCATGCAGCATATTCTTCTGCCTACACATGCGTCATGTCCTAGTATAAGCGAATAGGGGAAGGGGATAAACGGTCATGTGATTCTGTGGTGTGACCCGTAAAAAACCTGGATGTGTGTCTGCGTTCAGACACTCCAGTCGCTTCACTTTGGTCGCGCAGGCCAGCGTTAAGGAAAACTCCTTTCTAACGCTATGGACCAGAACTCGGTCAGACCATCAGCCAGGTCTCTCCAGGTCAGAGGTCAAATGTCACACACATGCTCTACTACTTACTGCCATGCCATTAGGTACACATGTACACCAGGCTCACACACAGCCCTCCATGCCCAATATTGCCATTATTAATTAATCAATGATTTGAGATTGGAGAGTTACGGTATCAAGTCACTAATTTAAAATCAATCAAATTGCTAATGACGTGCGCGTGTGTCCCAGTGAATGTAAACTAACGAGGCAGAGTGGCTCACAGCCTCTCCCAGTCTATAGGGAATTCCCTTAGCTAGTTAAGTTAAGATGTTGGCTTTCCACATGGGTCCAACAGTCTGTGTTGGTTTACATTAATTGGGACACACATCATTAGCAATTTGATTTCTTTCTTTCCTTCCAGTTCATATAAACTTAAAACCATATACTGGGCCCGGACCACTGGCCTAGCGGTCCGGACACAGCGTGCCGTGGGTTCGAATCCCGATCCCGACAACCTTTGCTCTCCCCATTTCCTGTCTCAATCAATAAAAGCAGAAAAAAGGAGAAAAGAAATTACACCCGTGTGAACTGTGTGGTGCAACTCTGTGTGGGGGTCCCCGGGGGGTCCCTGCAACTTCCAGACCCACAGGAACAGGCCCAGGGCGGCGGGCTGGTTCCGGCGAGCTGCCCCACATCCGAAACGGCCGAGAAATGAGTTACTGTGTGCGGGTCCCCAGTACTGTACTGTACTGTACAGAAAGAGAGTTTTTATCAGGTCACAGCCTTCATGCTCTCCCGGCCTGAAGCGACATCAATGTGCTGGACGAATGAGATCGACCCTCGCCAACGTGGGAAGCTTCTCGTCCAACCACGACAGTCCAACCAACTCTGAGCTGACCGACAGCGTGGGACGTTCCTCCAATCACAATGGACAAACAACATTTCGTCATTTTGACTATAATTAGTATTATCCACGGGCAGAAGAGGACTTCGGGATTATACTGTACAGTCTGACTGAAAGACACCACAAGGTCTTATTCATAGAGTGAACTACTGAACTAGCCTGGCCCCGCCAGCGTGATGTCTGGTCTAGAGGGGTGGGTGCCGCTGGGATCATGGCGGTGGATCCTATTGGTTCACTGAACTGAGCGCCCGCCACACCCCGATTACATTCACAGAGATTTATCACCCAACCTCTCCATATAAAACTACTTCTGTCCAAATAAAACCAAATAATCTCTGATCCTAATCTGTGATCCTGAGTAATTATCAAACTGAAACAAGCAAAAGTAACTGCATGGCTCAGCAGGCAATGACATTCATTCATTTGTGAACTTTATCACATTTCACAGAAAATCAGTGTATATTTCAAGATGCGGTTCACTGATGGGTGAAGGGTGATATACTGTACATGTGTTTGCAGAGCGAGAATATCAACCACTACTGTAGAGACAAGTCTCCCTCTGCTGTTCATTTACAATATGGAATATCAGAAGTACAATAAATGTGTGTGTGTGTGTGTGTGTGTGTGTGTGTGTGTGTGTGTGTGTGTGTGTGTGTGTGTGTGTGTGTGTGTGTGTGTGTTCGTGTGTGTGCGTGTGTGTGTGTGCTTGCTTGCTAGGGCTAGGCAAAATTTGCTACATCAATATCAACATTGTGATAAATATCCCCACAATATGGTCACAATGTCATGACTTTGTCCATATCACCTAGCGTGTTGCACACCAGTGTTTGTGTGCACTTGTGTGCATTATGTATGTATGTATGTGTGTCACTTTGTGATATTCACCATGAAAGATGCTGTTGTCTGACAGGAAGTGCCGGCGATACTGTGGCTCTTTTCTGTCCACCATCCGGGAGCTCATGATGAGAGAGACTGAAACGCCTGTGAGAGAGAGGAGTGATTTGGTCAGATCCAATGTAAACCCAGTTATACAGCAGTCTCTCAAGGAACAACACGTTTATGTTTGACAGTTGGACACTAAGCTGATATGATTTTCCTAATTCAATTTACCGTGGCCTTTATAGCCTATCTATGTACTATCATTATGTTCCCATGAACTTATGGAAGGTTGTTTTTGATATATTGTTCTGTTCGGACATTTCTTTTATATAATGCTTTTCCTTCCTTTTATTTTTTGCTTTCATTTATCTTCCTATCCTCTTCTTTTGCCTCGATGTATGGTTTTATGCTCTGTGATGTGAAGCACTTTGGTTCGACCTCGGTCGTTGGAAATGTGCTATACAAATAAAGTTTGATTTGATTTACCCTTCATAGGAGCACAGTAAAAGACTTGTTTTTGTGTCTTTTTTCTTTTTGCATTTGGTATTATTGAACTCTGCCAGTTTTTCCAATATATTTAAAATTCAATCAACAACAATTTAGGCATTTAGCAGACACTCTTAATCCAGAGCGATTTATACAAGAAAGGACTGGACGGTGAACACATGTTAAAGCCATTGCCGCATATATGTGTCAATTACTCAGGGCCGTTTGGTGCGCTGGTGCCGTTAGCGGTTGTCTAATGACATCATATCAGCCTCATCACAGGATAACTCTTGCCAGAGTTGGAGAATACCAGACACAGAAACTTCAATCAAAAGTTTGATTTTTTTTGGTCAAAAATATAAAAAGACAGTGATCAGTTACAAATGTGCATGTCACACAGGGCAGTGATGTAACACCTTTCACCTTCAATCCTTAACCATTCTTCAAGTACTGCTGCTATTCCAGAATACCTGTACCTTAAAACTATCTCAGTGCCTCTTAACACCATACATTCCATAAATATCTCTTATCATTGTAACTCATGACTTTTGGACATTCTCTTTACATTCTCTTCGTCTGCCTTTTTGGGGTACACGAGTAAATCAAAGTGACTAATCGATAGGGCTTTGTGGTTTATTTTATCAGATCATTTAGAAATGTCTTGTGTTGATTCGCTAATATAATAAATAAATAAAACCGCGCTTCTTCAAGACCATTTGGTGAATAGAAAATGTAATCGACAGAATAATCACTATTCACTAAGTAAATGATCAATAGTTGCTACAATCTGCTCCCTGAATCCTTCTGGCTTCGTTCACCGCTTGGTGGTTCACAGACAGACACAGTCACACCTGTCCCTTGTCCATCGGCCTGTGATTTATCACCCGACCCTCCAGACACATGAGCACACAGGGAGGTGCATAGATCCGGAAGGACTCTGAGCCACTGTGACACTCACAGTGTCTGATGTCAGCTGATCTATGGATCTGAGGAGAAACTTGTATCTCAGGCTTGTGTGACTTGTGTGCCAGGGGTTAAGAGGTCAGGGGTCAAACTGAAGTCAGGGAAAAGTACTTTAACCTGCTCCTCCCTCTCTGCAATACCTCCATGTCTGCAAACTGAACACAGGAACGTGATCTGAGCGCTGGTTCTGACCTTGTACTCTTTGCTATTGATTTCTTGTGATGGGGATGTTCTAGGACTTGCTTTAAACCACTTATTCCCTTGTAGTTCATTTCTTGATGAAAAGTGAAAATAGCCAATCTGTAAACTCACATCACATGGGCGCAATGTGATGCATTATAAGCTTGTGAAACTGCTAATTTAGACATTTGTGAACATTTCTAATACATTGTTGATTGTCTACTACTACTATATAGCCTACTGTACTCTCTCCCAACCTGCCAACAGTCAGTGAGTCACTGTGAAGCCTTTTTACATTTTTTATGACCTAGTCTGTGAGGACAAAACGAGAGCCTATGAGCCATACTATGCCCAACAACACCCTTGCTGTTTTCAGGAGACTAAAATAAAATATTTTTTATTCTAATGTTGCACTTTTTGTAATTCACTGTGGATAACATTTATATGTCCTGTGAAAAACTTCACAAAGTGTATACTTGTATTCATATTGCCATGAAACGTTCCAGTTCAGTAACATGTTGCGATATATAGGCTAGCTTGTTAAGGAATAATGATAGAAAATTGCTGTTTGTTTTTCAGATCAAGGTTCAGCAATGACTTAGGTCATTGTTTGAACAGAATTATTGGTAGGTAGTTTAATTATGGTTAACACACACACACACACACAGAGAGAGAGAGAGAGGGAGAGAGAGATAGAGAGAGAGAGCGAGAGAGAGAGAGAGAGAGAGATAATGCATTGCAGATATGTTTGGCAAGGAAGGGGTTTGTAAAGGCCCCTCAAAAAAAATGTTTGGCCAGTGGCCACAATCCAAAATTCTATGAATTATTAATTGTTGCATGTACACTGTAGGAAGCAGGCAGGCATAGCAACAGGCATAGCATAGTTTGAACAAATGTTCAGTTTAAATACATCAGCTAGCCTATATCTAAAAGTGCATGCTATGTGAACTGTGAACAAGGGAAAGGACTGATGGGAAAGACAGCATGTGTTCACTTCCAGTGTGAGCGTTGTCATGGTCATGGCGAGGTAGTTGGTAATATGAACCTGGCTCTTCTCTGTGTCTGTAACTCTAGTGGCTCATCCATGGGAAGGCCTCTAACTCTCCAGAGAATACAATCTGTTCTTTCGTGTCTGACAGGCAAGTGGGAGTGAATGAACCTCATAAAATATGCTCCCCTACTAGATAGCCCCAATGTCGCTCTCTGTCTCCGACTCTGGCACTATGAGAATGGCCCAAGTCCATTTTGTTACCGTGATTGGTTATCTGAATAAGACTACAGTCATTTAATATAAACACACAGAGATGATATTTTAGGAGTTTCACTTTTTATCGTTCCTCAATGCATTGCTGTATTAATATGTTTACAAAACAAGACGATTTTCCCAAACTTAAAAAAAGAACAATAGTGAGAATAGCAGATCTACAAGCTCACAACGTGTTGCATCGTGTCAGGGCTTGGAATGAAGCTTAAGTAGTTAATTAATGTAATAACATTGACAGCTTGGTTACCAAAAATAGGCCAACTTAATCTAACTGTATTATTTGGCTATATAGACAAAAGGTGTTCTTCCTCCAAGTGGTACTGCTTGTCAAAAATGTAAATTGCAGACTTGAAAAGAAAATAATCCAAGGCACTCCGTCTTCAGTGAAAAATTAAATAGTTTATTTGATGATGAGCAAGGCAAATAAATGGACCAACGCGTTTCGACCACAAAGGTCTTCGTCAGGGTCTATCTAAATCTGTATTATTTGGCTATTTTTGAAGACTTGAGGTCTTCACACACACACACACACACACGCACGCATGCACGCACACAGTCACACACACACACACACACACACACACACACACACACACACACACACACACACACACAAATCTGTCACAGACAAACGGAAAGCTGCATCAGCTTTCATCTCAATTGAAGCACCAGCTGTCGCGTTTGAGATAACTCAATAAGTCAAAGGTGATCAATATACCACACTGACAGTCAGTACTCAGTCCTGCTTCATTAAATTAAGTGTATGTGTGTGTGTGTGTGTGTGTGTGTGTGTGTGTGTGTGTGTGTGTGCGTGCGTGCGTGTGTGTGTGTGTGTGTGTGGGGGGGGGGGGGGTGTGAGTGTGCGTGTGTGTGTGCGTAAGTCTGTGCATGCATGCGTGAATCTTGTCAAAAGTTGTCATATACTTTTAGGAGATCAGTCTTCCATTTTACAATATTCCCAGTTTCCCACACATCTATCAGTGTGCAAGACTGCGAGTGCACAGGCTGTACGATTCTATAAAGGTAGAAGACGTTCAGTTGTCGAACCCTTCCCATAAGCACCAGGTGTAGGTTTATTAGTGGATCAAATAGTAAAATCAACAGATAATTGCCTTTGTTTGTGTTTGCGTGCTAAAATACTGATATTGAGAGTTTGAGACTAATAATCAACAGAGAAACTGATGATATCTCCAATATTTGGAGTTATATTAAGGAGTTATATAACTACACAAGCCAAACCGCTACAAAAGTGTAATTGAAGTGGACTATTCATTCCTTTAGACTAGAGTTTAGATTATGTTGGGGGGTATTTTCAACGTCTCGTCTAGCACGGCCGTCTCTGGAGGTCATTTAATGCATGTTGCTCTGGGAGCAGTTGAGTTTTGGAGCATCCAACAGCTAATTACTAATGTCATGATCTGATGGCTGAATATCCACCATCTTCTAGAAATTAAGTCATTATAAGATAAATAAAAATCACATTCAATTAAGTACGTTGCTTGCTTATCTCCATGACAGTTGAACATATTAAATTGTGAGAGAGAAAGAGAGTGAGAAAGAGAGAGGGAGAGTTACTGTAGGAAGTGATAACATTGTGTATTAGCAATAGCGAGTCAGTGCTCATTCAGGGAATAGTGTCTGAGCTGAGATATAGGGGGAGAAGTTCAGTCACACGAGAGAGACTCGGATTAGAGTCGCTGCTTCTTCGCCTGGAAAAGAGCTAGCTTTGTGGTTCAGGCATCTGGTTAGATCTTGCCTCTCAAGCGTCTCCCTAGGGAGGTCCTTGACCGTCCCACTGGGAGGAGACCCTGGGGCAGACTAAGGATGAGATTGAGTGATTACATCACCACAACGCCTCGGGATCCCGCAGGAGGAGGTTGCTAATGTTGCTCTGGAGAGGGAAGTCTGGAGCTACAACTACAGATAAGCTTGGTTGAAGATGGATAGATGGATGGATGGAGTGAGTGTCTGAGCTGATACAGACTAGGGATTCTCGAGGCATTGAGCAACAGGGTTAATGTAAGTCAGGTCAGGTTACAGAGTATTAGGATCAACAGGCGCTATCTGAAGCTATCTTGACTTGTGTGGCTCAAGCCAACATTGTGAACATGGAATTCAGCTCAACCCAGGCTGAGAAAGCAGGTTTCACACACAGGTTTCAGAAAATCAAACATGATAACTTTTGGTGATGTTCAGGGTTAAGGCGAACTAAAACAAAATGAGAATATTCCTTTGGTGAATATTATTAGTAATATTTAAGTGCCAATTTCAACTAGCTTTGGAGCCTGCCCTAAACTACACTTATTTTGACATGGCCGTGCGTGTGTCTCTCCATCTGTGTGTCTCTCGGTGTGTGTGTGTGTGTGTGTGTGTGTGTGTGTGTGTGTGTGTGTGTGTGTGTGTGTGTGTGCATGTGTGCGTGTGTGTGTGTGTGTGTGTGTGTGTGTGTGTGTGTGTGTGTGTGTGTGTGTGTGTGTGCGTGCGTGCATGTGTGCACAGAGGTTAGTGGGTGATCGGGGCCATGTTTTACAGTGTGGAACTGAGGGGTGGATAAGGTCATTGGGTTAATCATCAGATCTATTTCAAGCAAGAGGTCTTTGGTCTTTTACTAGGTTTAGACTTTAACCATCTACTACACGGTCTGCTTAACTTCACAGACAAGGAGGTCTGTTTACTTTCTGGAAGGAGAGAAGTTGACAAGGAAAATCTTGGCTGCTTGACTACACAAGCATGTCATCTTTACTACACAATCTTTGCTACACAATCTACTACACAAGCATGTCATGTTGCACCAAGACAACACAATAGGCAGAGAGTGAGGCTACTACCGTCTCCAATTTTAATGTTAATAAACATATTTAAGCAAATCTTTGAGTAATTCACTGTCACACTCATGTTGTCACATGTCAACAAACGGAAGTATTATTAACTTCCTACATAATCTGTGAATGTCTGTGTGTGTGTGTGTGTGTGTGTGTGTGTGTGTGTGTGTGTGTGTGTGTGTGTGTGTGTGTGTGTGTGTGTCTCTCTCTCTCTCTATTTCCAACCTGTCTCCCTTCCTTTCCTCCATGCATAGAACTTCAATTATTCATCAGGGATCACAGCACCAACAAAGGGTCTTGTATCCACTCATAAAACCCTACACCACCACGGTGCCCAGCTAACTGATACTCTCCATAATGCTTGAGTCACATAACAAGAGAGTCACTTTACGGCCGATACATTCCTTTACACACATACACACACTTTGTGTATGTGTGAGTGAGTGAGTGAGTGAGTGAGTGAGTGAGTGAGTGAGGGAGGGAGGGAGGGAGGGAGATAGATGATGCGTCAACTTGATCTTGTTGCAGGTACTTGCTTACTAATGAGCTGATACCAAGTGAAAAATGCTGTGTCGAAGCACAGATCACGTCAAATTATGGTCTACTCTACATAAACTCTGCCTGACAAAGACCTCCCTTGCAGCTAGCTCTGGTCCATAGCTCTAATGCGTTGCATTTATAGCTATGTTACTCTCGACTTCCGCCGCTCGAGTGAATGCAGACCAGCCTCTCGTCTTTAGCGTGAATAAAAAGAACGTTTTTGCTACTCCCCAAAACAAAGGCGGGTTGTGTCATTAGAAAGCCTTAGTGGAAGCACTCTGAGCCCCCCACCACTCATATAAACGTTACTTTTTGGCCAGAAAGGGATCTTTTTTCACCGGAGGAAAAATATTCTCTATGAGGCAATTCTCTGGGCAATATCGGTAGAAGGCGCAGTGGAGTAACTATTTTTTGTCCCCTTTTGGCCAAAAAGTACCGTTTATACGTGTGGTGGGGGTCTCAGAGTGCTCACACTATAAGGAAAGTAGGCTTTCTAATGAAACAACCTGCCTTTGTTTTGGTGAGTAGCAAAAACTTTCTTTTTATGTGTGTGTGAATGGGTGAATGTAATGCACAATCTATGTAAAGCGCCTTGGATAAAGGCGCTATATAAATGCACCATTTACCATGGACCAGAGCTACCTTGCAGCTATTTATTGTCAGATGCTTATAGCCACTTAAACCCCAGCATCCCACGGGATGTGGGGAAAGCTTTTGCAGAAAATAGCCCATCAACAAGTTCACAAAATAGAAAAGATACTACTATAGAGCGACTGGGGGAATTTGCTCAACCATATGGTTTTTAAGAGGTTAATAAGGTCTGTCAGAGCAGGTAGCAAAACGCCTCACCTTTGTATGGAGGGCGTAGTGTGCTTAATGTAAGTGTCACTCCAGCTCTTCTCACATTACCATCTCTCTCTCTGAATTCAATTCAAAGGAGCTTTATTGGCATTAGTAAAGGTAATAATACAGTCAAAACAAAATAACAAATAGTATGTACAACTTAAATGTGTAAGCAGAATTGCATCTCTCTCACTCTCACTCTCTTTCTCTCTCTCTCTCACACACTCCCACACACACACACACACACACACACACACACACACACACACTTAAACAAAAATCCCCAGGGACTTGCTCTCTGAGGGGAGTGTCCTGTCCCTTTCTTTCTGAGATGGCTACCGGCTGAGTGTAATAAAGGCCTTTGTTATCATCCATCACTGTTGCTCTGCTTCAACTGCCAAATGATTAAAGTAGACTACTAACTTTATCGCCACTATTGACGTATTGTCACTCAAGTAGATGAAATGTTGATGAATTGTTGATTTTACTGTCAACAATTAAAAGGCACAAATAAAAGTATATGTATGTAGGCGTACTGTATATGTAGAGACCTAGTATAGACATAGGCAAATTAGACATACGTCTAACTTTATGCCAAAAACGTCACATATTCCAAACCCAAAGTGACTCATTTGATATGGTCCTGATTAATGTACACTGGATATACCGCCGGTAGGGTCCAGTTTGGGGCAAACTTTCTAATATAGCTTAGCTATCGCTGCCTGCACTACGTGCCCCAGATGTGGTGAACAGGTGCACTAAGCACTTCTGTTTATAAAGTTAATGACAAAGGGATTCTGAACTCACATAAGGTTTTTAAACTGCTATCATCTGATTAGAAAACATATAAATAGCCAAATAGGCCTGCAACGGTATAATGTCACACAAGCCATTGCTTACAAAAATTGGTTATTTGTTTTGTTTTTCAATGTTTACATTCTGTGTAGTGTTAGCCTTTCATACAAAAATAATTTAGACCTACTTGTGTTTCCGATTGAGGACCACGCTCTCAGCTTTCTCGTGTCACTTTCGCCAAAACAATAATCCTTTGGGTTACTTTCTTCCGTGCCATGGGGCACAAAAGTGAGACACCGACACGTTAGCAGAAGACTGTCCCTACAACTCCACTGTAGGCAAGCCTACCGCCACACGCACGGTCCCTTTTCAAATGAGTGCATTGAGTGGCCAACGAGTCACAACAAAATCCGGAATGGAGCTGGATCGGACAACTCCTTGGGCATAATGCTTTCTACAGATTGTTTGCTCACTAAATCACTGGCTTTATGTCACTGTCTGAGAGGGAAATAATTAAAAAAGGGTACACTACTAGGCTATATGAGATGTAAAAAAATATGATAAGATCATAAACAGAACAGATTATTAGAATATTACATTCAGATTTCAACAAATGGCAATGCCAATATTATGTAAGACAGCTATTTATATAGTCAATGTTCAAATCAAACAAACTAGCATAAACCATCACTGACAAAATAGACAATATATATGTAGGCCTACTGTTTTTTTTTAAGCAAATGACCTGTGTGTCATTGCAGTAATAATCATCCTTCCCATACGTCTTTTAAGTTTTTGAACAATACTAGAATGAAAAGGACCTAAATCACAGTAGCCTACAATTCTTTGATTGAATGAAAGATGTATTAACATATTGGAGAATTGCAGTACATTTCAAGCACAACTCAATACAAAACTGGCATCACACTTGTTTACAATATGGTCTTGCATGTTTGTGTTCAGTAGATCAGAAAGCAGTGCCTTGTTAACAGTAAAAACCGTAGTTTCCTTCCAACTGTTTCCTCGGTGACAGTTCAAAGTCTGGCAACACCAGCCATCAGCTTTAATGCACCTTACAATTCAAACAAATCCACCAATCAGATGCCACCATTGCGGTAACAGCCCGCTAGTAACATTTACACAACAAAAGAAAGACTAGCTGATTCATTGTCTCCCCCCCTTCCTCACCCCACCACCTAACCCCACCACCCTGACTCCTCCTCTTGCCTTTATGCATGGACCCAAAATCCCCTTCTACCCCTCACTCTAATCTGCTTGTGATTGGATTGACAAAGCACTACCTTTCACTATACCCCCCCCCCCTCACACACACACATCTATGGCAACTCTCCTGGGTACCATACATTTATTCTTTAGTTTAGATTATGCACCCTCACTGTTGTCTAAAAATCATCTAAACATTTCTCACAAGTTTTAGGTTAACTTTTTTACGAATACAGTAACTTCAGGTTTTCATAAAGTTATAATCAAGCAAAGGCCAATTACTCTGCTGTCCCTTGTGTCATGGAGGATAAGTGCTCTAATATCTTAGTCAAGTTTAAAAGCCATCTTTCATGCGTCCCTAAAGAGCGTCCTCCTCATCAGACACAAGATTCCCAGGGGGTTGGGGGGCATTATAGATTTACCCCCTGATAAGCTTTGTCTTTCAAATTTGGCGTTTCTATGGCAACGGTGGGGGGCCAGTGCAACCCCACATTTTGCACATCATTAAAAATAAGTCCCTCTGCTTTTTGAGAGGAGTGTTTCACTACAGAGGGACAGAGGGATTTGGGGTTGTTAGAAAAGGGACTTGAAAGCCAGGGAGATTAGTATTAGATTTGGTAATAATGGCATTTTCATCAATTTGAATGGATGTTAGAGATACTACAAGGCTGGAATAAAACAAAAAAGGTGCTTTTTTGCATTTTAAAATGCCCTGATAAGACTGTCAGTCCATGAGCCTATACATTAACCATCAGTCCTTAACATTTCTGAGATCTTCTGGATATTAGTCAGTCGATATTCAAGTCCATTAATCTAAAGTGATGTTGTTAATTCTGCATTCCAATCCAAACACAATCCCAGTTAACTCAGGGGGTCAACCTGAACTTCTATTAGATTTTTTTTTAGGTTTCGCCTAAAAATCAAAAAAATTCACCCTAAAAAAATGCATCACTTGTTTGTCACTGAAATTATCAATCATCCAATGAATCAAGTCCTCTTAAAGAGACTCATTATGAATCTGAGAAATGTATTGTCTTTAACAGCCTTTGATGCCCTCTCCCATAGGCTGTCTTCCTTCCACAGTCCTCGGCCCTTCTTTTCGGCTGTAACCTCTGCCTTGAGAAGCTGTTTGTGTAGCCGCCAACAGAGATGAGAGTCAGAGGGCAGTCCTGAGATAGGCACAGTGCGTGCCAGACCCATCTTAAGTAGCTCTTCATTCACACATTGGCTCCACATTGACCCCTGCTGGAGAGAGAGAGAGAGCAGTTGGTCACTTAACTGGAAAACTCAACATCATCGTTGTCTACCGGTACATTCAAATAGACCCCCCTTAATTCTCTTGACTCTGAGGTAACAGATTTAGAGCCAAGCGAATTAGAGCATTCTCACTCTTACCTTAGTGTAAGACACCATACAGTGCAGTGTGTTCTCCTCTCGACTGATCAGTTTTAGCCAGACTACAGGAGCAGGAGCCAGGTGCTTCTTCATCCATTCCGTCCCGTCTGGTGTCACCTCCACTCCTGCTAGACACACTGCAAGTGAAGAGGTGCGCACACCTGAACACAAAGGAGGGCCATGTGCAGTTAGCCGTTAGTTGTGCAGGTACATAGAAGCTGTGAGTTGAATCAGGGGCGAATAGTTCTTATAACTGTAGTGGGTACAAAGTCACAAATGACATACAAACTTTGGATGGCTGAGGATCACCTAGGACAGCTCTCTTAGATTCCGAGTTATGGAGGTTTGGAAATCCTGCTTTGAACCCGAGGTAAACGGAGAGGATAAGTCCCATAGCTGGTGGTGACGGAGGCGTTGCATAGCAACCGGATCAATGTTAACAGCTGCTGTGGGGCTCAACCACCTTATACGCAGAGTATACGAGGGGGTACCTGGCTGATGTCCCATAGCTGGGGCGTACGACTATATTTGTACCTCGCAGATAAATAATTACCATTGAACATGACGTAACAATGTAACGTTTTGGGACATTACACACCAGTTAACATTGATCGTGAAAGTACCACAAGCTAAATGTTATAGGATAGGATACTGGATCAGCCCCTTCAGCCTTATAAATAAAATGGACTTGCCTTGACTCTGTCCTTTGTATTTATGCAAAGGACAGACTCCAAAGAATGGCGTTAAAACAGTCAGAGGTCAAATGAGACAACGGTAATACTTGTAACTACTTTATAGAACAGCCTTTCATGCGAATTCATCTCAGTGAGGGTGCTGATGGGGCATTTCCTGGAGCAGATGAATAAGATAACTCAGTTGAACATCATAGACAGTGACATAATTTAATAAAGTAGCCCACTTGTTCCAACTAACAAGCTTACAAGCCAATCTCACTCATGAGGAACACAATATTTGCTATTTTTAAAGTTAGAACTAGAAGCTGAGTATCTTGCTCAGGGACATGGGGCCGGGGGAGGGGGGTAGGGCAGGGCACACCGGTGACCTTCTGATTACCAGACGGCCTCGCTACCCACTAAGCTTCGGACTACACTCAAGCTAACAACTAGATAGTCATTAGATACATTTTAATAGTAATAAAATAAAAAATAAAACTGGCCCTCGGGTAGCCAGTGGTAAAAGTCCCTGCCCACCACTAAGGAGGTTGTGGGTTCGAATCCACCGTGGTGCATCTGGCTTTGTCGGTGTCTATGAGACATAGAAAGGTAGACGACTCCTCCAGCTCTGGGGCGTCTGTATCTCGGGTGCCATTTATTTTTTTATAATTTTTATCAACAATTTTGTAACCCATTTTTCACCCCTGTGTCAATTATCTAATGTGATCCTGGGCTCTACACACCCTCCACCAACCTTGTCTCCATATATCATGAGGGACATGGGGAGAGCAACGGACTTGAACTCATGCTTCCTTCATGCCTGAGTGTCCAAGTTGCTTGTGTGTGTGTGTGTGTGTGTGTGTGTGTGTGTGTGTGTGTGTGTGTGTGTGTGTGTGTGTGTGTGTGTGTGTTGACTCCCTTACATTTTGAAAATAGACGGGAGAGGACAGGGAGGTATATTGGGAGATGTTCCACTTCCAGTCCTGTATCTGTGATGGTATGAAGTCTCCCACGAAGGCTCACATTCCTCTCAATAAATCGAGTAGGGATCTCACACACAGCTCCAAACTTGGTGATCTAAACAGGTTAATTAGACCATGGTGGAGGAAAGAAAAAGAAGAAGAAAAAAAAACATGTCTCTCCATCTAGTAAAACATTGTATACCGGTATGGTAAAGAACATCCATGTTTTGGCGTGATGAAAGGGGCTATTTGATTGATTGAATACTTAAACTAACTAAAATGTTTGTAGTATTATTAGTATTAGTAAACAAAAAGCCATGCTTTCCATTTTTGTGTCAGACAGTGTGGGTATATCCCCCATTACATATTGAAAGTTAGACTATCCATTCACCTTCATCTGAGATAACTTACCAGTCTGACACTCCTTGCTATTACAATAACACCAGCAATTGCGAGTCCAGTGCTAATGTTCTGTGAAGGACAAGAGAACAGACACCTGTTAAGATGTGTGATCCCCAGTTCTATATAGTGTCAGACCCAGTACAGGGTTAGACCACTGCATGCCATAGAGTTAGACCCTTTCGGGACCGTTGATTAACTTTATACAGCAGTGGTTTTCAAATCTTTTCGTATCAAGGTCTGCATTTGAGATGATTTTGTTTATACTCTCAAGCGTTAACGATCCAATAAGGGTCCATTTGGTTACCAACTATCCATCAATTAGCTGGGGACCACGTGGAACCCCCTCAACTTGCCTCAAGGACCACTGGTTGAGAACCACAAATACAGAAAAGGTAAACAAGGGTCTCGATTCAAGAGGCGAGAAGCTGTCAAGCACTTCCACTGCATGGAAGAAGACGATGATATCGTGGTTCACTTCATACCTTCACAAAAGTTAAATGATCATCTGCAAACTGAGATATCACAGACACCATGTTGTAAGAAGACTCATCTTTCTGTATTTTCTTCTCTTTTTCGTGTTGTGTTTCAGACAATGCGGGCATATTGTTGACATTACACTCCAGGAACACTGACGTGGCTCCGCCCCTGTAACCTCGCGTCACCAGGCTTGGGGAAGAGCCATAGAGTAATGGTGCGTTCATAATAAAAAACAAAGTAATGCTGGGTTCATACAGGCAGATGAAACGATGCAAAGACGCGTTGTGAGTTGATTTGGAGCAGCTAGTAGCTACATGCATCGTTGCGCCTTTGCAACGTCTTGTCGCTGGCTTCCATTGACAATGAATGGTCGCCCTCGTTGAAAAGTTAACAATGTACCGGTATTTTCACAATCATGTATTTTCAAACTCTGACTCTCCAGGCTGCATGAACAGCGCTCGAGCGCTCAGTTTTCTACCCCCTCAATGTCGTAACTAGGCGTACGTACTACGTAGGCATCACAACCATAGAGTATATATGAATGACAGGTGGCTTTGGAAATGTCTCCATCGTGTGGTTTGGTTTGGCCATGACAAGTTAGAGAAAATAAGATGTTAGGTGGTGGTTACTGGTTACCCTTGATTTGATTTAGGAAAAAACACACACACACACACACACACACACACACAGCAATAGTGGCTCTAATCCCGTTAGATCAACCACCCGTTTCTCATGGACACCCTTTGTGACCTTGGTTTCACGGGATGGCCCCTCATGTGGCTCTCCTCCTACCAGGTTTCATGATGTTTGGAAGGAGTTCCACAGCAGTCTGCATGGCTCCCTCCATTTTCCCTTTACACCAGATCCTTGTCATCTCGCTGATAACACAACGTTCTTAGTTTATTTCCCTTTGCCGCACAGTGTGAAGAGTCTCAGTGCAGAGTGCAGACAAGACTGAGCTTTTCCTCTTCACTGAAAAATGTTGCCTTGCAGGAGGTCCTTATAGCTGGGGAGCCACAGGCCCAAAAACTCATGGAATACTCAATAGAGATTAACCTGTGATGTCATTACGACAAACTTTGTGTTTTTTCTATTCAGTTGGTCATTAAGGTCCACAGAATGAGGCCTTCATTCCGGAAACGTCACTAAGAAAAAGTTATGGCAATTTGTGTATATACCATGTACCATAGGCATAGAAAACATTGGCAAATATTCAAATTTTCGACTATAAGTAGCATGTGACATGTCAAACTAGGGGTTTTTCGTGATGAATCCATTCCAAGCATTAGTTTTGCACAAAAAAAAATTCTCTTTGGCCTAAATTCGGCCAGCCACTTTAAACTTCGGCTTCAACTTGTAGCATCTGCAAAGGCTAAGCGTTTCAGTTTTTTGCAGAAACTACAAGTTGAAGTCGCGGACTCGCATGAGAGCGTAATGTCCATCTACCAGCTGTTAAAAAACCCAGAAGTGACGCCTGGTCTAGGAGTTCTCTGGCACGAAGGTGTGCCTGTAGCCACATCTGTTCCAATTTTGTGAGACCGTTTGGTATCCTTGCTATAAAGACCCCATAAAAAACAGTGACAATAGGTAGACGCACTTTATTCCTAAAACAGAAGTTGCACCATCAGTAGTGGCACACAATTATATGTACACATATACACACACGCAATTACCTAAATCTGTAATATAAAATATAGAATCTGACAATGTACCTCTTATTCCTCTTCAGAGCTCGAGTTACTGTGCGAGAGACTCTGGCACCAAAGCAGATGGAGAGGTAATTCTCATCCACTCACTGGGTGGGACTCCAATGCCCAGACCAGCCCCTTCATTTGTACAGCATGGCAATAAAAAGGTCTGTACCCTTTGAAAAAATAATACTCTAAAAGCAATTCTACAGCAAATTCACTTGAACAGATTTCTGTATTGCAATTCAGAAAATTACATCACTTTAAACCAATTCCTTTACAGTGAGATGGCAATATACACACTCTCTAGGATTTGTAATATATAAAAAGATATTAAGAATTAAAAATTCCACATTTAAAAACTTACAATAAATAATATATGCAGGCATTTCATTAGGATAAAATTTCATAGATTGCAATCTACAGTCAATAAAAAGAAAAATGTATTCTCCTTTATGAAAAGTCCCTTGATCATCCAAAATGGGTTCTTGGCATTTGATTAATTGATTGGAAACTTCCAGTCGGCCAGTCAGTGTCACATGAGATACGCCAGGAAGGGAAGTGCATCCTACGCGTCTTGTATGGTCCTTCTTCCCCTGGTCAGAGGTCCATTTAGTTGTTGGGGATCGCCCTGACTGAGTGACTCGTATCTCAGCAGTTCCATCCCACCAGAGATCAGAGCATGTTCATGATAAAGTTGTACATTTGGTTGAGCACCACAAAGTGAACAGGCAGACAGGAGCGACGGTCTTGAGTTGCAGGATCACATGTTAGCCAAGAGAGGGCGTTGTATTGCTCCAGTACAAATCTGTCAAATAGAGGGTAAGGTGCATGTCACACTAATGCGATGATTCATAATTGGCTTTCATTCTGATAAACAATCCATAATTTTTCATTGCTTAAGAAATATTTCTCATCAGAGTAGCATACCTGAGTACATCGGAGGTGTGGTTCGAATCCAAGGGATGGGAGTGTTTACTGTGCAGAAGCTCATCTGAAGACGACACGTGTAGGTGCAAGGAGGCCTGATGGAGACAAAGAAGTGTTGACGTTCAGCGCAAGGTTACAAGTCAAAGATAGTGTCAAACAGTGTACCATATGGGTGGTCTTCCACAGAAGCAGTGTTCTCCTACCTTGAGGAACAGAGGACACTGGTTCTGGGCTTGTGGGCAGGCGGACCAGAACCAGTCAGGAAGCGGTCCAGCCTTGGCTGTGGAGATGAAGTAGCCCAGAGCCATCGGCTGCTGCAGGATGTTTAAGGCCTCCTCATGAGACTCCATACGATCTGTACTCTGGCCCTGCAACACAACAAATCATGATTTAATTAACAATCCAGGGTTCACAATACAAATTACTATTTTTTTTAATGCGGTTTCAGACAAATTACAATATGATTATTCCAATTATTTCTCAGGAAAAAAACGAATATATTTTATTTTTCCTAACTTTTCTATATCAAATTAGTGTGGTTCAGGTTATGGTCAATACTCCACCATGCACGGTGTAGCGGACCAAAAATAGCCAATCTACAAGCTCAGTGCATTGCGATGACACACATTGTGAGCTTGTAGAGCTGCAATAGTTTAGGCTTGTCAGGTCATACTGTGGGACAATTATTATTGTCGTTTTTGGCAAACACCAGGGGCAGCCATCTGGTAATTATAGTAATCCGTTTTTAAAACTGAGATTCACAGAAGTCCATTTTTTAGAACTAGTATTCACTGGAAGCACAGCCTCAAAATAAACAGCATGGTTTGGGCTGTGGGGCTTCGTCAGAGTATGTGAGTGGACATGATGCAGCTCCACCAGATCATGAACATCTCTTTAATAGGAACATTTATTCACTGACAAATAATTTAAAACGGCACCGCTGCATCGACAACTTCACAAAATTCAACGCCTAATTTATACTCCCTAGTGAGTATCTTCCAATTCACACATTTGAATCATTACATATTTGTATCAATTAATTGTCTCGTGGTGCATCATTAAATCCCTACAACATACATTCTACTTGTGCCTTGCCAGCACAGGTAAGTTTCACATTAAAAAAGAGAGCCTAATGCATCATTGAAAAAATAAATAAAATGGTTTACCTTGCTGCCATCTCCCCCCTGGTGGTAATGCGAGCCAGGGGAGTGTACAGGGGAGGTGGTGGGGGAGTTAGGCAATATGTTGATGAGGTCAGGATCCACCATGTCGTTGTCAAACAGGTCAAAGATGCCCATCCCGTCAGAGCCATCTACACACACACACACACAGTTATTTCTCTTAAACGCTCTTGACTGATATAAAGTAAGGTTCTACCTGCTGTTAGAACCTCGTCAAATATTGCATGTTTTTACTACAGTAGCGTGTCTAAGAAGACATGTGACTGTTTTGACTGTGTGACGATAAGAAACATACCAGGATTAATGGGGTTGAAATTAATGTCCATGGGCTCAGTAGTGTTGGAGTTGACCTGCACCATGGCAGAAGTGGGGAACACCAGGATGTGAGTACAAGATGTGTCCTGAGGTGTGCTCAGTGCGGACGTCTGCATGTTGAGTGTGGTGCTTCGACCAAACACAGAACCGGTCGACACAGAGTCTAAAAAACAAAAAAGAACTTGTCAGAAACAAACTATTCTAGTAAAACAAACTATACTAGTATAACAAATATCAGTCCATGATTTCAATTCAGTGGCTTTTTTTTTTACCTGGCATGATAACAAAGGATCCCTGAGGCTCCATGGCAACCAGGCATGCACTGAGGATGCTGGGAGTGTCAGCGGTAGAAATGCCACACATCTTACAGGTTTCCTTCAGTCGTTTGCTGATGGTCTGAAGGTTCCTTCTGCTTAGCAGAATACTCCAGTCTGGAACAAAGCCGTGTTATTATTAGCACAATGTACGATGTTACCAGCACAATGTACTTGTAAAGCACATCATTGAATTGAAATGTGTACCTTTCAGCTCGCCGTGACCCATTCTGCCGAGACGTCCAACTACTACTCTCCAGGGCAGTGATGTCACTTGTACCAATCCGAGACACCAGTCCCACAGCTTCTGCAAGCCCAAGCGCCTGGCTGACCCCTTTTTCCTTCTGGCCCTACACCAAAAACAGCTTAGTTTAAATACGATATTGTGTGGAAAAAGTGAGTGATCTTGAACTTGGTGTGAGAGGACAATGCATGTACCTGTTGGGCACATCAATGCTGATGATGCAGGTCTCCAGAAGTTCTCCATGTTGGTCAGTGCAGGAGGCTAGCAGCCAGCGCTGGTCATGGGAAAGACAGTAGCCCACAAACATAACATTGTACTTCTGGGCTGCTTCGCCAAACGTCTCCCCCAGCTCCGTCTGCTTGTCTTTCACTGGTGCCAGGATGAAAGGAGGCGTGTAGAGACGCAAACACTCGGGTCTCTGCAAAAAGGTCAAGGGATAATGTTTTTAACTACAAAGACAGCAAAATGACAGTGGTAGCCATTAACTTTAAAAATATGCAAACTTACTAAACTCCAGCTTACTAGATGACCATGCCAGAATCAATACAATATTGCCTATTGACAGCTTCGCTTGTATTATATTGTACATAAACAGACAATCCAGTCAGTTCACTTCAGTACAATATGATCATAACAACAGTATGCTGTGGGAAATGCTCTGTAATGTAAATGACACGGTCGTTTGCATTCAATAGGCTAACAAGTCAGATCACTGGTACGGTCCCATAAGTGCAGGATCAACTACCTCTGGGTTCTTGAGTGCCAGGTCGAGGGCAAGGCCAGGCCCAAAGCCAGTGAGAGCCTTGAAGTTTGTCGAATTTGGCAGAGGCCGACGACACTGAGTGAACACGGAGAAGGCCAGGGACTTGAGGTGCTGGCTGTAGAGGTGTCGATCCCCACTACGTACAGGCTGCAACAGGTACTGGCACGGGACAATCTAGACCAAGACAATAGAGTTTAAACAGGCTGCAACAGGTACTGGCACGGAACAATCTAGACCAAGACAATAGAGTTGAAACAGGCTGCAACAGGTACTGGCACAGGACAATCTAGTTTCTAGACCAAGACAATAGAGTTTTAAACAGGCTGCAACAGGTACTGGCACGGAACAATCTGACCAAGACAATAGAGTTTAAACTACACGTTTAATGCCATGTTTTCATACCATTAATACAGCACAATGAGTTGTACATACTTTGTCAAAAGCCGTTTTCACACATCCATGAACATTGAATTTAGATCATGTTAATTGTGTTTTTCCTATACAGATTAATTCAAATTAGTTGTGGTGGTTAACACCAGTGATAGGTAGATTTCGGGAAAGTTTTGGCCAATCACACCTAAGTTGTAGATTTCTTTTGTGGGTGAAAACTTCCAACCAGGGGAGTTATGCTTGTTTTTTCAGTTATGTGTGATAGCTACTGGTCATATTCATGTTGTATTTTAAAAAAAAAGGCCACTGAAATAACACAATTGGTCGATCACTAGTGATATGAATGACCTAAATGTTGAGCTCTACCTGCACAGAGACTGCGTTTCTGATGTGAGGGGGAAGGAACTGAAGCATCTCCAGGTAGCAGCGCAAGAGACCCATTGTATAGACGCTGGAGTGAACCTCTCTGTCGGCGTCTTCATAGCTGAAGGGGTCCACGATGTACACCACGATGGCAGGGGGGAAAGAAACGGCATGGGACTCCCCGTCTGTGGGTTTGCCCACCTTGTCTCTGTCCATTGTGCTGTTAGGGATAGTGAATTAGTTAGCAAGCTGTGCAAACAATGGTTTCTATAAAGGCTGGACAAAATCAGTATTATTTAAAAATCTTGCCACAATTATGATTAATGATCAATTATTTAAAAAAAATAGTGAAAATAGCAGCTCTACGAGTCTGTAGATCGGCCATTTTCACTATTTATGTATGCCATCATTGCACAAGTATAATACAGGGTTAAGTGGTTAATCAAACTAATTTAGTCGATTATATACATTTTAATATATCATTTTGGCATGTCGGTTAATTGTGCGGCCCTAGTTTCTATGGGAATTGCACGGTCCAAGCTAACATGCAGCGGTGACCTACGTCTCTATTGGCTCAGTGGGAGCCGGAGGCTGGTTGGCAGAGCAGCCGTGTTCACCCAAAACTCCTGGTCCCTGGGGCTGGGGGGGGTTGGACTGGGGTCCGTTCTGAGAAGTACTGACTGGCAAAGCCCCCGTCCCAAAGCCGGGGTAGGAGCTTGGCTTGGCTGACGCCATTCCCCCAATGGCTTGGGGTCCTGAGGTGGATGAAGGAGGGGTGCTGTTGACCAGAGAGGGGGCAGGCTGGGCAGAGCTGGTAGTGTTTGTGCTACTGGAGGAGCTGGAGGTCTGAGAGGAGGTGGAGACCACGACCGGGCTGCGCTGGGACAACAGAGAGCTGTCCAAGGACTGGTCTGACAGGTATGGAGCTGAGGGGACAAAAACATAACAATCATCAATATCATTATATTATATTGTATGAAAATGCTAAAAACCCAAACACAGTTGGAATCCATGTCAGACTTTCATGTCAGGATTGGGTAAAAAAAAGAAAGACATTTTGCCCTTTAAGGGATGTGAATAAGGTTGCATTACCCAAATCATGGCGGCAGACTTGAGCGAAGAGCTTGAGCTTGTTAAAGGCTTCATTGTTCCCTTCTCTGGCAGACATCTTAAGGAACCAGTCGCTAAGGGGCTGCTCTGCCATGTTCTTGACCTCGGTGGTGCCAACCTTCAAAATGCCCTCTGGGTACGTGTTACAGATGGCCCTGTGTTGGCCAAGCTGGCATCCCTGCAAAGGAAAAAAAGTATAAGTATGTTAAATAAGTTTCATCATTGCCTTTCATTAAAAAAATATAAGTTGCTTTGTGGATGTGCAAGCATTTCAGAAGATGTCGTTGCTGACCTCAAACACAGCACTAAGATCCTTAAAGAAAGTCTTGGCTCCATTGATGAGAGCCTCACTCTCAGGGCAAATGACTACATATCCCACATCTCTTTGGGAGCCAAATGGATCCAAGAGGAGTTTCTCCCAGTAGGGCAAGCCAAAGGGAGACAGCACCACAAAGTCATACTCATAACCGACCAGGAACGTAGGGATGGGCAGTGGCTCTGGAGACTCATCTGTACCTGGAATGAGAATGTGGTGGTCAAGGTTTTGATCTGAACCCATACAGTCAAGTTGTACAGTGTATGGGATGCACACGCAGATTAGACACCAACGGATGTGCTGCTCCCATGCTTGCGGCTAGGTTAGGGTTTGAGGTAGGTTGTCGGTCTAATGACAGTCGGACCAATAACATGCCTAAACTAAAACCTGTATGTAGTGTATGCATCAGCAGACTAATTCCAAATGTATACTTCATTGCACAACAGTATGCTGTTGTGCGACAACATACAAATGAATCATCAGTGACTCCTGATAAATAGATGTATTTACCATAGGAGCCCCTGCCAGCCATCTTGTGGAACTGTTGCCAGGTAAGCGGGCCCTGTACACCCCAGGAGCGCACACTCCTTTTCTTCTGAATGGTGTCCTGCAGTACAGGCTGCAGGGCCAACAACACCCGGAGCACATCCTGAGAAAACAGCTTGCTCATGTCTGTCGCTTCAGAAAAGGAAAAGAAAACAGAATAAGTCAGCATCATGAAGACAAACTAAATGTAACAGTCAAGAGACAAAACAGGATGGTGATAGCATAAATAAAAGCAGCATAAATGGATGGAGCAGCATAAATAAAAAATAAACTCACACTTTCGTTTCGGCCACTGATGCAGACAGGTGCTTTTCACTAGTGTTTCATCCACCTTGCCTCCCGACATATTGTCCATAAACTGCCTGCCGTGCTCCAGTGCCATGTAGCAGTCGTTATAACAGTCTCTTTCCTCGACGCGCACGAACGAGCGCGAGGGCGAGCTCACAGGCTTGGGGTAGTCCACGCCGGCCATAGGGGCGAAGGGGTTGGTGCACTGGTCCTGCAGGAGGAGGATGAGCTCATCTGGAGGCTTCTCCTTCAAGCTGCCGGCCTTATGCAGGGAGGCGGCGCGCAGCTCCTCGTAGGATCGCTCCGTGTCGCGACTGGCGTCGGAGCCCCGCCCCACCACGTCCAGCTCGTCCTCCAGGAAGAGCCCGGCCGCCTGGCCAAAGCGCCGGTTGGAAACGGCGCTGAAGCCGCAGGTGCACGGGTACTGGGCCTCGCCATTGTCGTTTAGGTACACGCCGACGTCGGCGCCCCGGATGTTCATGTTGCACACGCACACGCAGCAGCTTTCAAAGTTGCAATCCTTGAAGAGGTTCATGACCGACTCGGAGAGGATGAGGGTGACGTAGAGGCTGTGGGCCTCGGGGATCGAGGGCACCGTGGCGGGCTCCACCGAGCTGAGCGGGCGGCATGTGGAGGGCGTGGAGGCCGGCGAGTACAGGTCCGAGTTGTCGTACTTAAGCGAGCCCTGGACACTGGAGGGGCCGCGGGGCGTCCGTGGAGTGCGAGGTGTTCGGGGGGTGGGGACGGAGAAGCGCGGCGTGGCTGGGGATGGGGATGGTAGGATGCCGGTGGTGGCGCTGTTGCTAGGGGGGGCGCTGTTGGACATGAAAGGCGTGTGCGTTTGAGGGGTGTAGCTCTCGTAGTTCGGCTCCACACTGGGTATGTTACTGATGCAGAGAGAAGAAAAAGCAATCAGACCCACTTCAGGTCACAATGACAACAAACAACAACCAGTTTCAAACTCAAAACTCAAATTGTATCGGTCCACTTTCTTATTTCACTGCCTTACCTATCTTTGGTGAGCATACTCATGGTTGGCACTGGGGTTATGAGATGGTTGGTCCAGCTGGGTGTGTACACACACTCCTCTGGCAGCTTGATGGGCATGAAACACTGACTGGGCAGTGACTTCAGGGGGGCATACATGGAACAGCCAATAAAAGGCTGACAAGCGTCCGATTTGTAGACAAAGGAGAAGTCCTGAAAGATGGCGAGATGGTGGTCATTAGTCACTAGCGCAAGACAGTTTGAAAGAATGTTTTCATTTGTTCTTTACACAAGATAGCTTTAGTTGTTGCCGTACCTTGATCTCAGAGGGTTTAGGGCTACAGAAACCTTCTTCCACCTCCATTTTGTAGAGGCTGAGCAGACCACCATCCAAAAGGTTGAGACCTGACCCACCTTCCAGGGTACCATACTCTTTGCCAGTGTTCATGGGAGAATAGCCCATGATGTGCTGTTCTAAGGAAGGCGGAGTGGGAAACATTTGGTGCAGGTCTGCAGAGCCTATAGCAAGAAGACAGAGATGACATAATTAGCACATTTGTACACGTGTACAAGTGTTTCTAATGATCCACTGTTATGTAGGAAATGTCCTTACTTATGCAAGACAAGGGGTCCAGGGTCGCATGTTTATGGTCCTTATTACCAAACTTGTCTTCTGTGCCAGTACCCGCTCTCCTGGATCCAGGCTGAGGGGACAAAAGTGTATAATTCGTAAAAAGTGAGTCTTTGGCATATGTGGACTACTTCATCACTACACTTATTCTATAGGTTTCAACAGTCATTGAAAATATGCACCTAAACTCTGGGGGAGATGTATTGCAAATGTGCCCAGAATTATAGTGAATGCGAGCGAGTCTTCCCAGGACAGAGGTTACTAAACTGTAGCCAGCAGTAGAACTCTGGTGGAGACCCAACAAGGGCTGCAACTATCTTAACTACCGTATTTTATTGTATTCTATTCACCTTTTTCCTATGACATGCCCAAAATAGGTATTGATTATGAATTGATTATTTGATTACATCATCTATACTTTTTGTAAGCAATTAGATTGATTAACTGTTGCTTATAGCCCTAGACATAAGCAAAGATGAAGTACAAACCGCTAGCTCATCCTCATCAGAGTTGAAGATTTTGTCCAGGTCACTGAAGGACACAGCCAAGTCATTCTCATGGATTAGACTGGTGGACACAGGAGGTTTATTAGCTGTTCCTTGGCCATCTGTAACACAATCAAATGATACGTTTTCAATAGAAGGTCTTCAAACAAAACCCTATTCACTATGATTTTTAAATTAAAATGACACATACAAAAATAAAATTACTTTTATTAACTAAAAACACTTTAGGAATGTGCAGCGCTGAGACTGGGAGGACGGGGTTTGATCCCCGGCCAGGTCATACCAAAGTACCTCCCTGCTTGGCACTCAGCATCAAGGGTCTCATAGCTCGGCAAGGCTTAATGACTTACTTTTGTAAAACTGAATAATCTTCAAAAATAGAAATTGCGACTGACAACTTGTTTACTTTGCACAGCATTACCAATATAAAATACGGCCTAAGTATATCAAAATAATCAGTTTAGTTGATTATAAAATATCTATTCAATTAAAATGTTTTGTGTCGATTTGTTTATGTATAAAACATTTAAAGATAAGAAAAACGCTTTGATTAATTCAAAAGTAATTGATACAATAATCGGAAAATAATTATTTTGGTAAATATTAGGAGCATATTCCTAGAACATTTAATAAACAACTTGAGAGCTATTCTCACCATCTCCTGAAGTCCCACCTCCATCATCCCCCTAGGTGAAGCAAGCAGAAAACAATCCTTTATTCTAGGAACCACATTATGTTGAATCCAGATGTGACACACACAAACACACACGCTTCACTTCATCAAATAGTATAAATAATTAAACATTTGGTTAAAACATTTTAGAATAAAGATGATCTTTCATCTGACATCAGCCTACTGTGGTTGAATTATTGAATGGCAACAACCCTGGGCATTTGGCTGATGGGCATACTGCCTCTGCATTATACATAGGCTTCACTCACACCTTTCGATCTAGCATACAACATTGATGCATGCTAGATGTAAACAAAGGGTGAGTGTCATGGCCGCCCCAATGCATTTCCAATGGGAGTCAGAAGGTTTGACAACATTTTTGTTGTACGGCTTTCGGCAGTGTTTCGACTGCCCCCCTCCCCTTCATACAACAAAAATGTTGTGTCAAACCATGTGACTCCCATTGGAAATGCATTGCAAGCTTGCATCAGTAAACAAGTCTCATGCATCAGCTATACATCAATCTGTTGTGAAGGTGTGAGTCAGGCCATACAGTGTTAATAGAGAAGAAATGACTAATATCTGGATCAGTGTTCATTTTAATAATAATAATGAATTGCATTTTTATAGCACTTTCCAAGTGCTCAAAGCGCTTTACTTTAATGGTTCATTCATTGGGAATTTTGTTGTCTTAAGACTAAAAGACTAAGGGGTTTGATATTTAGTCGACTTGACTTAACAATTTCTGAATACTAAATAGGTCTAAGACTAAATGGTGCGTTATTCAAAAACCTAAGACTACATCAAAATATTCTGAAAAACATTAACACTGATCTGGATCAATTTAGAGTGCTAGGTTTGATGCCCTGCGTGAAATCAGCCTACCTTGTTTTTCCTGGTAGCCTCTCTCTCCCCCCCTGGCCTGTCCTTCTTCTCTGTGAAGCTGAACTCTTCGTCTCCCTCCACAAAGGCGTAGGGGTCCGACGTGTCGCTATGCTCTCCGTCCCCTGTGGCAGATGCCAGATGGCTATTTCTCCGCTGGGCATAGATATTCACCAGTTCCTGAGACACCTTCAGGGGCCAATTGCCACCCGACATTAACCTGGTGAAAGAAAAAAGAAGACGTGATCAGACAGACACCAGTATAACTATGCTACTAAGTACTAGCACGTGATCTTTTAACCCATTAGAAGCGGGGAAACCTCTGTCATTTTAGATTTTGGCATCAAAAATAGCAGTTATACAAGCCTGAATCGCATCACAAAGCATCTGCTATTCTTGATCTTGAAAGTGTGAGAACTACTGATTTAGAAGCCATTTGTAGAATGGCCTCAGGTCTTAATGGGTCAACTTCAAATACTCACTCAGTGACAGACACTACACTCTCTGCTCCGCCGCCTCCTCCTGAGTCATGATCTCGTATTTTGTCCACAGCCAGCTGGGGTGTGAGGAAATCAGAAGGCTTCTTCTTGGGCAGACAAAAGTACTTCCAGGGGTTGTGGGTAGAGTCTTCATTGGGGTTGATGGCTGAACCTACAAAGATTGTGGGTTCCAAGGTCTCCGTATAAGCTGGGGGGAAGGGCAGGGGCATAGGCACAGGGTCCAGGTGGGGCTCCTCGCACGAGGCCTTCTGGGGCAGAAGACAGGGCTCCACCGACGGTGGGTAGAACGTCTGGTGAACAGGCGTGGAAGAACTCTTCAGCTGGGCTGCTGGGTCACCTTCCACGTGGTCACAGGGATGGGGGCTGAGGGGAGGGGGCTGGGGCGAGCCTGCCAGGTCAGCAGGGGGGCCGTGGGTGTGCAGCGTGGGGGCTTTGGGCGGGGCCGAGTCCACGTGATGCAGGCTGGGGTACGAACTGTCGTCCTGCACTCGCAGGCAAAGCCTCTGGGACTGTGGCGGCTCGAGGGCCTGCTCTTCGCTCTGCGAACTGCGATGATGGAAAGGCAGCTGGGGCCTCTTCTGCTGCTTCTCGGCCTTCTCCAGCTTGTCTCCTAGCTTGTGCTTGGGGGCTGGCTGCTGCGGTTGGCCTGACGATGGTGGGTGTCCTGAGGTGCTACTGGTACGCTGTTTCTGACCCTTATGCCTGCGGCACAGGAAAATAACAAATATTTTCAGGCCCTCTGACAATGGTAGGTCTTCAAGAAGCTAATTAGTATAAAAATGGGTGGAACGATGTAAATGATGCAAATCTGAGCTACTTAACAGTACCTTGTGCAAGTGCACTGTGTCCTTTGAGATGGTTCTATGAAGTTCCAAATCCCAGGTTTGTCTGGCTCCTCTTCACACGTCCCGTTGGTCAGTGGCAGTGCACAAAACTTTCTCCTATGAGGAAAATCAGACAAACACAACTCAACACTAGTAAGCATACACAGTGTACACACACCTTATTGCTTTTGCTTTCATGAACTTATTTTCTGACCGTATTTTAACTATATTATACTACAAGTTTCTGTTTGATAGCTTGCAATAAAAAAAATACCTCCCCCATTGCTTAATTTATACTCAACGTTATTTTCTTGTAGATTGGCTATTTGTGGCCAGTATAAATCAGGCTTAATAAGCTGGATGGGAACCCCTCTGGACTTACTTGTTCTTGGCGCGGTTCATGTTGCACTCCTGCCACACAGACTCCACCACCTGGCTGGCCAGCCTGCGAGGGATTTTGCCACCATGGAGACTCCTGCTGTTGGAGCTGTAGCTGTCTGAGGCAGAGGACAATTTTAGCCATCTCTGGGCAGGCTGAGAATCTGGGGGAAGACAGAACAAACCCATAAATAATACATACAGTATTCTCACAGAAAATGCTGCCTGTGAAAATGGGTCGAAGTGCCCTCTATTTAACTGGACCACAGGTTCGTGGATCAAATGCAGGTCAAGATATCGTAGTCTCTTTAAGAGAAGTCAGTTCACTCTGGCACATCTTCGGAATGGCACGTACTGAATAACATTTTATATTTAGGAACATTGGTGAATAGTATACAACGTGGTAGAATTAGTTCCAAAGCATCCGCTTTCACAGAAAACACAGACTACCGGTATGATAGTTTGATTGTTCTTAGAGATATGCAGACAAGACGATTGGCCGGGTTTGTTGGCCTTACATTGTTGCCCCATCTCTACCATTTTATGTTTTCCCATACTAAAGTGAACTGTCTCCTCTACATCATGCTGTCTCTGAACATATATCTTAAAAGTCTTACCGGTGTGAGCCTCCTCTGGTGATGTTGGAGGTGTGAGAGTGACAGACGACATGGCAGGATCTCTGTGAGCATTCTGGCCCTGTGGGGCAGAACACAGGCTGCCCGACGGATTTATAGAGCTCTGGGGAGCCATGGCAGGCAGGTCCGACATGGGAATAAGCACCAGGCAGGCAGGGTACACCATTCTCACACCCGCTGGAGAAGCACAAACAGAGCCTGTTACTTACTTTACCTCAACAACTTATGAATCCATGTTATTGTAAAAGCTTAACTGTGGAAGGAGGTAGGGCCCGCACACCATTCTTTAGTAAAGGAATACTTTATTGAAAAGACGTTTCGATCTCAATGGATCTTCGTCAGGTTAACTGTATCAGTGATGTTGCTAGATTTTCAACTAAATGGGTCGCAGAACCCACAGGTGGTCATTCAAATGGGAAAATCATGTGGAGACTAGTGGTGCAAAAACAGAAATCGATAACTCAATTAATCGCGATGCCATAATGGACGATAATTCATCGATTCACAAATGTCAAAAATCGATTATGTAAATATTTTTTACTGGAGCGAAAGGGCGGAACTAATCTGCGACTCCGCTGTGGTGCCGTACCGGAACGTTTACGGTCACGCATACAGCGCTCGAACGCGCTTTCGCTTACAACAGCCAAAACAAAATGAGTCACCAACGCGGAGGGGAAGAGAAAGAAAGGGAACATTTTGGATTGTATGAGGTTGAGGGGACACGGGAACTTTGGCATCACTGAATTGCAGTACATTATTACCATCTTTCATAAACCAAATCCATATCAGACCACTTCTTACCGACGAGGACTTCAACAGCCGCCAAAGAGTCATCCTCCCAGTCCGTGTCCTCCATCTTGTCTTCTTGAGCCTCCTTGGGACAGGGGCTGATGGGATAGAACTGCCTCCACTCCTCAATGAGCTTTTGGGTGGGATGGTCGGACATCTTGAAGGCCTGGCCTGTGAGGGTCCCATTCAGGCCATAGGGGCTCAAGATGACTGGAAAGGCAAGAGGAGAGAGTGTTTAGGGAGTGTCTCTACAGCCCTATTCGGATGAGATTTGTTTCTCATGGTAATTATGGTGATAGTCAAATAGTTCCTTAGTGATGTAATTCGTAAATTAAACAAAACTTCTGAAATTTATGATGAGCACATCACATACTGTATCCATCACTAGAACAGGCAATTTGGTAGCACTTTATACAAACATCATGTTAATAAAACACATAAGGCACTTATAAGTCCTTATAAATTGCTTATTAATCGAATTATTTGTTACTATGGCTATATGAAAAAAGAAATGTTGTCGTAAACAATCTGCAACTGTCAATGATAATATCCAGATAAAATTGCCAGAGCACTCTCAAATTCTTTGATAAATTGGCATTAGGGGCTCAAATCTGTGATTTAAAAAAAGAAGGTTAAAAAATATAAGAAATCACAGACATGACCATGGGTGCGATTAAAATTACATGTCATAACAAATGCCATGATCTTTGAATCCTGTCAAACAGGGTTTAGGACTAGCTGTAGAAAACCAAATAACCCATCAACTCCTTGTCATCAACTCCTACCTAATGCAAACATGTACATCAGTATATGCATAGCTGGCGTGTTCCTATACCTTGCATGGGACTGGAGCTCTGCTGGGCCATACTGAGGTGCTCCTCACACAGCTGTTGGACAGGTTGGTGCTGGGCTATCTCCACACTTGTGCACACATTGCTGTCACCGTGCACAAAGAAGGTGAAGGCACACGAAAGGTGCTCACTGTAAGGAAAAATAAGCATCACTGTTAAGAAAATCATTGTGGGAAAAACAGTGTGTAATTAAACAATATAAGCCAGACATTTTGCAAGAGCTTTTGAGGCAAGAATTGGTATCATTCATGGCTCTAACCCAGGAGTGATATACTTAAGTTGGTAACTGGGTATGTCACATTCTGGAATTCTGAAGGGCTATCTTGCCAAGCATTTGTATGAAATTAAATATGAATATTATTGATAGTGCATTATTGAAAGTTAAAGTTAGAATGTGTGTGTGTGTGTGTGTGTGTGTGTGTGTGTGTGTGTGTGTGTGTGCGACTGTGCATGTGTGAATTGAAAGAAACCACTGTCAATCAGAAAAGACAAAACCATATAAACAATGATAATATGTCGGTCAAAGGAAAGAGAATGTGACAGGCTCAACTCCTACAATATTTGTTTGTGCACTTCAATCCTGTCTTGATTAAAGTATTGATGGCAGCCAAGACCTTCAGTCGGACTGCGGATAACAGACTTTAGCTTTAGCTTGACCCCACATTAGCCCCACTTCTTCCAAAAACAGGTGAAAACGTGACATAAATGATAATAAAGCGATCCTCATAGCCTTGAAATGTTTTTTTTAGACAGCTTTACACATATTAATTGTCTAACATGTCCTGCATGGTCGGAGGGGGTAAATGCACTAAAATAGTTCTTCTTGACATGGTTGCTGTAAAACCACAGTGCAGCAGACTCAGCGTTTTCCAAAGACTGCTCGTTTACCAGCCAGAGAGAACAGGCGACAGTGAGACTGACTGCTGGATCTTTGTGTTTGAGGTGCTGCACTGCCATCTCAACACCCATTTCTAGATGTCTTCATCTAGAATGAGGCCAAATGGGACTATTCCCAATTTCCCACACACAGAACAGTGACACTAGCCAACAAGCACTGCAGTCACCTTAAGTCTTTGCAACAGCAGTTACAACTGAAAAGCTCCGGTACAGTACAGTGTACAAAGCAGCCAGAGGGAACTGTGCAAATGTTTTTGCATTATGAGAAACTCAAGGCTACATGAATCACTAGAGCCAAACAGCCCCTGTCTTAAATTAGCCCGCCAGGGAACTCCAGGATTCCCCAGCCTCCATACATGTGCAAACGGAAGGCAATAATACTGTGAAGAAATACGATATCAGAGTGGTACTGTACAGTACCTCGTAACGTCAAGCTGGGACATACTGTGCATGCACTGGACAGTAGCACTTATCTTATCACAACACATACACAACATAACTTGGTTTGCTGGGTTGCTTTATCAAAAATGATAGTGCATAGCTTATATTGGATGCTCTGCACCTTTATCTGATGATGGAAGACCTCTATATAGAACAAAACAAGCAATACATCTCTCTTGCACACTTATTCCATGACATAAGTTGAAACAATGTCTATGAAAACCTACGATTTCTAAATAGATTATTGTCAGTGTTTCAGAATTCTAATACTTCTAATAAATGACAACCATAGAGTGCAAGATTCAGACAATCTGCTTCTAAATGCTTTATCAGTTCAAGTAATAGCTGAACTGAGATTACTTTAGCATATAAGATCTATGTGTAAATTGATTCAGTGTATCATTACCTCTATGGGGTCAGCGCAAGAGTCACATTGCATAGTTGTAGTGTTTTTCATGGTGTCACTGACAGTCACTCTGATTTACTGGTAGATGAACCCAGTGCATTCTGTTTGAGTACTGTATGTATAGAAAATGTTAACCACTAAAACTTATCAACCATTCCTGTTAAAAATTTACTCTATTTTCACACTCCAAATATTAACCGATTTAGACCCGAGGCCTAATCTTAACCTTCTACCCCAAAAGGGGTTCCCGTCTTGACAGGTAAAAACTAAGGCTGTCAAAATTATCGCGCTAACGGCATTAATCAATTGCGTTAAAAATATTTAACGCAATTAACGCATGCGCAGTGTTCCCCCTAACGTGCTCACGGCTCAGGAACGTCCAGCACATAACAAATCTGTGTGGCGTACAGTCATGAGTGGACAACACCAGAGATAGATTGTGTATTGTAGTTGGGTTGCCAAGTGGTTTGATTCTGTTGCGTTACTTTGTCTGCCTAGCAAAGCGGCTGGGGGTACCAGCCGCTTTGCATCATCATCATCATTCACTCCTTTGCACGCATGCACAAACGCAAACTACTAGTGTGTAGCTATCGGGGTCAGACGCAGCGCGCTGCAAGAATCACTCACACGTTTTATACCACCGGGTCCGTCGGAACTTGTGGACAGTTTGAAAATGAGGGTCCTACGTACATTAAGGCTTAATGTACCCACATTTTCAAACGAACCCAGCCGGACCAACTCTACTGGCTTAATGATTAAGCCATTGACGTTGGTCCGGCTGGTTTCGTTTTGTCCAACACGATTATGTGAATCAGCATGGCTGCGCCTGCAGTAACACATGGTACTTTTGTGTCACAGAGGGAAAGCGACTGAAAACAACCATGGATATAAAGACAGTTCCCCTGTGCTGCTGTGCACAGCGGAGATAATGCACAACTCCAGGTACGAACAAAAAAATCAGACCTGTCTGAAGTGAGTGGTGCAACAACGCCCCCTGTTGGTACCCTAAACATACAGACAGACATAGGGACCGTACGGACAGACGTTGCTGGTTGAAAACAAAAAACATTTAAAAAAAAATGTATATCCGCTTTCTGTCATTTATCTTTCCATTTCCACAACAATATACAGGAAGCCATGGCATCTTTTGGACAGTTTGAATGGTGATTAATCATGATTCATTAATTTTGAAGGTGTGATTAATCTTAATCATTTGACAGCCTTAGTAAAAACATGTTCAGGATGTTTGACATAAATCAGTTTGCCATTCCGCACCCAAAGAAACTCATAATGTTTAAATGAAACATGCTTTCTATTAACTCATCATATAAATGTATTGATTGCGGTTCTGCCAACTCTGCCAACCAAGCATAGCCATCAAGTATTGTCTGGCGTGTCAGGGGTCAGAGCAGTTGACACTCATTACCCTTCAAAACCTTCAGCAACATAATTACTAGCTTCAAAACTATAAACACCATTTACAAATAATGAAAGCCAGCTACAATGTGACAAACGTCAAACCAGCCACGAACATGATGTGATTGATTTGGGTCTGTGATAAATGTCAACCTTCGTAGCAAATTCTCGATTCCCCTCTCACAACATTTATGCCAGGCTATATGCACACGTGTGGCATCGTGAAGTGTTCTGAGCGTTCTGTAGATCTGCCATTTATTATGTTTTTTGAAAAATGTAGTCTATATTGGCATGCCTAAATTAGAAATGCCAGATTGAAAATGGTTAAGGTGGAACAAAACAAATACTAAAGCACCCTTTTAAAACTTTATTCTGGTACCACCAGAGTGGGCTGAGCGATGTTTCAAGCACACTGCTCTTCTTCAGACTAGGAATTAGCTAATTGGACCTGGGAGCCCAGGTTCAAACTGGCAACGTTGCAGTTACCATCCGGCCGCTCTACCCCTGACCCACCACCACCCTTAGAAATAAAGTGTCATAAAAATATGCTTCTTATGATGCCAGCCCATTATGAAGAAACCACTAACAAACATATGGCAATGCCCATTGCCCAGGCACATAGACGTACCTTTTATTAATGGGCTTCTCCTCCTTCTCGTATGGTTTAACGAACCACTTTCCAATGCGGGCGAAGCCACGGTTCATGAGACAACGTTCCAGCAAGTTGTGGATGGCTTTGAACAGA
Source organism: Protomyctophum bolini (assembly GCF_963924005.1). Classification (NCBI taxonomy): domain Eukaryota; kingdom Metazoa; phylum Chordata; class Actinopteri; order Myctophiformes; family Myctophidae; genus Protomyctophum; species Protomyctophum bolini. The sequence continues at coordinate 34,260,760 of NC_137870.1, read as the reverse complement.
AGTGTACGGCACTCATAGGACAGCCCACTCTCCCACTCACCATCCTCTTCACCTGAAAGAAGACATCAATTAATTCTGGTACTTAATAAAGCAAATCTTGCTACTGTTGTTTACAAATCACATTATATTACACTCATTTTGTTATTATCAACCAAACGGTTCTTTGGACACCTGGTAACTGAAACACATGAATGTGTGCTTTTGTGTTCAACTATGTGAGGTTATGTTAAACAAACTATTCTTGACTACCGAGATGTACACTTCTTTGTACACATTTTTGTTGACTGTATGTTTGCTCATTACTGTATATTATTCACCGTTTATACTTTACTTAGGCTATCCATACAAACCGTTATACACATATTTAGTTTATACTTTTTACTTGTAGTTTCTCTCTACATTTACCTGTATCCATCATGTGTTCATGCTTATTACTGTACTGCTACATGCATTTCCCCCATGGGGATTAATACAGAGTGTCTATTAGTCTATCGATCTATGGCCAGCACAAGGCATGATCAAACTGTTTACAAAGCTACTGACCAATAGGAGACACCTATGACTCTGAGCTGTGTGATTTTGCTCAAACAGTGACCTAGGATAGTGGGGACACAAGCCTCTAATCGAACCATACAGGAGATTCTCATCATGATCACAAATACTGTGTGAACTGTCCCAAGGCTGCATAATGCAACAAAATGTACCTTTTTATTTTACTCTGTGTGCATATAATTTACTGTATGTGTCCGGACTTAAAAATCACCATCAGCACAAAGCACCTTCCATATAGCATGCACTTACTTGAGAGCTCATTATGGATGAGCTCTGCGAAGCTGGGGTCATCCCCCCACCAGAAGAGCCAGAGCTCTCTACGGCCAGGGGTGTGGTGTCTTCTCCACACACTCAGCACATCTGCCGCCAGACATCGGCTGAAGCTACACAAGATCGGGTCCTCCTCGGTTACCGGGAACAGGATCGGCGACGATGTGGGTCCTTGCCACACGAAACGGCGCCATTTTATTCCAGTCAAATCGGCCTAAGAGAACAGGAAGAAAAAAACGTGAATATGCATGAATAAATAATGTAATTGCTTCAGTACTCAGTCAACAACAGTACTCAAACTGTTGTTGACTGCAACACCGACTGTATTAACATGTGAATGGTAAAAGAAAGATCCCCACCCATTGCACAAGGATGCAGAAAATGTTTTCAATTAAAAATGTAAAAGGAAGATTCGTGATAACTTGAACAGCGATGCCATTTTGTAAAGTTTTGCAATATTGTGCGCATGCGATAGTACAATCACACCAACGAAAATACAGTAATCACCCTGCTATTCATATGTAATAAATCTGTGGTTCTCAAACATTTTCATGTCAAATACATATGCATTAGGCCACAGACCTCCATTGGAAAATGATGTGCCGGGGACACCCATAATAAATGTCATTGAGTTATACAATCCCTCAATCAACCTCTGCATAAATGTTTAGTGAACTTCAACCCATAGTCAGACTCATTTTGCTCGTGACCCCCACAGACCCCTGGGGTTCCCCTGGCCTCACTTTGAGAAACACTATTATAAACTGATGATGAGGGATTCTAGACACACAGTGACTCACTAAAAGCAAATTAGCAGGATTAATATGATAGCAATTACTAGGGTGAAATAATCTCCCACATGCGTGGATGAACACACCGATACTATCTACGAGATGATAATATAAAAAACAAGTCTTTAAAAAAGACTCACGTGTCAATGTTTTAGTAGTTAAATAAAGGTTATACATATGAAAATGGTGATTTTTGAAGACTTTACCAATCGGTTTGGGACTGTCAGCGGAAAGTAATGTTATTGTTAACTCAACTGTCACTTAATGTTTTGTTACAAACTTTGATTTGTTCAAGTCAACAACTCTGTATGTAACGACGCTGCGGTGCATTATGCACACTTTGCACAGCATACTCGGCTATTAAAGCCAATGATCTTAAAGTTGCAGGCCTGTGATGCCTTCACTTCTGTCTGAACTGACGTTACAAAGCTTGTGTTGCCTGATTAGCCAAAATGGCTTTCCGGGCCTCTCAGTTATTATCACCCACAATCAAGATACCAAGGATGCTTCCGTGGCGTCACAACTAATCGTCATCTAGTCTCAAAGTGATCCACCATACTCAGCGAGGCGTCTGGCGTAAAACTTGTTGTCAACAGATTGGCTTCGTTTTGTTACGCGTACAAACGCGTTGACTATTTTCTTTATCACACACACACACACACACAACTGAGCGACACTGTGAAAACAACACACACTTCCGTTCCGACTGTTGGTAGACGTCATGGTCACATCCTTGTTACGTACATGGCCGCTAATGTTAGCATCGAGCGCATACATATACACTACACAGACTGTGGCACACACAGAGAGAGAGAGAGAAGAGTCTTACCAAGCAAAACAGGTTGGAGTGGCAGTCCTCCAAACTGGCCCCGTTTGGTACAAAGCACGAACTCATCCTCCTTTTCACTGCGTTGTTGTCGTAGCGTCGCCGTCCATTGTCTCAATCACCATGAGGAGAAATAACGCATTAATCCGCTATAACTTGGTGGCAAAAAGCTCCAACGCGTGCGATGTACTTGTAATTCCACGTCAAAGAGCAAAGCGTACCCAAACCTGCTAGCTACAAGCTAGCTATCGTTAGTCTACCAGCACTGACAACTTCTACCGTCCCGGCGCTAGCCTAACGGCTAAGCTAACGTTATTCATCAATCCTACTGTTTGGTCCGATCTGCTAAACTTGGCCGCCAGCTTTACGGCTATGTAATGCTAACGCCAAATATAAGCAATGTTAACATGACACGGGCCGGCTAACCTTCAATCCTATATTAGCAATGTTGTGTGCGCAATGAAAACAGAGGCGATCGCTAGCTAACAAAAACTTCACCCCAATAGCCTAATAGTGGCCGGGCGAGCTAACAGTTGCTAATGCTAGCTAGCCGATCTGAAACAATTTCAAAGCAAAGGAACTCTCCCCTCCCCCTGGTCTGCCTTAGCCTGTTAGCACCCAAGCTAACATACCAAAGACCTAACGTTAGCCAGCCATAGAAAACAATTAGCTACACCACACTCATCTTCACTAAAACGCCACAATCCTCCGAAACTCTAAAAACTACTCTTAAAAACCGATATAATAGCGAATTATCCAGATTACTCATCGACTACTCCTCCTATCTCACTGATCCATGGGTCCTGCAGATTTCCATTATTTCAATTCATGGATTGAATTCTTTAATGGCGGCCAGGAGGACAACTCTGCCTCTCAACTCCTATTGGCCAATTTGTGGTAATGGGGGCGTTATCTGGCAAGTAGCTCTGTATGACTTCACAGGTTTATATACCGTTTATATACCGTACAAGATGAAAGCATAATAGATCTGTCATCATTCACTCCTTAATCATATCACTTGTACAGACCTAATTCGTGATCTAAGGAGCAAACTCTGATGCCAGAAAGTCGTGTGTAGTATTAATAGAACATTTGCGTCTGACTTTTGGGGGAAAATTAAGTTTTAAGAAAAAATATAATATCATTGTTTTTGTAGTATACGAATGTGCGCATTGTGCGGACATGTGCTTTTGTCTGAAGATCCATTAGTTTGCACGATGTAGTCTATACTATACTGTGCGTTCCAGAAAGGAGGTCAACTGAGAGGGTATAGATTGACAGGTGACAGGTCATATCATCAGTATTGACATGTAGCCTAATCTGGATTATGTAATCGGATTACGAAAAAATAGGAACCGTAATTAATCCAGTATACTTTCGGAGAATGTGTAATTAGATAGTAATTAGACAGTTACATGGAAGCTTGATTATTATTTGTATGCTCTTTCTCTGATCTCTCTCTATATCTCTCTATCTCTATCTCTCTTGCTAGTCTGACTGAGAGCCGCACCGCACGCATAGTGAAGGTGATGTCATGCGCATTGCCTTATTGGGATGTTTCTAGCACAAAAGACAGGTGGTACTTTGGTGTCCATTGTCAGACAAATGGCCGGCTCTGCTCTGTCACCACACCTTGTATTGTGAATTTAATTCTCAGACAGGAAGAAATAGAGACGAAGGCTTTCACTAGTTTTCACACCCCGTCACTTGAAGGTGTGTGAGAGAGACCCAATTGTCTCAAAGGGTTTCCCTAGTTAAATAAAGATTAAATTAATTAAATAAACTCAAAACAAAACATAAATACACAAACAAACAAACAAACAAACAAATAAACAAATAAATAAATAAATAAATAAATAAATAAATAAATAAATAAATAAATAAATAAATAAATAAATAAATAAATAAATAAATAAATAAATAAATAAATAAATAAATATAAAAATAAATATGAACAGGTTTGTATGGTATTTAATTACTCATTTAAACGGGACTTGTTGGTTCAAAATAGGACCCTGCAATACGCCACGCATAAAATTATATGTAGGCTATTTTGAATTGAGAATTGAGGTCTGTCTGTCTGTCTGTCTAATTGATTGATTGATTGATTGATTGAATACTTTATAACAGTATTCAATACACAAGGCACCCTGGTGGTCATCTTGGTGGTATAGACTAGAGCAGTGGTTTTCAACACTGAGTCCATTATTGTCTCCACCAGGCCGAAGGCATGTGGAGTGTATGTTTTGCGGATAGTGTTTTCCATTAACTGCATTGTGTTGTGATATACAACATGCTGTGTACTGATACTTGGTACTTGTATGTGAATATGCAATGTACGGTATGGTGCACTGCCTGAACTGTAACATACTTTAGAGCTGTGTTAGAGCATGCTGAAGGCCGCGTGCTGCAGGCAGTGATTGTGATGTCTAGTCAGTGACGTCATTAGGACATAGTATCCAAGCTATATATGTTGCTGTATGTGTAATAAACTTTGTGAACGTTTTAATGTGACCAAGTCTTCGCGTCATGTTAATATCTTCTCCCGGGCTAGCCTGTCTGTCTGTCCGCCGCCGAACCATGGAAATGTCAACCGGGTCGTCACACACCAGAACCAGACGAGCGTCCAATGCATAGAACAGAGTTTCATAACACATTGTAACAGCTGAAATCAATAAAAGGAGACTTTTACAGGCAAAAAAACGTTTCTGCTTACCTACTGTAATCATTAATAAGAGAAACCTATGAAAATCTGGGAACTAAATCGTTACTAAGAAATTTCTTCACCAATATGTTTCTAAAGGTGTCTAATGACATGTACTAAAAGTTTGAAATTGTGGGAAATTTGACTTAGCATAAGATTCAATTCAATTCAAGATTCAATAATTTATTTGCCATGTCAACAAGTTGATAGGAATTTGTCTTGGTTCATACTCAACATGTATACAGACAACCATAGATACACAAACAAGAAGGACAGTACCATACAAAAACAAAAATCAGCAGCATAGGAAATTACATCCAGTTTTTTAAAGTGCTATATGCATATACTATGAGTTCAGATGTATAATGGCTACGGGGTAAGTGCTATCCCTGAAGCGACATGTAGAGCTCTGGATACTTCTATATCTCCTGCCTGATGGGAGGAGATTGAAGAGGTGATGTGCAGGATGGGAGTTGTCTGCAATGATTTTATTTGCCTTCCTAATTATTCTGGTGGAATAGAGTGAGGAAAGTGTAGGGAGGCTACATCCTATGTTTTTTGATGCGCGACGTACTACTCTTTCCAGCTTTGATTTGTCTTGAGAGGTTGTGTGACCAAACCAGACAAGCATGGAGAAGGTGAGAACACTTTCAATAGTGGCCCTATAGAAGTGAGTCATGGCTGCTTGGCTGACTTTGAACTTCTTAAGCTGCCGCAGGAAATAGAGACGCTGGTGTGATTTGCTTATTATGAGACTGGTGTTAATATCCCATGATAAGGATTCATGGATGGTGGTCCCTAGGAACCGGAATGAGGAAACTCTTTCTACCTCTTCCCCATTGATGAAGGGGGGGGGGGGGGGGGGGGGACACGATTTATCTTTCCTAAAATCTATGAACATCTCTTTGGTTTTAGAGATGTTTAGAATCAAGTTGTAACTCTCACACCATCTCACCAGCTCCTGTACTGCTCTGCGGTAGTCGGTTTCAACCTTGTTGGTAATAAGACCTACTAAAGATGTGTCATCAGCAAACTTATACATCATAACTGTACTAAAGTGAGATTGACAGAAATGAGTGTATAATGAGTACAGAAGTGGAGAAAGGACGCACCCCTGGGGGGCCCCAGTGTTTAGGAGCCTCGACAGCGAGACGAGATCACCTATTCTGACCACCTGTTTCCTGTCACATAGAAAATTAAAGATCCATTTACATAGATGTGTGCTGACGCCTAGCTCCTGTAGGGTTGAAATCAGCTTCCCAGGCAATATTGTATTAAATGCGGAGCTGAAGTCAACAAAAAGTACACGAGCATAGGTGGATCTGGATTCTAGATGTTGGGTAATAGTGTGCAGACAGAGGGATACTGCATCATCTACACTCCTATTTGCTCTGTAGGCAAATTGGTGGGGGTCTAGTGCTATGCTGGACAGGTGCTTACAGACCAGTCGCTCAAAGACTTTCATAATGACAGATGTTAGGGCAACAGGCCTATAGTCATTAAGACAGGTGATATTATTTGTCTTTGGGACAGGAATGATAACCGCAGATTTAAAGCAAGCAGGCACAGTACAGAGTTCAAGTGACCAGTTGAAAATGGAAGTGAGGACAGGTGCAAGTTGGTCGGCACAGTGCTTTAGTGTGGCAGACGACACGCCATCAGGCCCTGCCGCCTTTCTGGGGTTTTGCTGACGGAGCAACAGTCTGACATCATGTTCATGTATGTTGGGTGGAGAGTCACCCTGCTCTCTTGGAAAAGAGGGGGACCGTCAGTCCAGAGGTTAGTCCATTCTGTGGACTCCAAACAGTCCTGTAATGAATCTATGGCTTGTGTAGACCATTTCCTACATAGTTTGACAGTTGGTTTTGCCACCTTTAGTTTCTGTCGATACTTAGGGGATAATATGTGACCATACCATTGACATCCTATATAAGGCAAAAAGTGCGTGCGAGCGTGCGTGCGTGTGTGCGTGTGTGCGTGTGTGTATGTCGTGTGACGTGAGTGTGAATCTCAGTATTACATTATAAACAGAATAGGAACATGAATGCATGTTTTCATTATCTCTTTTTTAAACAGGGGGTATTTAACCTGCAGCTATTATTGTTTTTTATAAGAAAGTATAAAGAACTACCTGTAGTAATAAATATTTCATTCCACTTTCGTCTTTTTTGTGCGACTCCTCTGAGTACCACCAGAGGGGGGCTCAAGTACCACCAGTGGTACTGGTACCAGTGGTTGGGAACCTCTGGTCCACAACAACAGCATGCTGCATAATGATATGAGGAACATTGATTACGATTCACTATTAGACTAATTGGATTACTAATACTGAGTTCTTAGAACCCTAAAAATTAAACAGATTAGGCACAAATGCTTATCATATACAGAAATGGTTTGTGTGTGTGTGTGTGTGTGTGTGTGTTCATCCATCTACCGTGCTACCAAGATTGGTTTGATGAAAATGCACCTGGCATTCACGACCTTCTCAAGGCAAAACACGAAGCACATACCATCGCTCTAGCCAACCCTCAATCGGAAGCCCTCAGGAAAAAACTGTCAAAGCGGAAGCTCAAAGAGCCCTTCGGCAGATGGAAAATGACTGGTGGGTCAAGAAGGTGGAAGAAATCCAATCTCTCGCAGACATCAACAACACGCACGGCTTCTATGACGCCATCAAAACCATCTATGGCCCTCAGAGAAGAAGCATTGCACCAGTCAGATCTGCCGATGGAACCACCCTCTTAAATGATCAACAACACATACTAGAACAGGGGTGACGTCGTCTTATGCGGCCCGCCTGCCTCAAGCAACATTTTTTTTTTTTTTTAATAGCTAAAATATAATAAGCAATAAGTAATGCTGCATGATATATCGAACATGTACCTTCATCAGAGTGGAGAATATAAGTATAAATCAAGTTGAGCAAAGCCACTCTTCTCTGCCCCTCTCTCTAACAGACACAGTTAATGATCGCTTGTTACAGTAAGTGCCTGCCAGACAGACAATCAGATGAAATGAAGGCAGGTGTAGAGTAGAGTGTAGACTAGTGAACTGAACATGTTCTCTTTATATCAAGTACTTCATACCAGCCCCTTATGAAACTACTTCTCCCCAAATCCAAATGGATTTAATTTTCCATCCTGAATGGCAGTAATTAGCATACAATGAGAACTGAGAAGATCTCCACAAAGGTTTACTCATCAAAACTGATTATAAAACTGTAACCATCAAAGCATGCACTCAACATATAATGGTTATGTGACCATGGCATGTGCATAATATAAAATCTTATAAGTTGTATCTGATATTGATTAATATGGGGGGTGGGTTCAATGAATCGATTATTAATCGGCAGAGCTGTCGACTATTGTCAACATATTCCCCAATTTCCACTGAGATTATGGGGTGAATGAATGTGGCCAGACCCATCTTCTCATTCTGTCATAGTGACATAGTCCTGCATCAGATCATGTCCAAATCAGGTTCTCCAATCTCCAGTAGCCTCTTCAGTTTTTTGAAGATTTTTTGAGTGGTGCAACCACTCCCTTACGGAGCTATGTGTGTGGCTGGCTGGGTCTGAGAACTATGTGTGTGTGTGTGTGTGTGTGTGTGTGTGTGTGTGTGTGTGTGTGTGGCTGGCTAGCTGGCTGGGTCTGAGCATACATAGACAGATAGATAGATAGATTATAGCAGTGACTGACTGAGACATTGAGCGTGTGTGCGCAACTGGTTGTGGCCCTCATCAAGTGACCTTTTGACCAATGCGGCCCTCGCCCCAATTTGAGTTCGACACCCCTGTACTAGAACGTTGGGCAGAGCACTTCTGCACCCTATTAAACCAGAGCAACCCCAGAGACACAACCATCCTGGATGATCTCCCAAGCTTCCCCTCTGTTCCCCAACTTGATGAAGTTCCTGAATTTCATGAAGTTAAGAAGGTGATCAAATGTCTTAAAAACAATAAAAGTGCAGGTTCAGACTCCATCCCTGCTGAAGTATTCAAGTGTGGAGGTTACCTACTCAAACGACGACTACACCAACTCATCTCTGCCATCTGGACAACTCAGACTGTCCCACAAGACTGGAAAGATGCCACCATTATCACAATCTATAAAAAGAAAGGTCACAGCAGAGGTGTGTCACTCCTGTCAGTTGCAGGCAAAGTTCTGACAAGGATCATGTTCTCCCGCCTGGCGACACACATCTCAGAGAACATCTTGCCAGAAACCAATGTGGTTTCCGTAAAGACCGCAGCACAACAGACATGATCTTTGCCGCCAGGCAAATATAGGAGAAATCCAGAGAACACAAGCAAGATCTGTATATATATATAGCTTCTCTGGAGCATACTCAGCCGGTTTGGGGTCCCACCCAACTTCCTCTCCATCCTCCAACAGTTCCATGATGGCATGCAAGCCAGGGTTCGAATGGGTGGACAACTGTCTGACCCCTTCGACGTCAAGATTGGAGTAAAGCAAGGATGTGTTTTAGCTTCCTCACAGCAGTTACAATCATCACCCATAAACGTCTGGAGAACACGGATGGAGTCAGCATTAGTTTCCGCCTGGATGGAAACCTATTTAACATCCGACACCTCCAGGCATCCTCCAAGTCCGCGAACTCCAGTATGCGGATGACTGCATGCTGATTACTCACTCCCCTGAGTCCCTTCAGCATGCCCTCAATGTGGTAGCTGCCACGTACAGAGCTGTCGGTCATATCAAGAAGACACAAATAGTCCACCAACCAAGCTCCACACACACTCCCACACCAGTCTTCTACATTGACAACACCCCTCTGGATGGAAGGATCCTGGGCATCACATTGCAGCACCACATGACCTATGAGGAGATCTACACACGCACCAACTCTTCCAGCATAGAGGTGATTCTGGCACGCAGACAGCTCCGCTGGTTAGGGCATGTGATCTGTATGCCTGCAGTCCGGTTACCTCGACAGGTCCACTATGGCCAACTCCAATCCGGGCAGAGGTCTGCAGGAGGACAACGAAAGCGCTATAAGGACCACATGAAGGTGCTGCTCAAGGACTGCAACATTCCACCCTCCAACCTGGAAAGGACAGCAGCAGATCGAGACACCTGGCGCCTCACCTGGCGCCTCCCACCAGGAGGCCAAGACATCCTTGAGGCGCGCAGAGAAGCGCAGGCAGCGGCATGAGCACGCTGCAAGACCTGTCCAATCAGGTTCAACACACATCTGCCCCACATGTGGACAAGATTGCAATCAAGAATTGGTCTAAACAGCCCCATGAGGGCGCATGAGCGCAACAAGCGCTGAAACCCCCCACCCCCAGGAGACATGAAGTCATCATCGACAACGATGGACTGCCATAAGCAAGCAAGTATGTGTGTGTGTACTGTGTCAGATGAATGACAAAACAGTGAGCCTATTGCGAAAATGGTTTGGTCTCAACTCCCCCTGTGACATCATTTTTCATCCACATTGGGAGGGAGGGCTGGGAATCCCAAACGTGGATTGGATCTACACACCAGCATGAGGATTTCCCACCTCCTAAAAATGTTTAACAACGATGACAAGGATGTTAGGGAGCTGGCTCGATCCTCCCTGTTCCTGGACCTAAGGAGGCGTAAGGTCCCTCTGACCAAGGATTTAGAGCAACACTTTCTTGGCTTCAAGATGAAACCCAGCGGGAAACCCGTTCCGCTGGCTTTGGGGTTTGGTCGGACCAGAGCTATCTAATAGAAGAGTTGCGATGTTGAGGGGGCAGAAACCGAGCGCTTGAGCTCTGTTCATGCAGCCAAGACAAGCTGGAGTTGGAAATACATTGTTTTCAACAAGGGCAAGAGCTATTTTAAGCATGTGTGCAACATGACAACTGTTTTAAAGTATTGTATTACTTACAACTTACAACTGAAGTCTCTTTAATGTTTATGTTGTACTATTACTACAAAACAATTTAAAATAAAGGGATTTAAGATCATTGAAGCTGGGCTGTTGCCTGAGTCCAATGCATTTCTGCCTACTTCCGGTCCAGGACTTGTCCCAGTTGGTTGTCCCCATTCTCAATAGAAGTCTATGTAGAAGACTGGCCCCATGAAGTGAACGCAGTTTGCGTAACTCTGTCTATATCTAAGGCTCTGGGTCGGACTAAGTAGCCTTGCCAAGCCATGAGGCCCATAGTGCAGGAGCCTATCTCCTGTTTCTGTAGCGTGAGGCAGCTTGATGTACACTGTGAAGTACACCCCCTGGACATAACGCTAGTATGTCGCTAGTTCGTTGGACTGGCCAGACCTAAATGACCTCTGTGTCTGCACTGGAGTGTCCCTGGAGTGGGTGCGGTCTGACTCAGAGACTGTGAGGGTCTCCGAGGACATTATAATCATCCAGGTCACCTATGCTGGACAGTGGACACAGTCACCTGCTAACGGCTACAGGTGCCAGACGAGTCCTCATGGATGTACACCAACAACAACAATACTGGACTGGACTAAAACTCCAAGGGAAACTTGCATGTCTTCCCTATGCTGATCACTCTGTCTCACATTCATTCATTAAGAACACTGCACTAAATGAGGACATTATCACATTCACAATTAAAGCCAGACTACAATTCCTTTCCACCAGACTCAGTCTCTCCATATGGTTCCCCACAGGTCCCTCCTTGCATGCACCACACCACAGAAACACTGTCACACATCTTAAACGGTTGTTGTTATGCATGCAAAGGAATGTACATAGCACGCCATGATAGAACAGTGGAACTCATAGCAAAGGACATATCCAAATATCATGCATCTTCAGTGAGAAGTAATGTACAAACATTTCTACGTCATTCCATCCATGTTCCAACTCTGTGATAATAACCCAGATACCTTTACATCTCTGACAGCTAAATCTAATACACCTGTCGTTGTCGTTGATGAAGAGAAGTGTCTGCATTAGATAGCCTGCACCTTTAACCCTAGCCTAGAGGAATGACCAAGGCCATTAAATACCTACCACTTCTACATACCATCTCAGAGCTGGACTATAGGTGCAGACTATTTGTCTTTATATTTGGCAGCCTATGGCATACGCACAGACTGGTTGTTATAGCCTTAGGGTTCCAACAAAAAGGCTGGCAAAGTATTATGGTGTCTCCGCTATAATTAGCAGCCGCCGCCAGTGGCGGAGTGTGTGTGTGTGTGTGTGTGTACAGTGTGTGTGTGTGAGAGAGACAGAGAGAGTGTGAGTGTGAGTGTGAGTGTGAGTGTGAGTGTGAGTGTGTGTGTGTGTGTGTGTGTGTGTGTGTGTGTGTGTGTGGAAATACAGCCTGATTCAGGCTTCCATCTGGGGGTCGATGTTATCTGTTGTCACTTCTTGCTCTCTTGGGCTAGGTGTGTGTGCTGCAGGGAGTGACATGCAGGATCAGAGCCTATACATCAAACTAAACTGTATATTGTACTAAATAATAACCATGAGGTTATTACAGTAAAATAAATCCTTATTCACAGATGCTATTGTCATTTATAGATAGTATATTGATAGATGCTAGGTTTACTAGTTACTTTGTAGCACTTTACTTTTTATCATTCTAATTGCCTAGTCATTCATTGAGACATTGACTGACTTGTATAGGTTTCATGACTCTTAACTCTGACCTTGGCAGAAGACTTAATTCTGAAGGGCCTAATTCTGATGAACACTTCTTCTGTCTGGTGAATTAGGTCATCCTATTATTCTACTCCAACATGTTTGCGCTCCAGTGGGACACCAGCTAGCCCCAAGGGCAAACCCAGAGATGCCAATCCCGTTTCAATATGAATTGACCTAACATTAACTAAGTAAGCCCTATTTATTTTATACTTTGTATGGTGGTGGTCGTGCTGCAAAAAAGAAATGCAAAAATGGCTGATCTAAAAACTCACAACGCAAATAATTTACCTCTCTGGAATCATCTCCATGTGGGCAGTTGCAGTAGAACCAACCAACCATCTTCACTCCAGTGCTGCACTATTCCCTGGCCATCTCACCTCCTCCACTGCATGGGGACTCAAGATAGTGAGGTAAGATGACACTTTTGTGCTACAGTATGAGTTACGGTAAAAATGTATTTCCATCTAAAGCCTCATTTATACTTTGTAATGAATGACACTGTCATACAAACTTCTAATAAGGGTCCATTTGGTTAACAACTCTCCATCATTTAGCTGGGGACCACCTGGAAACTCCTCAAGGACTACTTGTGGTCCACGGACCACTGGTCTATCCTGGTCCTCATGTATCCAACAAGCGAGTGGCCACCTTCCACAAGATTCACTTGCCTGTGTCAACTGTCCATCCATACCACTGTCCACTGCCCAACCTTCTTACATTGGCATCCTAACACAGCATGCTTCAGTTTCAAAGTGTTGGCACTTACGATATTAGATATAGTAGGAACATTTAGGATGGGATATAGCGAAACTGAATGCAATGTAGATTTAGATTACAAGCGGAATGTAAACCCAAGATGTTGTAATTAAATGTAAAAAAAATTAATTGAATGTAAAATAACATTAAATGTGGCCCATGTGGTAGGCTACATTATGATTTTGTACTGCAATGAAAATGGCTACACAGTTTCAATACGGTCGCTATCTGACCTTGTATGTGAAGTGATGAAACTGTATTGCAAAGTAGAATTTAATTCAATAAGTATGTCACAGATTCATAAAGATATAATATATGGCAATAGGTCAAGCTGAATCAATGCACAATTAGGTCTATGGACAATGCAAAAATAGGAGTTGATAAGACTACACAAACTCTGCTAAAAGCTAAATCCTCTGTATTTATCATGTAAAAGAAGAAACAAGCAGCTGTTTTAGAAAAGTAGAAATGAAATAGTACTATACTTGATTTACATTCCAAGGACGTACATGCTAATTCAAGCCATTGAAGATTCTATAGATAAGGAAGTTATTTCACAGAGCTGAATTGGTACAACAGCAATTTCCCCTGTCAAGGGACCAAAAATACTCCCGTCATCCGATTTCATCCCTGTAATTTCTTTCAACAACTGCAATCTAAATTTAAAAAAAATCTCAGTTGTCATATTCAAACTTCAACGTTAAATTTGTGTTGCTTTATAGCATTGGAGACCTTACACATTTTATTTGTACAAAGATAACATACAGAAAAAGTTTAAACTGATAAAATGGTAAAACCAATGACTTAAATATGCAGTTGAAACAGGACATTGGAGAAGCCAAATTACAACTGTACATTTGGAATGATGCACAGAGACAGCTTGCAAATTAAATGTGAGGCTTTAATGCAGGGGTGCCCAAAAGGTAGATCGTGATCTACCAGTAGATCACAAAGGCAGTGCAGGTTAGACCACGACATGCCCTGGCCTAAAATAGATATTATTTAAATGAAAAATAAATAAATAAAAAGGGCATCTGCCAGTTGAATTAAGGTGATTTGATTGACGTCAAAAAGGGCCTCAGCTCAAACCCACAATGCAATACTTTGTCTTTAAGTATTGTATGATCACAAACATCAGTATCAGTTCAAAGTCTTATATGTAATGTAAATTTAATGTAATGTAAAGTTAGTCTTATATGTAATGCCATTGCCGCTATTCCAAAGCCCCCTCAGGTACATTGTTTAACAATGTTCAGCAATTTGATAATATTTTTTTGGTGGGTGGGTAGATCTAGTTGAACTCTCAAGTAAAAAAAGTGTGGGCACCCCTGCTTTAATGCATGAACTTTTTCAGTGCAAGGAGGAAGGTTCAAACTACATCCATGCCCAGGCCCCTTGCGACATCAGTCAGGGCCTGCACTGCTCCAGAGGTTCCACCAGAGTCACCATCCTCCAGGGCTAACCCCCCTGGGTCATCTTCAATAAGAGGGACACTGTTCATGACGCAGTACACAGGGTATATAGAGTCACTGCCCCTGCTGGGACTACCTTGAGGTGAGCTGTCTTCCCCTCCAGACGGCTCAGAAGAGGAGCAGGACGAAGACCAGGAGGACGGAGATGAGGAGCCCGGGGGAGAGTTGGGGCGGGACTCTTCTCTGGTGGCAGCTCTTTTTGCCCGGCTGCCGATGCTCTTCCGAACGGTCTGGCGCTTCTTATCCATGTTCTTCATGAGTTCCTGGGTCACCTCCACTGTCTCATACCGAACCATGTTCAATTTCAGGTAGCCATCTTCATCCTCTTTGTATCTTTGTTGCAAAACCAAACAAGCAAAACACAACATTATTCGATTTTGAGCACAGATCTATTGGTTGGTGGTTATTGACCAATCAATCTATCAGTTGTCCAATTGAGGCGCTAGCCCCTCCTATATTCAGCTATAGTGTCCTAACACAAACATTAAATGCCATTGACAGACAACAAATGGAGAATTTACGTCTGAGCAAATCGGCTATTTATGCGTTAGCAGCACAGACATTAAATGCCATTGACAAAGAATGGAGAATTTACGTCATATGTGGACGAACAAATCGGCTATTTCGGTCCAATTTAGTCATGATGTACGATTGTACGATGATAAGAGCCCCCTCACTTCACATGGGTGTGATACTGTGATTTTTGAGGGGTGCTAGCCCCTCCGACGTATATACAGCTTTTGTCCCCACAAAATGTCCGCAACACAAACATTAAATGACAACGAAGTGAAAATGTTCGTCATCTTGTCCCCACACGTCTCATATTTGCCATCGATAATGAAAGGAGAAATTAGGTCAAATGTCCGCCAAATATGACGTAAATTTGTGGCAACAAACATTACAGGTAGTTTTTTTTTCTTTTTCGTTTCACACTAAATTCAAGCGTTTAGGTTCTAAACACTTATTTGTAACACTTTTTAAACATGTCACAGTGTTTAGTTTATAAACAGAAGAGCATGTTTAAATGCCATGATTGCAGGCTAGTCCTGTCCGCCTCGGCAGGTTGTGTTTTGTCGCTGGGACGGCAGAAGGTTTCAACGGCAGGCTGGCAGCCAGGGTGTTCTTGCTGGTGGTGGTTTCATTGTGAACAAGTAGCCTAAGAAGCAGAGTACTGTATGCATGCATACCCATACCTACCTGGCAGGTTAAGCACCCAGATTAGCATTTTAATACCTGATCTGCATGTGTACAATGGGACAGGCGACGCGGTCCACCCCCACCACCCCCCGCCCCGGACAGTGAGGAAAACAGACGTGTTAAGGTGCCAGACTTGGATGGTTAGAGCAGCTCCCCGAGTTTGGGGAGGGTGTCTGACTGTTGGTATGTCTAACTAAACTAAACACAGGCCAAACTGTGTTTCGTGTTAATCCATTCATTCCATGAGCAACAAGTGTTGACCGACTTGTCAACACTTGTGTCGCGGAGGACCTCCGCCAACAGTGTTGTGTACCTCCGGAAACATACAAGGTTGCAGACGCCTTCATAAAATGTTTGGTTGGGAAGATGCACGAGACTACATCCACTTCCTTGTTTACTTTTTGTGGCAAAGCTGTCATGCTGGCCAGTTGCAGAGCAGATGGTATGAAATGAATACTCAAAACATTTGAGAGATACGTAGCTGCTCAACGTATAAATTGGGCTTTAGAGACAACTCCAAGTACAGCCTCTGAAAGATTGGGTATTGGGTAAGACTGACGTTATGTATCTTTCAGGACCTTTCATGGCCTTTCTGGTTTGTGTTTGTACTTTGCAAGTTGAACCTGTAAAAATGTTGCATTTGTGGATATAGATTTTCTATTAACATTTGTGAACAGAAAAAGTATGAATGCAAAGTTATTACTATACATACATTTGCATTCCATCACACAGTGTACTCTATTAAGAAAGTTACAGATCTGTCTTAGCTGTGAATACTCATACCTGAAGCGGGAATGGCCAGATGGCCATTTCAGCTGATGTTGCTTGCGCAGGTGAAGGGTGAGTGTGTAACACCAGGAGAAGGTCTTTTCACAGATATGGCATTTGTATTTGGAAATCATGCTACCCTGAGGATATAAACCCAAAACACACTCATGTAATAATGCAAGTAACAGAAAACCATTGCAGTTATCATCAAGCACAAAGGTTTATCTGATAGACTTGTGTAAATTGATAGTGTGTAGTTGTACTCAGATGACGGACCTCATGGATTCTCTTGTAATGCTGTTTCATGACGTGTGACGTACGGCAGGAATAATCACAGCTCTCCACTGTGCAGTGGTAGCTACCACCCTCATTGTGGGTGTCCATGTGTTTCCGCAGGTCATGCTGATTTTTAAACCTGTGGTAAAGATGTTACACCAGTAACCAGTACAGAATTTGGTCATGATTATGTTCAGAAATACATAGTAATTAATTACATTATTTCATCATAGATAATTGATGTGAATGAATTAGCTGCCTTATTAAAGAAATATGAACTGAAATAACTCAACCCAATTTACAATGTTATTGTTTTCCATACTTTTCTACATTAGATTATAGTCAATATGAAACGTATTAAGTAAAAGTGTTTGTGTTTTTTGTTACCACATTCTTGCCATTATTAGACAATGAGATAGACACCTATTTACTTAGAAGTAGGCAACAAATAAAATAACATAAAACCATAGTAGCAAATATCAAACTGAAGAAACAGTGTAGCCAAATGGCATTGAAATCATTTTTTATCTATCTAATATCTATATCTATCTAAAAGTACTAATTATTAAAAAAATTCTAATGGTAGCTGATATGTCCCAAGTAGAATGAATGTTGTAGAGTTGGAATGGAGTTTATAGCTAAAAGCATGAAGGACTAGTTAGTTAGGTGCCAAAAATAATAATAATAAAAGAATAATAGCCAGAGAACTCGACATTTCCCTATTGAAATGAATAGGGGAATTAATTATTGTTTTTTTATTGTTTTCTTCTACCAACATATTCACCCCAAGTAGTCAGTGAGACCCAATCTGTTTAACTTAAATTGATAGTTTTGTTTGGGATTTAGTTCGGGTGAGGTACAGAAACAGAAACAGAGATACAGTGAGATACAGAAGCAAACATTTCAGCAGCCGTTTTGATGGTCTACCTGCTCTCACAGAAATCACAGGGGAAGGGCCGCTCGTCGCAGTGGCGGAACTTGATGTGGATTTTCAGAGTTGCCAGAGTAGTACAGGTCATATCACACAATGGACACTTGACATGATTCACTGCAGAAGAAACACAAGGTTACTAGGTTATGTGTGTAATATATTTTATAGAATATGTAGCGTGGCTACATTATTATTTTAATGAATGATGTGAAAACGTCTACAATATACTTGGAAGAATTCTCTCTCCTGCTTCCTCTTTAACCTGTGTCATTGAAAACTGTGATTGAAATCACACAGTAGTCCATAGAATTGACGTATATTGATGAATTGTGTATTAATTCAATATTGCAATGTAACAAATATGACCATTTGGTCTATAACTTGTGATGACACAAACTCAATATCTAAACCAGCTACATCAAGACAACTTTAGGTTTACAAACTGAAGAATATAATTACCATGCTGTCGCACATGGTCCCTCAAAAGTCTCTCATTGGCAAAGCCTTTGCCACAATGCTCACAAACCAAAGATGCTGTTGGAATGAGATCAACGGGTAAAATACACGAGGAAATCGAAATGAAGACCACTGCTATTGAATAGATTTAAGATGCAGCTTCTCTTCTCACCCTCTGGTGGAGCTTGCCTATGGAGGTGATCAAAGAACTTGGTGTTGCTGGAGAACATACAACCACAGGTAGGACAGGCCACAACTCTCTCCTGAGTGTGGCTACGCAGGTGTTCCCTAAGGCGGTACTTGATCTTGAAGAAGGCATCGCAACCTATGGTGAAAAACAAAAAGCCAAATGTCACTCAAACTTTGACCAGAGTTGGAGCAAACTAAGCTGTAGAACATCAGAGTGGGGTACATGTTAGCTCTGATCCATAGCTCTAATGCATTTCATTTAGAGCTATGTTAATCTCAACTTCCGCCGCTCGCATAAATGCAGACCAGCCTCTCCTCTTTAGCGTAAATAAAAAGAACGTTTTTGCTACTCACCAAAACAAAGGCGAGTTGTGTCATTAGAAAGCCTACTTTCCTTAGTGGACGCACTGAGACCCCCACCACACGTATAAACGGTACTTTTTGGCCAAAAGGGGATTTTGTTTCCACAGGGGAAAATAAACGTTTAGTTACTCCGCTGCGCCCTCTACCGATATTGCCCAGAGAATTGCCTCATAGAGAATATTTTTCCTCCTTCCTCTAATGACACAACTCGCCTTTGTTTTGGTGAGTAGCAAAAACGTTATTTTTATTTACGCTAAAGAGGAGAGGCTGGTCAGCATTCATGCGAGCGGTGGAAGTTGAGAGTAACATAGCTCTAAATGAAACGCATTAGAGCTATGGACCAGAGATAGATACATGTGCACCTTTTGTCAATCCTTAATTTCCTAGTCATACCGTACCTTTCCAGTGACAAAAGAGGGCCGTCTCTTGACCTGCGAGAGGCTCCTGCTCTGCACACTGAACATGATTGTCGACATGGCGGTAGAACCACTCTGGATTGTTAAATGTACTCTGTACAAATATAAGGAAAAAGGTAAGTAAGTAAAGTTTATTTATAGAGCACCTTTCACAGACAATTACAGTCACAAAGTGCTTTAACAACAATAAAATGAAAACAAGTCAATAGTCAATAAAACAAGTTAAGAACTAAATCACTAATAAAGTAAGACAAAATCGAAAATAGAAAAAAGTAGAGTAAAAATAAAGCAATCAACATTTAACCAGGCCGGCTATGGAAAGGCCTGTTTAAAAAGGTGAGTTTTTAACAGTCCTTTGAAAATGTCCACAGAGTCCACAGTCAAGGTCATGGTTTCATAAAATTATGTCTAGTTTAGGTAGGGTTAAGTGATTTTCTTTGGTTAAAACATGTGTTAAATAGCTCTATATTCTCATAGCACTGATTGCTATAGAGTGTTTGTTCAGTAACCAGTCTCAACCATGTCTCTCCAGTCAAGATACAGATTAAACAAGTGCAATTGGAAGTGATGACACAAATCAGCATGAGACATAATTGGAACTGGAACACAATCAGTTAACTACTTCTACAAAATGATGGAGCTTTACACATGTGATGTGACAATTAAGTTGATTCTGATTCTCTCATTTCTCCAGATCTCATCTCGTTTTTCCTTTATGAAAAATCTATACAACAATCAAGAATTAATGTTCATGATAAAATACCACAATACATTTCTTTCCACTCGGTCTGTGTCTCATAGGAGGGCTGTGGCTGGGCAGTTCAGAAACCTGTCCACCAGTTACATCATCTTTAGGCAGATTTAAAAAAAAAAAAACATATTTAGATTTATTTCTTATTATTGTGAGACTGATGGCTTCCATTTTCATATTGCAACTGTTCAGGAATAGAAAGCCTGCAGTTTCTATTAGCTTGGATTCCCCATCGATGTCACAGCTCAGCTGGTGGATGGGTTTCTGAACTGCCCACAGCACTCCTATGAGACACTGAGTAGAAAATAATTGTGCTATTTTATCATGATCATTAGTTTGAGGACCAATTATACGAAGATAGGTTGAAAAGTAGTCCTTTAACAAAGTCAATACACATGTGTACATACATCACAGTGCTCCCACAGGCAAATAAGTCCATCTGTGTCCTCACAGATCAGGTTGCTGTTGTGCTGGTTACAGCTGGGGAGGTCTGGGTGGGATTTGCGAAGTTGTGTGCCTATGAACTTGAGTTTGCCGTGATAGGTGTGGAAGTGAGCATGGACCTCAAGCCCCTTGGGCTTACCCATGGCTAGGAACTCACAACCCTCCCAAAGACAGGGATAGTCATCTAAACAACAAGTAAGAAGAAAGAGACAAGGGTTACATGGCAAAACTACTAAATATATATTTTGACATCATCTTTCTTTCACCATCCTAACTGATCATAGACCACAGGAAGGAATGTTCGTGTGGGACGGACAGGACAGGAGGCATGAATACATCTTCCTCACGCACCTAATTCCTCCATGGCATCTCCTTCTCCCAAGTGGTCCTTCAAGTGCAGAGACATGTGCTCGCTCAGCTCCTCCATGGAGGTGCCCTTGAAGGTGCACGACGCCCATTCACACATCACCACTAAATTAGAAAGTTGCTTCTTCTTTGCCATAATTCTGCGGGAACGTACCCTAGATAGCAAAAGGCTCACAACAATGAATCCAATAGCACATAGGTTGGTCCTGGGCACAAAGGATACAGTGAGCAATGAGCAGATGGAAATATGATCGAATTAATCCGCGAAACCGTGTGTAAAGATGAGCTGTTTAGGTACACGGTCACGACCAGAGATGGATTAATTAATCCCAGGATCGTGTTTAGCAGCCGTTGTTGTCACCTGTCACCTGTCACTGTCTCCTAAAACCTTTCTCTGGGTAATCCTTTTAACATACCATTAATAGGGGAGAACGTATGCAGCCATCATAATTTAATGACAGGCACAAAAAACACATTAAAGTTATGTTATCTTGCTGTTGACACCATAGATTAAGATTCCTTCTCTGTCAAGTCTTTCGGTCTTTTTTCCCTCCAATGTTTTGGTTTACTTCCTGCAAAAGGAAGAGAGTCTTCTTTGTTGTCGGAAGGTCACACTCTGACAAGCACATACCGCCACCAAGGGGCGACTGTAAGAAATGTCACTCAAAGCTTTATTTGGATGGATGAACAATACGATATACTCAATAAGTACGTGTTTCATTTAGACTTCCATCCATCCATCCTGATCTTGTAATATGTTATAGGCTGGTGAGTTTGTAATATAATGAAAGAGGACTGCAAGCATGCAGTCATAGTCACATAGTCACAGCCATAGCCTTCTATACAGCCCTACAAATGAAGTAGTCTATTTTTATCTGAAATAATTTGTAACTAGTCCACTTCTGCAATATACAATATTACATATTTTGTATTATTAAATATTTGTTTGCTCTTATCTGTAGCGTTTGTAACAGGTGAATAATACAAAAAGTATGAACAATACGATATACTCAATAAGTACGTGTTTCATTTAGACTTCCATCCATCCATCCTGATCTTGTAATATGTTATAGGCTGGTGAGTTTGTAATATAATGAAAGAGGACTGCAAGCATGCAGTCATAGTCACATAGTCACAGCCATAGCCTTCTATACAGCCCTACAAATGAAGTAGTCTATTTTTATCTGAAATAATTTGTAACTAGTCCACTTCTGCAATATACAATATTACATATTTTGTATTATTAAATATTTGTTTGCTCTTATCTGTAGCGTTTGTAACAGGTGAATAATACAAAAAGTAGGCTACTGAATTTGTCTTGCAGTAAGGATTTTGTTTTTACAGAAGCTACTGTGTTCATTCTGTTACAGCTCTTTTCCACTAGAGGTCAGAACTGGCTGACATTTAAGGTACATCTTTCATTTCATAAAAATGTATAGCCTACAGTGCTCAATATAGTTGTTGATAAAAAAAATAAAACATGAATGAATGAATGTCTGATTGTATGTTCACAGGTAGACATTTTTATTTATTTATTGTCAAAGATGTGTCACTGACTCACTGTAAATGTATATAAAATAATTTAAAGCTGTAGGCCTACTGAAGACTGGAATATGTATACTTCTCCCACGTGTACATGGTCTTACACCACACAGCTCTTTCAGAGAGATCACTGCATTGGTGGCTGATCCACTGTCATATGGTCTTGTTCTCAATTTTTCATACAGCTCTACAAATGTAATTTTGCCTCATAACAACTGAATTATTCATACAGTCTTATGTCAGGATGACTGATTCCCAAAATGACCACCACCATGTAATAGCAATTCAGTGAACAACTGAACAAAAAAATCCATTAAACATGATAATAATGTGTACATACATCATGTAAATAAAATAGAAAGTTACAGCTTTTCAGGACATTTTGTACAGACTCAAGACACACAATGATAAGGGGCATGTATGGTACAGTACAGATCTACTGTACCTCAGAGCCATCGATGCATGTAGCCTAGTTGGTTATCAACCAAGATATTTTAAGCTTTATGTTCCCGAAAGTATACTTACTTTCTCTCTGAGGTATAACCAACCTTATACACATGAAATGTCGATTTGGATTATCTATTGTTCAAAGTTCAAACTAGACACTGTAAATAGCCACTTGTGGTATTAATAATGTTGCCCTTTTGCCTTTATTGTTACCAAATTATAGCCTACCAAGTTTGCTTATTTACCACCACAAAGACATCCACAAAGACTAGAAAGATTTTTATAAAGCAATCACTAGTGTTAATCTGAAAACCCATTGTTCGGCTCTTAAAAAACACCTTTTTTGTCAGGATTTTACATCCAAATTAATGAATGAGCTACTGGTCTTATTTGTCCGGTAGCTGTTTTTTTATTGCCTGTAAATCACTTTCAGATTAAAAAAAAGCACTTAAATATTATATGTCATCATACTTTATGAAATGTAGATGTATTTTTTTGTTTTAACAGGATGCAAGTGAATATTTTATACACGCATGCACGCATGCACGCACACACACACACACACACACACACACACACACACACACACACACACACACACACACACACACACACGCAAATGTCTAAAGCCAAGACTTCAAGAAGTCACAACAGATGATTTTCTTTTGTCCTTTTAATAATCATTTCACCCAGCAAGCTTAGAATACAAGCACATAATCACAATGCATCTGTAGCAGACAGTATAATGACACAAACTTGTCATTTCACTCAGTCAAACAACCCCACACAACCCAAAAACAGACAGCATAGATGAGATATAGCACCAGGGTGTCGGCATGCTCAGCAGCACTTCTAGTGACCATAATGGATGCTAGTGTAGGCAGGCTGCTAAGGTCATTTTTCACACACGCACGCACACACACGAGTTTGAGTTCAGACAAAGACAGGAAGTATACAAGACTAATAGCCTACTAGAACTAGACTGTGCACTCACTCACAGCTAGTTGGGCTGCCAACATTAATGTGTTACAGGACAGTGTGTTACTGTACAGCCGTAAAATAGAAGGCTGATATAAGTGAAAACATGGTGAATAAATGTGATTTCAACATTTTTGAACAGCAGCATTTTAAGAACTTCAAGTCCTGGCCCACTCCTGGTCTTACAATACATTGTTGGCATATGCCCTTTCAAAGTGAAGGTGATTGAGTAAATACAGTAGGTTCTCCTATTTCTATATCATAGGCCTGTGCATAATTACTTTCTTATTTAGCAATTATATTTCAGTGAAGAAAATGGGCTACTACTAGAGAAAGCTTATCAGTCACTGTAAAAAACAGTAGTAGTATACAGTATGCATGTTAAATCAAAGTAGTAGAAAGCAGACAGTGATTTCCAGTTCAGATTGCTAGAGGCAGTTAGTGGATAGAACCATATTGTTGATTCGTTGGTGAGTTGATTTAGTAGCTACAGACACTACACTATGTGTTTACTTATTTGTGAAAGTCTACTTGTTGATTTCTGATCTCTGCACATGCATTAGATTGGGAAATGTCCAGCCCCTATCGTGTTCTTGAATTACTTAATTTACAAGCTACTACGCTTTGGCTATTACTCAACCAGACATGGGGCCTTGCATGCAAGCTGTAGCAATTATATTACAGTTCAGTTGGTTTCCTAGCAACCAAACGGATGAAACAAGATATCATCCAATACGATGAAATGAAAACCAGGACCATACAGCAGACTGGGCAGAGGCACTGTAACCAGGAAATGCAACACTAATGCAGATTTAATATCTTAGAGAAACCTCAAGTTTGATCTCAGAGATTGAAAAGGAGAGCCTTTATTACTGTTTACAATCATTACATTAAAGATGAGTTGAATTGAGTTTTTGCTGGGTCTGGATTCTCGGATATCCAGAAAATATAAAGGTAAGAATGGCCTTTCATAGACATAGCTGATGTGTACAGATGGCTCTGAGATTCTTTCTTTTTTAGTTTGGCTTCAGAATTAACTGATATAATAATGAACAAGTGCAAAATAAGCAAAATAGGGGCTCAATAATGTAGAGAAAGTGCACAATAACACACGTACATCCAATCCCACTCTGACACTCACACAGGGTGCATGCACGAGTAAGCCCGCACATACACAAACACAATAGCTTATAGTGAGATTATGTCAACATTTGCATGAAATCAAACTCTCAATATCAGCCGGCACCACATTTAAACAGTAAATTAAAATGCAACAAAAAGATAGACAGAAGGGAAAGGTTTTGTTCACGAAGCGGCCTTTTGTTCCACAAATAAAGAACAAAACACAGAGATGTATCTTTTTACTGCTTTGCCTCAGCCAGTCTGTTGCTTATTTCTTTGCTCTTCTTTGTGACGCCACCCTCTGGCTTGGGTTCTGCAGTGCTTGGTTTCTTCTTGGCTGTCTGGGAGCTAGCTATCTGCTTCTCTTTGGCTTTTTTCACCATTTTGCTTGTTGTGGTCGTCGGTGTCTTTTTTGTTTTGGTGCGAGATACAGGCTTGTCGACCTGAGGGAGAGTATAAAGTGTGCACCAAATTAGTTAATTTAACTACTACAGAAACCAAAGCACAGACATATTATGCCAGAGCTTTATTTTGTACATGCAATACATACCCTGGCCTCTTTATCCTGTTACCAAAGATTAATGGCAGACAAATGCCACCACATTACATTGGTGATATTTGCATGTGGTTAGTGCAATGAAAATAAAACAGCACATTGTGTGCTTTCGTGCCTTGTTTTATATATTTGTGATACATGCATAATTCTCAACTTAAAACACATTTTCTAAAAACAAATGATATGTTCTGTTAGTATCTGCAGATAGATGTTTATGCCATATAATGGTGTATTTGGTATCAGTCAACCAGTAGTACTCTGTAAGAAGTTAAGAACTGAATTCCTCCTTTGTGACAGGCCTTTTGTGACACTTTTACAACTAAAGATGAACTGCTATCAAAGGTATATTAATCAAAAGGTGGAAAGAAGTCTACTGATTTTAAATCTATTGCAATGGCATAGTTGCACATTATTTTGATCTGTGTCCTTTACATGTCTCCCAATGCATCCATCCAAACCTTCCATCCTTCTGTTAATCCATCCATCCATCCACTCATGCACTTGGAAGTCCCCAGAAAATACACAATCAGTAAATGTAAATTAACAATAATGTGACCTCTGGTCTCTACTAACCTCGCCTCACCAGGCTTTCCACCTCAGAGGAAAGCCTGGTCTCTGTTCCAAAAGTGCCGTGTGAACCGGTCTGGAACGGATGATACGATCGTTACGTGTTATGTTGTAGTACTGTTTTCTTTTGTAGGCGAGGAGGGGATCTTCCGCGGATTCTTGGAAACGCCCCCAGCCACTGCGTTTACTTTTACTGAGGTTAGGTTTAGGTATAGTTTACTGAGGTTAGGTTTAGGTATAGTTATACTGAGGTTAGGGTTAGGTTTAGGTATAGTTTTACTGACGTTAAGGTTAGGGTTAGATTTAGGTATAGTTTTACTGAGGTTAAGGTTAGGGTTAGGTTTAGGCTGTCAATCACAGCGACTGGCCAGTCACAGCGCACCCTCTACGTCACTCTGTACTCAACCCGAGGAAGGAACCATGCTCGCGTTTTGTAGTCATCAGGCAGGAACAATCAAACGGAACTTCCTTTTACCTCAAACCGGAAGAATATCAATAAAAGCTCTTGTAGCCTGTAGCTTTTATTGAGAAAAATCGGTTTGAGGGAAGAGGAAGTTCCGGAGGATTAATGACTACAAACCAATACTACTACATGACGTAGCGATATTATCCGCTCCCGACCGGTTCATAAACCCGAAATGGAATGGTGCCCAGGCTAGGTCTCTACTAGTGCATTCTGCATCTATAAATGTGCTTGTGCGTGCGTGTACATATCTTGATGTGTCTGTTGGTCAATCTGAGGTCAACCTCAGAACCAACCATGCCTTCTAAAAGAAATAGACAACACACCTGACTACAGCAGATTTAGAACAGAGCTGTTCTCAGTCTCTGAGAAGTCCTACAAGAGTGAGAGAGGGAGTGTCCTTTTAAACACACTGCATGCAGACACACATTACCTACTACTGAGACAAACATGCATGCATCTATCTATCTATCTATCTATCTATCTATCTATCTATCTATCTATCTATGTACGCACGCATGCACGCACGCACACGCACACACTTTAAAACTAAATAAGTCATTTTCTTTCAAAAAAGATACCCTGATTACAAACTAATATTGTTTGCTGTATTTATTTGCTCTCATAGGTAATTGTTACTGACTATAGCCTACACACCATACATTGGATGTTCTTGGATAATGATATCCTAATCCTAATATCATGATGAATGATTTATTTTTATTAAAACAAATTGCAAAAAAATTAGAAACAGGCTATGAATGGTTTTAATTAACACAAGTTAAATAGCTAATATATATTTCATATATTTATACCAGTTAATTACTACTTCAATTTTGGTAATTGCCACACTAAGCCTACCACAAAAAAGATCATCCAACTCACATTGATTTTTTTAAATACAATACACGGGAGCTGAAATCTAAGCATAACGCAGATTTTATTCATTGTACAGTTTCAAACTCATGGTGTTGAGTTAAAGGCTATAACGACATGGGATGACATGGAGTGAGTCCCTCACCTTGGTGGGCTCCTTGCCTCCAGGCTGATTGTAGAGGCTACGTATCCGTCTGCGGTCCACCAGCTTATTATCAGCGGGACACACCTTGGCCTGCTCGCCCTTGTACGCAGCACTGTAGGTGCTGGTTTCTAGGCTGGTCTCCTTAACAGCGTGTTGGTACTGAGATGGGGCTTTAATGGGCTTTACTGGCTTTACATCCTTGTATGCCTTGAATTCATTCCTAAGAGCAATGATAAACAACAGTTTAACATCCATGGAAAAATAAAGATAAGCTGTCATGTCAACACACTATTCTGACTTACAATAAGAAAATCATCATCAGAAATATCCAACCAAAGCACACACAAAATCCAAATTCAATGACCGAAAAAAGGCATAGGCTGTTGCACAATGCTTATTCTTTGACTATACTCTACAATCCTTATGCATGCATGGAGCAATCGCTGTATAATATTGGTTCACCTATCTGATCTAAACTTATTATTATAATGTAATATATTGCCACATATAAAAAAGAGAGTGGAACATATCACTCCAGTTCTTAAATATTTACGCTGGCTCCCTGTGTGTCAGATAATTGATTATAAAATACTACTGTAAAGCTTTAAATGGTTTAGGGCCAAAATATATTTCTGATCTTGTACGATATCGTGAACCATCCAGAACACTCAGGTCAACTGCTTGCTGTCCCTAAAACCAAAAATAGACATGGGAAAGCAGCATTTCGTTTTTACTTTATATGCACCACATATCTGGAACAGGCTCCCGCCTCCCAGAAAACTGCAGGCATGGGCCAGACTATATGTTTTGCACCCTGACCGTCCGTTTGTGGTTCTGCCTGTGAGCAGCTAATCTCCAGCACTGTTGGCTTGATCGCAGCACACGCCATTGACGCCAACACTCCCTGGGTGCCAGAGCAGAACCTCATACCGGTTTTCTGGCTGTTTTGTATTCCTTCCTTTCATTCCGCCAGCACACCAACTAAAGGAGGTCTGGAGAAACATCTAAAGTTTGCAAGAGTGGCCTGTATTGAAGGAAATGTGTCAAATCATGAACACAACGTCTGATTCCGGTGAAACTTTGCACGCACATTGCTGGCCAACAATAACCTACTGGTTCTGATTCCTGGTGACCTGTGCTCCAAGGAGGAGCATTTCTCTATAGTCTATTTTAAAAATCAGACCAGTCTGAATGCGTGTGGTGCAACAGCACCCCCAATTGGTACTCTAAACATAGTAACACAGTCACATAGTCCCATAGGGACAAAGCTGTTCCTTAGTCACATAGTCCCATAGGGACAAAGCTTGTTCCTTGGAGTGGTTGCACCACTCAAAAACACAACTAAATACCTTTCTGTTTGGCACTGCCTTTGATTTTTGTCCCCTCCACTGCATGTTTTCTTTTGTATAATTGTGTTTGCTTTGCTTGTTCTGTGTAAAGCACATTGTATAGCCTTGTTAAAATGTGCTATAGCCTACAAATAAAACTGTCTACCTGAAAATGTATTTTATGTTTATTAAAGAGCTAGAGAAACAAGGAGAACCTTGCAACTGAACAGTTTGTACAGCAATTATTGTCACAATATATTGTTAGTGTGGTGGCTTTTTGAGGGGCGCTAGCTCCTCCTATGTCCAGCTTCGAGGGTCTGTGTAAACACAAACATTGATGACATAAGTGTGTAAACACAAACATTGAAAAGTGAGGATGCAAATTGTGATTGGCAAGAATGAGATGATGTATGAAAGATGAAAAAGTGATTTGTAGTAAATATCGTAACTTATATTGGCTCATAGATACCTTTATTTTACTTAACATAATTGTACCCACTACCAACCAAGACAATAAATATCCATTCTAAGAATGTCAGAGACGAATTGTACCAACCAAGACAATAGATCCATTCAAAGAATGTCAGAGACGAATTGTACCAACCAAGACAATAGATATCCATTCAAAGAATGTTAGAGACGGGCTAGAGTAGATTTAGATTTTGTGGCTATGTGGCTTTCCTTTTAATTTAAAAAAAGGTGTGCATAAAAAAAACATCCATTAGACTTGATATTATGCATAATTCATTAATTACTGATATGCCTATGTGTAGCCAAATTCATATAGGCCTACATGAGGCTGATTTATTTAATTTGCTTTAATATTAGTAAAGCTCCAATAAATAACTAGATATGCCCATGACTTGGATTTCCGAGGCTATACCCTAGCTCTGGTCCATAGACCAGAGCTAGCTATACCCATGACTTTCAATCCCACAACCAGGCTAGCCTATAGGCTAGTAACTAAGGCTACTGTACTGTACTGTACTCACTGTACTTACCTGTAGCTGCTGCCAGTCGAAACATCCTTTATCTGTTTGTTCACGGCGTCTGCAGCTGCTCTGCCTTTCCTCTCCATAGTGACATCTGCTGGCAACTGCTCTTCCGTTTTTTCAGGCATTTTTACATCTACGGCTTGATCTTTCTTAGGCGTTTTTACTACATTCTCTTTATCTTTTACTTTCTCTTGGACCTTTTCCTCTATTTCACTCTTCTCTACGCCGCTGTCGGCTTCAGCAGGGATATGTTCAAGCTTGGTACTGGAGGAGGTAGTGGTAGTGGCAGTGGGGCTGGGCTTGGGGATCCATGGGTGATCTCCCTTTTTCGGAATAGGCCATGGTTTGTAATCCTTCTGATACTGGGTTACGTTGTTGAAAGGTTCCACCGAACGTTGGAACTCATTCCTCGGCTTGCAACTAGGTTCAGGGCGCACTTTCCAAGCCTTGAAGTCTTGGCGCATGACGGACGCAGAGCCATCTTCGCCCGCTGCGACACCAGTCGCGGGCGGTGCCTTTGGCCCCTGTTCCCTGGAATGAAGCTGGGTTTCTATGGCAATGGGGCCGGTCTTCTTCTGTTGAAGTTGAGGCTTGGCTGAGAGATACTGCGCTTCGGTTGCATCCGAGTATTTTGCGAAAACCAACGGCACCGAGATGTCGGCTTTGTCCAACTCACTCCAATAACGATTGATGCAGCAAGCACGCGTAATGCACGGCCATGCCATTAT
Source organism: Protomyctophum bolini (assembly GCF_963924005.1). Lineage (NCBI taxonomy): Eukaryota > Metazoa > Chordata > Actinopteri > Myctophiformes > Myctophidae > Protomyctophum > Protomyctophum bolini. Next base: position 34,229,868 of record NC_137870.1, on the reverse strand, counting down.
TATCGGGGGAGCAATACGCCTAGAGTCGAATACTACTGAAATGTGGCCCGGTGATGTGCTAAAACGAATGCGCTACTCACGATAAGACTTCTGCACGCTGCCTGCAACCACTCAATGTCGGTCCACCCAGGACTGTTCTCTATTTTAAGATTGACCGCACTGATCTTTGCCAGGAGTGAGGTAGAATCTGCACGCTGTGTTCTTACCAAGTAGGCTACCAGCTATTGTTGAAGTTTAAATTGACTTTGGGGTTCGGTGGGTGGAGTAGCTCAGAGAGATCTGGACTGGAGTAGCTTACATTGCTTGCGAGTTGCGCATCATACCGACCCCACCCACTCTAGTGATGCGAGCCTCCCTCCAGATGCCCAGGATGGCGAGTCCGTAGTACCATTACAGTCTGTACGGTGAACTATCACCTGTATCCATCACCGTCTGGCCAGCAGAGGGAGGACACATTCTTAACCCATCATTCCCCACGACTCATTTTAAAAGCTAGGCTTTTTCTTCGATTCTTTCATCAATGGAATACCAGCGGTTACACTGTGCACTACTAACTATAATGTATAGGCTAGTACCTCCTAAGACGCCTATGGAGAGAACGCAGAGAAGCGCTCTTTAATTCAGATGAGTCTGTTCTATATAGTTTGTAGCCATCACCATAAACACACAAGGTCATTAATAATACACAATTGCTTTAATGGAATACATCATCCCATTTAAACGGAGGGTGTGTCTAAAAAGGCTGTCTAGGAAGAATGATTCCGAATCATTTTAGTCCTATTAAAATGTGCTAAACATTGCTCTTGTTTAGCAGTTTAGCATTAGCTGTAAATTAAATTCAAATTTTACCATTTTATGATGACATAATACAGATTATAATCTAAAAGCAATTGTTGCATTATCACCACACCTACCTGGGACTGGCCTGACAGGCCTAACCATGTGCCTTATATAAATATGGAAATTAAACATAGCATAGACATTGATGATTTTATTAACACCAAGAACAAGTATCTTGTATTAGAAGAAAATCTATACTACTTAAGAAAATAATGCAGGAACATGTTAAACGCCATATAAAATACCAGAAAATACTTTCATACAAATCACACCATTATAGGCCTCAACACAATAACTATCTACAGCTGACATTGTCAAGTCTGAGAACAAATCAAGTTAATACAAAAGTAATCACTCCCCTCAAAGTTCTGTTGTGCATCAATTCAACATTATATTGCATGTCAAGTCCTCTAGTCTCTATACTACCAATGGCTTCATGTCCAACATGCACTGTTATCTACCTTCACTAAAATTAGTGTATTTTCAAGGTAATTTGTTTAGAATCTTCTAGAATAATATACTGTATAATTATGTTCTAACCTACCCATGTAATATGCATATGAAACATGAATGAGTTATGGTGAATGTATTCTAATCTAGAGCAGAGTCCCACTTAGAACCATACAATCTTATTATGCTGTGAATTCTTTGCAAGAAAAACCAGAACAATGATTCATTGATTAGGTTGATATGAAATGGATAGAAAAATGCACACAAATAAGCCTTTTCTTTTTTGCAAAAAACATTAATGAGGGTAGAAACATTTATGAGCAACATCATATATTTTCAACTCGATTGTGTCCAATTAAGCTTAATCTTAAAGTCAATGTCAAATACATTATGTCACCACATCTAACTCTCCATGGGCTCAGCCTTGGCAATGGCTTCCAATTCAATTTCAACTTCAGACTCATCTTCAGGGTAAAGTCTGCAGTATTTGTCCACCATGACATCAAAGTCATGCTTGACATGGGCGTTAACATTAAGCACGGCCAGACTCTTGTTCCGGTGCTTGACAGGTGTGCTGCTAAGGTAGGTCTGCAGCCGCTCACCTGCTCTCTCAACATTGCCTTCCTCCATCTTCAGTACGGGCAGGGTGGAGAGAATTTTGAGGAATGAATTCACATTGGGGAAGAACTTAACATCTGATAGCTGGAGGGTCTCATGGATGGTAGTGGGCAGACGTACCTCCTTGCCTCTGTGCTTCCACTTGATCCTCCAGCAGTGAAGTTCTGCTGGGAGCGTGTCTGGGGTGGGAAGGTCATTGCGGTAAACTTCTGCATAGTTTTCCTCAGAGGTGTTAAACTTCATCTGACCCATTACAGCAGGGACCAAGGACAGACATTTGAGGGTTTTAAGGTTGGACTCTGAGAATATGTCTTCCACCTCCTGGATTACTCCTCGGATCACAGGGACAGTCACATATTCTTTGAAGTATGCCTCTGGGTGGACCTCCCCGACATCAGCTGCACGCTGTTTCCGAAGGAACAGCCGAGGTACTGTCACAGGAACCCCCATCGCAGTAGCCAAATTCACAGCCTCCTCAAACCAGAATTCATGGTAGACATCAATGTTATCAATGACCTCATTCAGGGAATGCAGCACAGCAGTTAGGGTATTGGCAGCAAAAAACACATCAAGCGTTTCTCCTTGGAGATTCTTGCCAAAAGCTCTGGTGAAAGACAAGGCATTTTTTAAGATGACTATAGTGACAATAATCTCAAAGTCAGCCAGTATCTCTGTGATTGAGTAGGCATCTGCTGTAAGTGCATCACTGAACTTTCCGTCCTCATTGTCCCGGATGCTATCCATGCTTTGCACAAGGGCCTCCAGCATATCCACCATCAAATCAAATACGTTGTGCTGTTGTGTCCAGTGTGAGCCACAGACTTCTTTTAACTTGGTTTCTTTCTCTTCGCTCCCTTGGTAATTAGCAGAGATAGCTTTCTCTAATTCTACCCGAGTAGAAGGGTCGCTAAAGAAACTATCAACCTTTCTCAAGGTTGCCATGGCAATCTGGACACTGGGGAAAGGTAGACTGTTGGCCAGGTGGATGTTTAGTGCGGGAGAGGAGCAAGGCAAGTGCAGTGCCAACGGATACTTCTCCACCAAGATTGCTGCCACTGCTTTCATTTTGATGGTTGAGGTCCCTGTGGCCTGGTGAGCTTGCCCACGGCAGTCCTCCATGCTCAGGCCCCAACGTTCAGTCAGTTGGGCTTCTAGTCTCTCCACTAGAGAAGCCTCATCACCACAGAATGGAACAAAGTCCAGAAACTCCTCCCTAAGCATGTTGCGTTGATCCACAAAGCGCAAAAACAGAGGGAGATTTTTCTCATTGGAAAATTCAATCAGGTCTCCTGTGACTAGAGAGAAGAAGCGACTCTCTCTTGCCTCCATGAGTATCTCTTCTCTTACAGTGTTCTCAAAGATGTCCAGGAGCTGGCTCTGCTGTTCTATGGAGAGGCACTCTGTGTTCACAGCCGATGCCCCAAAACGCTTGCTCAAGGCCACATCGCCAGCATTCATGCGGTATTCTAGCAGGGCCTGGAAGTTACTACCGTCTCGTTTAGCTTCTGGTAGCTTGTCAGTACCCAGTGAGATGTTCTGCTTTCCCAGCATGGCAACAACTTCAAATAAGGACCTCAAGTACTCACGAAAGCCCCTTTCGTCTGGAGACAGCTGCGGCTCATCGTCTTTGTTGCCGTCCTCCTCAACTGTATCTTTTTTGGAAATCAACTGTTCAATAGAAGATGCTACTGTAGATGAGAGGAAGAGAGATATTATTTGATTGAAGATATATATATATATATATAGACAGAATACATAGAGAAAAGCAGGGGCTCGCAACTCACTTTGTAATGCTCCAGATAACTTTTATTCACGAACACAGCAGGCAGGACCAGTATAGGTCTTTCTCAAGTATACGTGTAAGTGATGACAGGAAATTATTTTTATATAGTACAGAATTCATTCCATGTTGATCGGACCTCCCCCTTTAGGGCGAGGTCGCTTCTCTCTCTCTCTCACACACACACATGCATACATATATAATATAATAAAATGTTACTTACATCTCCTTTCCTTGATTTTCCTTATATCCTCTTCAGTCTATTAAGAAAAGAAAAAAAATTACTTTGGGGAGAAATAAACACAAAAATACTATTGTTTGAAAAAAACTAGTTGTCTTTTTGTTTTTTTAAGAATTGACTTTTTCATACCAATTCTTTAATTCGTTTGCGATGTCGAGTGTGAGGATTTTTGAGGTGGCTTGTCAAGTCAAATATAGTTGGAATGGCTGTATCCTTCAGAACGGTCCTATAGGGGCTCTGAAAAAACCCCCCACATAAGATCACTTGAGAAAATTCTTAATGTGGAAAAAGAATGGCTCACTGAGTAAGGTTTTTTACAGCAATAACACAAAAGGCTACTTACGGTTTTGCACACCATTGCTGGGTCAAAGTGTTTGGCACACAATCTGTAGTGCTTGTTTAATTGGTCTGAGGTTTTTGTCTCTAGATCAGCCCTGCGACAGTTCTCTACCCAGAGTCGGCATCTGCATTATAAACACAGTCACAGAACAAAAGATAAGTGGAGGGATTCATCTAGGTGGCATACTATTGTGATTTTGGTTGACCACCTGAGTGCCTCTGGTCCCTCATAAGTCTCCATCTAAACCAAAGGGGTGGTGCACTGGTGGGTGAGGATCAGCTGAGTTGCACATGTCAACACACCAGGCAAGCATTGCATATACATTCTAGTTCATTGTAGACACCCAAAATACACATGACGTACCTAGCAGATTAGCTCGGATCCATAGCCCTAGCCCATAGCTTTAATGCAATAGCATTAGAGCTATGGACCAGAGCTACTAATGCCCTATGGTCTGGACCAGAGCTGCTAGCAGATATGAAAAGGAGGATAAGCGCTGAATGAACAGGAACAGAGCATGCATCTCATATCATTGCGCACAGACAGACAGTAGATCTGATAAAGTAGTGATGGTCATCGTATCATAGAAATTATGCTTACGTAGACGAGTGTTTCGCCACAGGGTCAAGCATAAATCATAACACTAATTTGCTCTGTGTTATAAGCAATGCATATGAGCCATTCTAGGGCTATGATAGCTCTGGTCCAATGCCTTACTCCTTCTATGATTCTGAAGCAGTAAGGCTATGGATCAGAACTAGGGCTATGATAATCCTGCTGAAATAAAAAGGTGTAAATAGTAGAATCGCCCATAAGGCAACCACCACCGATACGGTAACTTTTAACTTGTTCCAGCAATGCTTATTGCTTACACAACATCATATATTTACTAACAAATACAATACAGACTACACTCTTGCGCCTTACCGTTCCGGGTCCCTAGGAAACCGAAAAAACGCCAGATCAGACTGAGTACTCTTCCTGGTGCAGTTTGGAGCCGCGCAAAAATTTGGCATTATCCACCTAGCTAACGCTAGCCCCGCTAGCCAACTTTTAGCGAATATGCCAAGCAAATGGCAACGCTAACTGTAACGCGAGCCGTAACTGTGGAATCTCAAACTATTTCGTTTCTAATACTGTGCTCAAGGTTCTTCGTAGAAGACGTAGATAGATACGACAGTTAACAATTGTGAACATGCAACAGAGTGTAGCAGGCAGCGTGATGGATTCAAAAAACCTCTACCGACTTTAGATTTTATTCTTCGTCTTGTACATTTCGGGAAGTTCGTGGTTATTGCAACACAATACTGCCTCCCACTGGTTGTTAGCCAGGTTGTTGTACTGAGGATGTTACCATTACGCTTTCATGTAATCGCTAATCCTACATCAGCTGCAGTCTTTTCTACTGTATTTAACTTAACGAATAAATGTAGTTTGCATGTCTTTAATGCGCATACAAAAACACATAGGCGGCCTATCTATATGGACTATATGCAGGTGTAGCCCCAGGCCCCCAGCCTCCAGAAACAACAACTCTGAAGTCTGCACTAAACACTTATTTAGGTATACTTCCAGGGACATTTGGCTCGTTGGTCTAGGGGTATGATTCTCGCTTAGGGTGCGAGAGGTCCCGGGTTAAAATCCCGGACGAGCCCTTGATATTCTTAGAAATGATGTAAATTTTCATTTGGTATAACGTCAGCGGAAGTATCGCCTTATTTATCGTGTACTATTTATCACTACATTTCACTTTATTATCGTTGCCGTCTCTACTTCACAGATAATATTTGGCAATAGTTTCTTTTAAAGAAACAAATTATGATCTATAAATCAGTCCATGCGATACAAAAATGTTAACAAAAATGGGCTCGTCCGGGATTTGAACCCGGGACCTCTCGCACCCGAAGCGAGAATCATACCCCTAGACCAACGAGCCTGGGCTCATGATTGGTTGACTTTACCATTATTGACAGTCTTAATCGAACGTACATTATCTTTGTCAACATGACTAGTTCATCCAAGAATAGTTCGAACTTTCTGTTATAATATAATCATCTCAATGTGAATGCTAGGGTATATGCATTCACATATGCTTCTTTATAAAAAAATGGTGAACAACGATTAGTGGCTAGATACTGGCAATACACATCCGACAGAAGAATAAAGACACACAAAAGATTTCAATTAACTTCTTTTTATATATCATACATAAGACTGTCTTAATATAATACAAAGGGCATTGTCATAAACACAGCAAAGTCTTGACTAGATCTTACAATCTGTGGATACATGGACTTATCCTTTCCCCCATGCTGTTCAATTTTATAGTGCATGTTGCATGTACAAAAAAAGTGATAAAATGTGGGGAAAAAAACTTAAGGAAAATATTCAAATGAAATCAGAGGACTTAGACTTCTGTTGGGTGTAAGATATAATGTCAACAAGTATACACGTTTGTGTAACAACCACAAACAGAACAGGCTTATGGAAAATGGAACCACTTTTCAACCATGTGCTTCTCATTTAACCAAAAAGTAAGGTTTGTGATGTACATGCACTTACAATATACCCTGTGAAAATTATTAAGGTTTGAAGATCTAGCTTTCCCTGTTTGATTCAAACCCTACCTCATAGTGTTGTCCTGATGCAGTCAAGTACCTCTGCCAAAAGGCAAGGTTTTGCCACTAAGAAAACAGGAGTTCCTGCCCACTGAATGGTCACCACATTGACAAACATAATCAACATACCAGCAGGAGCAAGGTAGTGAGTTCTATACTTCCTTTATTAAAAAAATATAAATATATACATAAATTCTATTTCAACTATTAAAAAGGGGCTGCATTTCATGACAACTGCTCTAAATAAGAGGTCAATCAGCATGATCTGAAATAGGCGCACACTTACGAGTCACTGCAGTCTTTTTTTTTCCTTTTTTCTTTTTTTTCAGTCTTTATTTTGGAATGTTTAGTACCAGTATGAGTGCCAGTAATCAAACTCCTGGCAATTTCTGAATGTCTCAAATTCTCAGGGGTATGAAAAATGATTGCAAATTTGCAGTTAACCTTGACATCCAGATAAAACTCCAATCTCAATATAGGTAGCGTTACATTTGTATTTGTTGAAACACCAAACATGATTTGTCCTTATGTCTCTCCTTTTGAATTATGACATTAAAATGACCGGTTTCCTGCCCTGTACTTAAAATGCAGTTGTGGGCAGGTTTTCTGTCTAATTCCAAAGTTGATAAAAATGAGCAACAGAAAAAGAAAGCACTTCAAAATCCCTGATATAAAAAAAAGAAAAAAAAAGAAAAAGAAAAAAAAATGAATATTCTGTATCAACTATAATGTTCCGAGGACATACATGTCTGCCAAAGCCGAGCATGTGATTGTGGGCTGACGGGCACCAATTCCCTTTGAATAGGACAACAACCATGGGGATCTGCCCTAACAAACCAGAACAAAACCATATCAAACAAATTCCGATTTGCCACAAGTATCCCTTTCCTGCCAGGACAATGACACAAAGAGTCATGGCAGAAAACTAGCAAGTTGACCAAATGATGTATGAAAGGCAGCAAAACCCTTTGAAATAGTATGATGGGGGCAAAAGAAAAACAACGACACAGAAATAGAACGCATTAGTCTCCTTTTTTTTTTAACCATCAGCTTCTATCTTGCTACTCCGGAGCCTGCAGAGTAACTACCAAATTCTCTAACATACCAAAGTTTTAAAAGACTCCCAAAATAATCTACCAATTAATATGGAAACAGTTTTGGTAAAACGTTGCAAACAAATCTGATCAGAATACACAATAGCCAACGGTCTCAACAACGATCTCCAGTTTTGCTAAAGTAATATATTGCAGCTGTTTTGTATTGACGTTAAAATAAGATCTTGATAAACTTTGCGTCAAAAGTGGTGAACTGCTACATTATTGGTTACAGACACCTATATGCTATAAAACAACTGCTTTGGTATAAAAACATATCCAAAGGGAAAATAAATTCTTGTAAAATTCACAGCATAATTTGAGGAGAAAAAAGGCAGTCACTTAAATTATTATTTTTCTTCAGTTTCCATGTTTTGGATGGAGAGACTTGTGCAGGTGTTCTGATGAGGAACTACATGCAAAAGGGAAAAGTAACAAAAAAGTAAAACAGTAGACTCTGGAATAGATAGTTCTTTCCACTGCAAAATCCTTAATCGGTGAACAAGATTTCAAGGAAGTAATGTTTAGGTTGATGTGTACAATAAGACCCTGTTATGTAGGGCCCTGCTGAAGAAGAAATCTTTGTAGAGAAAGGCCTCAAATTACCATTCTTATTTACCTTTTTCTATGTTGTTTTAATTTCCTTTAAGAATTAAGGGCTGTCTAGAGAGAAAAATAGAGAAAAGCCATCTTAATTCAAATAATAATGTCCAGCTCCATCTCGTTCCAAGTCCATGAGTCATAAGGCCAAAGGGTTATCTAAGAACCAGCCACTGACTGTCTTCCATTCATTGGGCTGGAGTCTTCCGTCTCCCGAGCCCACTGCTGCTCTCGTTTGTGCCAGGCCCAGTTGCAGCTGCAGACTACAGGGCCTCTAGGCCTGAGGGGTACCACCTCCCTCTTTCCAGCCGACCGGCGTCGGTATCCACCTGCAGGGCCTCCCCTCCACTCGGCCAGCACACGCTGTAGGGACTCCACTGCTATGTGCTCCCCTTTTACAGAGTTACACAATACCGACCAACAACATGAAATATCACCGCAAACACTTCCCCTCATCAAGCTACAGGATTTACAAGCAGCTCTTATGTGAAATTTCACTTAAAATAGGGCAAAACAATTAATAACCAGTGGAACAGTAATGTCAGACATTCCACCGTTTGAACCGAAAGAGGACGCTAAGCATTTCATCACTGACAGCTACCTGTAAAACAGCTTAAAACTTCATTCTGAAATGCTCCTCAGAAGATTTTGCCACATAATACCATATGGTGATTACTCTATGGTTACATGGAATCTGTGAAATGGTAAGATGGATGTCTCAATCTTACTATGGTTATTCTGCAATATTACTTTGTGCCTAATGATTGAAAATAAATTTGATGAAAATTACATATATACTCTTAACAAAATGTTTTTCTCTGTAGTAGCGGTTCAGTGATATCTCCCTTCTGACGTGAGCAGCTTTTGTTCTCAACACACCTTGTAGTAAAAAACATCACCTTAAAAATGACGCACAGGGGGAACACACAGCCAAATGTCAGTGCAGTCACGAGCTGGCCATGGAACTCTGCTGCACACACACTCCAGTCATCGGAGACTCCTCTCGGTCCATGCCCTGCCTCATGCCCAGGTGGCCTTCCGCTAGGTAGTGGGCAGGCCCTGTGTTCGTGCCCATGGGGAACGCGGGGTGCGCTGCCATGCCAGTCTCCTGCCGCGGGTTTGAGAAGGCACCCAGCCCCATACTCAGCCCACCGTTCTGACCAAAGTCCAGGGCACCAGCGGGCAGGTGGCGGAGCTGGTAGGCCTGGTTGCCGTGGTTCCCAGTGGAAGAGGACGACGTGGAAGAAGAGGAGGCAGAGGAAGACAGGGAGGTCATGGACAGATGGCCATGTACCACCTCCATGGAGTCCTGTGTCGAGGAGCTGTGTGTCGGGGAGGTGTAGTGGCGTGGGCGTGGCCGGGTGGCCATCATGTGCCCGTGGTGGTGATGGGGGTGTGAGTGGGGATGTAGGGCCTTAGGGTGCTGAGGGGGAACATGGAAGGTGGTCTCCTGAACTGGGTGCGTCTCTCCAGTAACTGCCTCTGGTCCAACGCCTCCACCCCATACCAATGGAGGAGGGTAAGGCTGTCTTGCCTGTCAAAATCCAGCAAACAATATATTAACAATATATTTCCCAAGGTGTACACAAGATTTCAAGCAAATTAAAACAAAAATTAATACAAAAATAATATTACAGCAAGTTTGTTCAACTTAGACAGCCTTCAAATTTGGCATTGGTCCTTGAAATATTATCCAAGCTAATCTCCAATTAGTAGATTTTTAACTACATGAAATTCAAATAAGAACTTGAATTTGAGTTACAGATGATATGCCATACTTAAAAAACTCTGGAGTCGACATTGAATCAATAAAGAAAAAGGGAGACAGGTAGAATGATAATCATTGTAAAGAAATTTTACAAACCTGTGGGCAGAGGCTGTCACCATCGATGGCAGGCAGGGCCGTGCCAAAGTGCCCTCCACTGTGCAAGTGGTGGTGGGTGGGGTCTGACCTCGCTCTGCCACTGGTACTCGTCCCAGATGACCCTCCTAAACAGGACAAAAGGTGTACCAAGCACACCTTGATTATGACTGAATAACAAGAGCATTGATGCATCAAGGATGAATTACAAATAAAAAAAGAGTAGACTAAATTTGTAAGCCATTTGTTGTTATGATGACATACATGTTCAGATAGAGGCATGACTTCATCAGCTAGTACTTATAGTACTAGTTAAGAGTTTTGCAATATGTATTATCCAGTCTGTAATGTGTAGAGGTGATTAAGTGAGTCATTAAGTCTAGGCCTGTAAAATCACTGAATCCAGTGCTGAATCCATGCTTTTTTCTTTTTCCTTCTCTTTTTAGAAACTAGAAACTTGATTCGATTTAGCTTTTAAAGGTTTTCATTTGAAGGTATATGGTGAATCCAATGTCATATTCTGATTTGAGATCAAATGTGAGGAAACTGCTTGAAACTCATATGGTGAAAATTGACATTTATAGTCAGGGTTATTGCAAAGAAATTAGGACAAATTCCTTACCAAGACATAATCTTCAGCAATGTGCTTGAATGTGTCTAGACTACACACACACGCCTATGGGAACTCGCCCAGGGGAACTTGTGACAGATGCTGAAAGTCGGGGTACCCGCAACTTTGTGGAAAACATTGAAACCATTTCATTCTGCCTCAAGAAGCTTGTGTGGGGTCAAACTATGGGTTTTCATGATCCTGGATCAATTGCAAGCACTTGTTTTTCACCACGGCCACTTCTTGGCAGAAGAACACTAAACCACCCACTTTTCCCTCTCATCACAGACCCATTTCTTGTGTGAAAGAATACAGTATATTGCTGGCTGCATGTAAATTAAAACTTAGCTTGGTTTGTTTCACAAATACTACGATATACTGCTCCACAGTCAAATGTCAAGGGCCTGGTACCTCAGAGCAGTACTTCTCAACCTGAGAAGTAGTAGTTCTCTGAGGTTTCTGCAAATACTTTGGAGGGGTCTAAATGCATTCAAAGAAATTAAAATCTGAATAAATGATAATAAAAATAGTATTCATATTTTTCTTATTTCAGTAAAAGCACAGTATTTTTTATTAAGTTATTTAATTCATGACATCCGTTATTTAATTAGTATGTAAAAAAAATTCGGAGGAAGAGAGAGTGAGGACGGGTATAGACACATTCAGAGAAGGCGAACGTATTTCCTGTAGGCGGAGACAACTTAGCTGTACACAGTCACATCAGTCAGCCATCGTTTTTTTAATCATGATTTTTCTACTTCAACTGCACAGAGCTGTCTTGGACCCTCTTTAAAGTTCGCCACCTTCTTACCTCCTTCCACATTGATTTAGACTCATTCAAGGTATAGAACTTTTAAAGAACTCATGTGCTGTATTATGGGAAAGTGACTGGTGTTAGTGTGCTCAAACGTTACTCTTTTACCTGCTAACACTAACTTTACAAAGATGCCCAGAACATTGGGATGAACATGTGTAGTGTAGTATATGGCTGCTCCGTTCTCCGTTTCTCTCCAATTTTGCCAGTACTGTTGGAGCAGCCATAAACTACACAGGTTCATCACAGGGCATCTTTGTAAAGTTAGTGTTAGTAAAAAGCAGGTAAAAGAGTAACGCACACTAACATCTGTCACTTTCCCATTCAACGTAGTAGAACAGCTGACTGTCTTTACATGTTGTCTCCGCCTACAGGAAATACGTTTACTGCGACCAGGGGACCCATCTCTGAATGTGTCTGATTAAACCTATATATAAAAAGGGAAAAACTAGGGGTTATTCATGATTCTGAATCGATTGCACAAATATGATCATCACATTTGGGCACATTTGGCCAAGTGTACCGCAGCTTTCAACCCCATAATTTACCATGATCCACAACTTTTCAATACAACCATTTTTTATATGTTTTTTGGATACCTTGAACAAGTACTATTGCAATTTATTTTGGGCCACGCCCCCTTTTAGCTTAGATTGACTGGCCTAATTCACCCTGGCTCTGCACTCACTGCGGCACAGGGGATTCATACATTTCCACATAAGCTTAACTTGCTCCATGAAAGTTTAAGAAGTGTTCATGTGACAACAGCGAATGGTTAATCCATGTAAGGAAATAATCTCAAAACATGAAACGGTGCCTCTCAACAGCCTATCAATGGTGAATGAAACGGCGTGATGGATGCATCGTGCTGTTACTAAGATCAATACAAAATATCACACACTCAACACCTTTGGACTTTGGCCCGCAAGTGAGAAACTCAAAGTGGGCAAGTTGAGGCACAGCTATTTACAAAGTGGGGGGCATAAACTGATGAGCCCAAAAATCGTTGTCTTTTTTTCAGACTGCGCCCCTGGGCCAGTGTAATAACTGGATAAATAACTGGACAAATACCGAACTCATAAACCCATGGGTGGGTGTGGCTGTGGAGGCAAGAGGGTCTGGACATGCAGGAAGTCCTGGGCACTTGAAAAGCTCCAGACTCTGGGACTGAGCTGGGCCATCAGATATGTGGGGAAGATTGGTTAGTCAGTAGATACAGTGGGGAGACATGGCCCCTTCTGGGCCTGGAGTTCACTGTAGAGATGTCGAATGTATTTTTTAATGGAGCTTTTTAACAGCAAGAGTGGAAAGGCGAACAACCCATGATACCCTGGGCTCCAGTCCTCCCATTGTGATCCTACTCTCCGACCTCCCTACTGCCATCTGATAGACGAGCACTGCTTTCCACATACACAAAATGCTCAGATTCTGTGTATTCTGGTCTGGAGCTTTTTAAACTTTGAGTAATGATCAGTAGCTGGGTGGGGAGTGACCCATGTTAATATTACTGGTCTTAGGAGACTCAGTATTGGGTTGTTTCATATTTTTCTGTGAGCGAGTCTGGCATATGGATATTGCCGTCTGCCTGACACAGCCATGCACAACATGGAGGTCTCACAAATATTACCATCAGGTAGGGCTGGGCGATATGACAAAATCTCATATCATGATATAGCTCATTTAACATCACGATAACGATATAGCATTATATATAGTTATAATGCTATATAACTATATGAAGGTACGAGGATTGAGGCAGAAGTGTTTGCACACGCTCTTTGTTCAACAACATCGCTGTGGAAAACTATGCGTGGTCCACGCATTTGACCAGCATGAAACCTGACTTTTAGAACAGTGACCAGTTGGTTACGCCGCTCTGAATCTCGTCAGCCATCGTCTCCTTTCATGTTTGTTATGAAATAGCAGTATAGATTAGCAGCGTGTCTGGGCGCTGTGGCGTAAAATACTGCTGTAATGCTTGTTTTGCGACACGCTGATTTTTAAGATCCATATACTGTATTGCATTTATTTATTTATTTGACAGTAGGTATGTTATAAAGTCATGTGAGCAAGCAAGTTGTTTGAAAAAAGTATTTGATCTCAAATCAGAATATGGCACTGGATAGTGTCTAGCTTACCTGGACATACAGTAGATTTGGATTCAGCACCCCTTAATACCCTTAGACTTTGGGAAATCTGACCCAGTCTACAATGCAAGTAACTATCGAATATGTATTAAATGAGAACAGCTGAGGAAACTTCAAGTGGAAGTTACCTGAACTAGAGGAGGTGCTGGAGGTGGTTCCTGAAGACTGGGACTGTTCTAGTGCGGGGCTCGTGGACACGCTGCTGCTCGTGTTGGTCCCCTCATCCGCAGTCTTCTTGAAGAAGCTGTGCTGCAGGGCGTAGTAGGGCTGGATGCGGCTCTTCGGGTCATAGTCCAGCATCCGGAGGATCAGGTCCTTAAACTTCAAGTAGTCTGCCACAGCATGGCCAGACTCCCCCGCACGCCGGCCACCCGGGCCCCCTGCCTCCACACCCAGAATGGAGTGGAGCTTCCGTGAGGCTGGAGGCTTATACTGCTCATGGAAAGGCACACACACAGGTGAGGAGATTTAATACCAAGGGAACTGCGCATAACACCATATAATTGCAACCATGGTTGGTTAAAAAGAAACATAATTCAAATTCACAATTGTCTTAATTGTCTATATTAAGACAATTAACAAGGTATTAAGCTCACCCTTTTGCCATCTTTGGTCTTCTTAACACTCCAAGTACCATCTGATAGCTTCTCAAAGAATTTCCTGGCTTTTGGGGCTAGGTCCATTATATGATTGGGAGGAATACCAAGAACTTCAACTATTTTGTTCATCTGGTCCACCTGAGGAAATGTTTGGCAAAGTTAGAAAAGATGTCAAATACTTTCTGATTATTGATCTTAAAGAAGAGTTCCGTGATTCTCCCCCCTAAAACATGATCATCAGGTACTATGATTATACTAGGAGGTAGATTTATTTCAAAAAAAGTGTTTGGCCACACCCACAAGTTCATTAAATATACCTGGTTTTCACCTTAGCACCACACTGAACTTAAGCCTCACCCACAGCTGTTGTTGTATGATAATGTGAGGGGTTAGGGTTATGATGTCACTAAAATGGTGTTCTTTGATTGGGCCTTTTGACCCAAAGGCTTTCAGGATAAACCAAAAATACACAGGGAAGACATATTTGAATATTATAACCACACCTGGGGGTCTATTAGAGTAATGTTAACTCCATAGTCACATTTTTAACTCTTTTCTGGTTAAAAAGGTGAACCATTCTACCAAATTCATCTCAACACAGTAAAAGCGGGTAAATTAAATGTGGGATTAGTTTTTGTACCCTGCACAATACAAGTTACAACCCTGATATAACAAATCTGAACATGATACTTCTTAGTAGTATTCCCTACTACTAGTAGGAGGGGGGCCTACTAGTAGGCTAGAAACGGAAGTAGTCTAGAATTACCCAGAGATCAAACCAAACAGCCACTCTACCTCCTGAGCGACAGCCACCCTATCCAGTTAACTTTTAAGAATCTGGAATATTTCTGATTCATGGGCATTAATGTTACACAATGAAATAATCTTCCACTTTTGCTATTGATTTGATTTATTCATTCTATGCCCCATTAGCTTACTGTACTGTTACAGGAGCTACTCTTCCTGGGGTCTCAAAATATAACCATATTGAAGAAAAATATGCCCAAACAGCATTATTGGTTGTGACAATCATGTACATTATCTTTCTTCTAGTTACTTGCTGTAAAGCAGGGGTAACCAACCGGGGGTTCGCGATCTACCGGTAGCTCGCGGGAACGTTTCCAGTCGATCGCGAAGTGTCAGACAGACCCATTGGAATAATGTCAGTGCCGCTCGTCACATGCAAATTAATTTTGAGCAGAGCGCTGTGGCTCTGAGTTTGAGAATAGACCCCATCGTCCAAGGGTGTGTGTGCGTGTGTGGTGGGGTGGTGGTATCTTAGCAACACTGAATGATCTGTCCCATTGGTCGTGTGCTCGTATCATGAGCCAATGGCTGCAGCTCTGAGCTTCCCAGACCCAGGTTCACATCTCAACTATTCTACACTACGTCATGCCGTAAAGAGAACTGACAGGTCAGCAGGGCTGCTACCATATTAGCAGCTGTGAGCGCTCTTCTCTTCTCGTGAAGAAAGCAGGACAGAGTTGTCAAATAAATCCCGCCGTCATTCATACTGTATTTATTCTCCGACCCGACATTAAAATACGGAACAACGTGCGTTCATTACGGGCTCGTGACAGGCTGCAGACACAGAGTTGGGACTACTAGCCGATAGCGCCGCTGCTACTTCAGTTTTCGTTGTTCGTTGTTATATTTTTTATTATTGGGATTTGATCATTGATGCAAATTCTAAACATATGGATGCAGCTGCAGAAGTTGTGTTGCTTAAAGGAATGCATAGTTGCGTTCTCCTCAACTGCTGCGCAGCAACAACAAAAATATAAAAATGAGAAAAATATACTGAATATACCAGTCTGCAATGCAAACTAATAGGCGAGTGCACTCCAGGGCATATGCAAAGGGAAAGAATGACTTCTGTCCGTGACAATAATCAACGCTACAGTTTGAATTATGTACACATGCACACATAGAGCAAAAAATATGAAATATGAAAACTTGTTGAAGTACAACGCATGAGTCAAGTAGCTGCTTTCCTTTCCTCTTTACTGAGCCTACTGTCATTGAACTGCTGTCCGATAAAATGCAGGATGTGTTTGCATTAACTTCAGATATTTAAATGGAGATTATTGGATTAGTAAGTGACTGTCACCTGCAGGTCAGAGCTAAAGAGAAGGAATTTTGGTATCTTGTGAGCAGAGAATGGCCTTTTCACAAATGAAAATAATAAAATCTAGAAAATAGAACTCGTATGACTGACTCACATCTTAATGACACCCTCAGACTGGCAATCACTAAATATGATTTCAAAACGCTTGCAGATAAAGTTCAGTCACAGCAGTCTCATTAAAGGTGGGCTGACCCTGAGAGTATGTCACCATATCTGTGCAAATATATATGGTCATGTTATGCCTATGTCATTTGAACATCTGCCAATGTGAATATTCATTGAAATGAGAAACAAAATATTTCTAATACTAATTATTTCTAATTTGTCTTAATATTATTTGACATTGATAATATAACTTACTATAAGTATTTATTCTAATTTAAGCTTTAGTCTTTGTGTGGATGTGTGCACATGCATTGAGCCTGTCAGAAATAGCAAAAAAACAAGTGTTTTTTCTAACACGTTTTAGTGGTAGATCTTGGCTTACAATTGGGAATAAAATGGGCTCTTGGGCTTGAAAAGGTTGGTTACCACTGCTGTAAAGCTTAATGCCAGGATAACACAACAACTTCTCACTACTGGGTACAAATTTGTGATTTGATTAATGTCATTTCCAACAGTACCTCATTGGCTCCACTGAAGAGGGGCTCTCCAGTGTGCATCTCCACCAAAATGCAGCCCAGGGACCACATGTCGATGGCCAGGTCATAGGGCATTCCTAGCAGCACCTCTGGGGAGCGGTAGAAGCGACTCTGGATGTATTGGTATATCTAAAAAAAATTAGACACACCATAGATTTTAGCTTTAAGCCCTTAGTTAGAAATGATCTGGCATTATCATTGATTGTGTAATCTGTTGATAGGTACCCTTTGTCCTAATTGGCATGAGCTGCCAAAGTCCACTATTTTGATGGCACTCCTCTTGGGATTACACAGGAGGATGTTCTCGGGCTTCAGGTCACAGTGGATGATGCTGAGCTCAGGCGTAGCCAAGAAAAGCAGCGCTGTGCAGAGCTGCTGGGCAAACTTCCGGGTGAGGTTGAGAGAGACGCCACGGAAGTTGGTATTCCGCAGTAGGTCGTACAGATTATATGAAAGCATCTCAAACACGAGGCAGAGGTGGTTTCGGAACATGAAGTGACGCTTGAGGTGAACTGGTGAGGAAGCACAGAGTGTCCAAGTCAGACATACACAAAGCCTTCAAAATACTTTGTGAAAAAGCATACAGTGCACATTAACAGGGCTTGACAATAACTTTTTGAGGCACTTTTGTCCTTTGGACAAGTACATTTCCCATTCACTTGTCCAAACACAAAAGTCACTTGTCTGGGGCACAAGCAGTCAAGCACACACAAATATTTTAAATCAACTAACTGTAGTTGGGTTTGGTGAATACATGTTTAAATATTGGATGAATATTCTCAGTTTACAAGTTAATAGCCCTAGAATGTCTGTGATCTTACATACATTTCATGTATTCCACTATCCAGGCACGGTTCCCAGACTGACCTAGTCGGCATTTAAACGTAATTAATTCCTAACGTGGAGTCCGATACTGTTCTCCAGGTTTCATATCCATTTTTTAAGTTCTGGCAGACGAGGCCACAAGGAAAAGCTGGACTGAAAATATGAAAAACTTCCTTTGGGAAGCACAAACGTATGGGGCACACAATTGACAGGTGCGTTGCAATTAGTGTGGGGTTGATAACTGCCTGTATCTTTGCTCCGTGGTTACCAGAGAGTCTGACTGTCCTCCTCCTAACCTTAAATCAATAACAAACACTAACTAATCCTAACTAATCCAAACATGAAAAATAATGGTTACATTATGATTGTGCCTGACCAAAAGACGTTTACAAACAGCAAGCTCTGTTAAATTATACCAACATAATTATTTTTACAACTTAAGCATGACTCAATTTAACATTATCACTACTGAGGCAGAGAAATATCTACAACTCGGGGTGCTCCTAACTTTTAGAGTCCCAGAGTTTTGACACGGCAGCAGCCGCAGCGCCCTGGACAGGGGCGGGTCTTTATACGCAACCCTATCAGGGTTTTGAATAACAGGTTTATCACACCACCTGCCAATTGTGTGCCCTATACATTTGTGCTTCCTAAATTAAGTTTTGATATGTTCCGGGCCCCTCACCGGAGAAAATGTTGTGCGTGTGTAGCTTGTGGACAAGTGGAGATATTTGACAAAATACACGTTTTCTGCCAGAACTTTCACATGGATATAAAACTAGACTCCAAAACGACTCCATGTCTTAGGAATTAATTATTGGATGAGTGCACACAGTGCTACAAGTTTAAATGCAGACGAGATCAGTTTGCTAACCGTCAGCGGATAGGACAGATCTATGGCTGTGTATTTGGAATTATGAAATCTATGTAAGATCACATATTTCAGGGCTAACAAGTTAACAGAAGTCCATCGATTGGCATGCATACTTTCTAAATGGATCAATGCCGTCTATTTGCTGAATGGCGTATAGTTTTTCTAATTAAGAACATGTTAAAACATGTTTTAAATCATATTCGAGCCATAAGATTGATTGGTCATTTAGCACAAAGACTTTGTGCCACACTTGATGGCAAGTAGCCATTTAAAATAAATAAGTGGCATAGGGTAGTTTTTCCCCATTAAAAGTAAAGCCACAGAATAACATGAGGTTCGGTTTTCCTGAAACGGAAGGGTGATTATTAGGAAAGCCAGACAAAATTGTTGGCTGCTAAGAGTGTCACAGAAAAAGTTAAACCAAGAGTCACTTGTCCAACGGACAAGTACATTTTTAATGCACTTGTCTGGAAAGATTTATTAGTTCTTCCGGACAACAGGTCAAGAATTCCCCTGCTGACAATGGTAAAAGCACATTACCTATGTAGTATTTCATCTCAGTATCATGTTTGTTCATGAGCTCTAGGAGGCGCACTTCAATCTGGGCTTGATTGAGAAAAGCTTTCTTGTTCTTGATGATCTTAATGGCAACCCATTCCTGCTCTGCACGGTCATAGGCTTTCACAACCTGCGGATGGATGGAGGGGAAAATAAACATATGTTAACATATGTATTGTAGACACGTTTATAGTATCAGAATACAGATATTTCTCAGTTCACATACCAACATGAACATGAACATACCAATACATCGACTGAAATTACTACATAGAGCAGATCAGTACCACAGTATCTTTTATTCTCCATTTCACATGCCATGTTTACTTTCACATGTATTTATTTTTAAGCACCTGTCCAAAGGACCCTTTGCCTATCAAGGAATCGATTTCATAGCGATCCATCCATTTCTCCCCATTTTTGACGATGTAGTCATAGTTATCATCGTCATAGCCATCGTTGAAGACCTTCCTCTCTTTCTTGTGACTAGAGTCTTCGCCCTGACCCTGTTGGTGCCGTCGCTTCTTTTTTGCATAATACACCTGCACAAATTACAAGAAACTCAATGACATTGCTCATCTTATAACAAGCCATCTGGAAAATATTTGTAATAATACATTTAAAGAGAAGGGAAAGAAATCCATTCTCACCTCATTGATGTGTTTATATGTTTTGATAAGGTCAATGGAGAGCTTCCTCAGGGGAGCTGAAGTTGGGTCACGAAAGCACTGGGGCATGTGCCTCTGATCAAACGGGAAAATCATATTAACATTTCAGCAATATGATCAATACAAAGCATACTCTGACAAGTACCAGGACTGAGGACTCATTAATAACTTGATGTATGAACAATTATGTAACAGTAAATATGTGGGCTGAACCAAACATATGACATAACCTGTTTGGCCTGGGGTAAAATAAAAATAGGGGGATAAAAAAACTGACATCATTAGGGTTACGATTCTGGAAACAATGAATGAGCCAATAGACAACATATCCACGTGGTATGTGTTGTGGGATGCAGGCTCCCCATATACTGTATCGTAACCTATTCTTAAGAATGTACTAAAGAATTGCATGTTAACCAAAATTAACTAAACATGTGAGTCACAGTATACCTGATTGGCAGTGAGCTGTGGGTTCTGATCGCTGTACGGTAAGACCGCAACAGATTGGTCAGTGCTTGGCTGGTGGCGGTCACTGTACTGCTGGTGCGTATGGGGCATTGGAGCAGCCATCTGAAGACCAGCAGTGTGGAAAGAAAAAGAGGGCGCAAGCCGGACGGACGAAGGTTTGCATGCTGAAGTCTCTCCTCCTAGAAGAGATGAGGATGATAATTAATTGAACATGTCTATGAAGATAAAAATACAAGCGGCGAAAAGAACAGGTTCCTGGGTGTAAAACAGGCACATCCTTTCTTTCTCACAACTGATCATAACATGGCATAGTATATTATTTTTTACAAATAGCATATTTGAAAATATAGCTTATTCTGAGCATAAAGCCTTAGTACAGGTATAAAATAATACCAATGACCAGCAAATACAATATATAACAGTGCCATTTTCCTTGGTTAAAAAATAATAATCAACTTGGGGACTTAAAATTAAGATAAAATTGTGGTTGAGCATTATTATCATGCAAATGTGTTCCTTCTAAACAAATTAATCATAGGATGGTATTGTAGGAGAAATAACTCCAGCATAAATCCATTGTTGAAAAAAAAAGAGATTTGTTTGCCTAAAATCTATAAAATAATAAATATTCAAAGATTTTATTAAATTGAATACACAATAGCAGTCAAATATATATCAAGCCTTGTAGGGGAAAGGAAGGGAAAATTTGTGGGCTTATAAGGTAAATAAAAATGAAAATAAATCTCCACACTGTATGTTCAGTGAATCATCCTTCATTTTAAGCCAGAAGGAATCAAAAAAATATTAAATAGCATGTTCAGCTATCAGCATCTCTCACCAGACAACACAATTCACCAGTGCTACACAGTAACCACTATTCAGAATCCCAGCAACAGCACCTAATTAGCATAGCCTATCACCACAGAGATACAGCGTGATTTGGCAAGCCCATCAATGCACAGACCAATCACAACGCAGTATGCAAATAGCCTACTTTTGTTGCCAGGGCAGAGCTGCTCCCATTTTCCAATGAGAAAACAAGAAATAAACAAGAAATAAAATTGAACTTTGGCACACTTAGACGCTGCTTTCAACACAAGAGCCTGACAGCAAAATAGCAGCGCAGCCCAAAACCTGCACTCTATCTGAGAGCATTAGAAAGCTGACCCAGCTGTGGAAAAGGAAAAATACACATCTAGTATGAAATAAGGGGAGCCTAGAGAAACAGAATAGCAGTTGTATACCAAGAAATTTAGGACGTGTTATATTTATTTCCATGTTATCATTATGATTTATATATATATATATATATATATATATGCTAAGATGAACAGGTGACAGTTTGACAGAGCTCTAAATTGAATATATATTTAGAAATGTGTTTCTTCAATTCAATTTGTTCAAAATTAATACATTTCAGGATGACATGTTCCTCGGCTTCAGCTATTGCAAATGTTTTGAGTAAGCCTGACCCTAAATAAGTAAACTTACTTGAATGAGTAGTTTTACTTTTACCCCTTTAACATCGATTGGAGATTCTACTTAATCCTGTAAATTAGTTGCTGTACAAATTTAGAACCATTCCTTTATTAGAGGGAGGAAGAACTTACACTGTCCCTCTCCACCAAAGGTAGACTTAATATATAGCTAACCTGGATGCATCGTCTCCTGTAAAATTTCATATCATCCTGGGAGGAGAGTCCAGCAGCAAACCACAACCAACTACAAAGAATAAAAACAGATCATTATCATTGTGCAATTTTGTTGGGATTCAATTTCAGTGTTTATGCTTTAGTGAAAAGGAAGGGATAGAAACCCCAAACATTAGGTAGGAACTTGATGGAAATTCGTGAACTTTTGCACATTTTCAAATACAGCTCAATATGCAAAAGCCTAAACAAAGACAAGCTGCTTAGATGGAGTGAAACAAACAAGGCAATAGTGCCCAAACAACTAAAATGTAAAAACTAAAAAGGTGTCAGATAGAGCTAGATAAACATATTGTTCACTCAGGGGGATAAAGATGAGACCACTCTAGAATCAAATCTGTATTATTGTTGTGGATTAAAGAAGTCTGGATATTCCTCTCAGCATGTCAATCCAGTTAAAAAAATATAGTATATCTATGGACCTGACATCTCTCATTGTTTATAAATTAGTTACACAGCCCAGCTTGATTATGCAAATATGTAAGGAAGTGCAGAAGTTTGTTTAGAGCCCATCTCTGAACATCTTAACTGAAATCAGTCAAACTATGGGATGCTCTTTAACTTCTTTGAGTACACATATACTGTTAATGGTCACAATCTAAACCATAGCAACAAAGCAGATTCATAGGACACATCTCCACTGACAATGTACATTCTTCCATTTTCAGTACCGACCTATGAACAGTTCCTTCCGTGGCTTCTATTCATCAAGGCACGAACGGGCCTAAATAGGTGTAAATAAAGCTAGCTTGCTATTAGAAGCCTTCTCATATAAAACGATGCCTATGTAAATGATCTGACCGACTTGTGTTTAATTTCACACCCAGCTGGTTGCCCGAACGAATTCCTCGTTAAATGAAATGTAATCCATCCAAAACAATCGAAAGCATCAGATGTATGTCCATAAGTCACCCGAACAGCTCTGTACTTACAGTTGATGGGGTATATCTCGTCATGGTTGGAATTTAGAGAGCATATTCAGTACATTTCTCGTCTCCACTTGCTATAGTTTGTGTATACCTCAAATCCCCCGTATAAATGACAAACGCATCCAAGCTCGCGTTTACTGTTAGCACTCTACCGCCGTTAACGTTACCCAACAAAAACTGCGGGACAAGCCAGTGTATCTTTCACCAATCCAACGTTAGCCAGTGACGATGATGTTCAGCCAGCGGGTTGTGGTGCTGCTGGCGGGCCCATTCCACTGGCTCGTCAACAAGCAACCGTTAACCATTGGCTAGTTTAGCATGTTAGCCAAATAAGTTAATATAACCTCTCACTATGGAACGTCTAATGACAAACATGTATGCCTTCAAAAGGGGCGAAAAACGATTTTAGTGCAACGTTAACAGCTCAGATCGCGTTAACAACACTGATGCCACTGCCAGTCACACACACTACTTCGCAAGGTTAGCTGCAACGTTAACAACACTGCCAGCAACAAGCCCACACAGCCCGCTAGCAACGTTAGCAACACAACTACTAGCATGACAGCTATTCAGAGTTCGATGCGCGACCGTGTTGCTCGACGAAAAAAAACATGACGTATTTCCAACTGGAAGAAATGTCAACGCGCGTCGCGTCGACACCTTTTCCTGTTGAATATGACGTCATTTTTGTCGAGCGACATGGTCGCGAGGAGCCAGTCCAGTCTGTAAGGTTGGTTCGTTGACCTACTGTCTGTCTGGAGTTCCAACGTAACGTTAGCAACAAGGGTCGACAAGCTAGCGCTGTTATAACTATGACTATTAACGTCAACACAGTCTAGCGTTAACACATGATAACAACCGCCATGGTTATAAATATAAACGTTGCATGTCGTCAGAAAAGATCCGTTTTACTTTATGCTCACCTGTGATGGCACGATCTTCATTTAAAGTCCAATAACCTGTATGATGAGGCAACTTATCCAGTTTGAGATTCTCCCCTCCTTGCGCGGTTAGCGAGGAACATTTAAACCCGATCACCCACTCCTCTGACCGGCAAACTACACAGTTTCACCACACTAAACGTTACTGGCCGATCAAACCCAGGAGGGTTCACAAACTGCTCTCGGTAACTTTGACAAATGTCAGCAGATGAACAGCAGTCTGCTAACGTTACCGATCTAGCTAGCACGCAGAACTTACTTGCTAACCATAGCAAACTGGATTGCTAGCTAGTTGACAAAATGAACGCGGCTAACATTGGCTAGCACCAGGTTCTTTAGCTAGCCTCAAGCTAACAATTCTAGCTACCGCTAAAATAAACGTTGAGTCAAATTCAGATTTCAGGTTTCTTCGAGAATTCAGCGTCGGTCACTTCGATATATAAGAGCGTTGAGGTAATCCAATCCACTAGGGTGAAAAAAACCATGAAACAGAAACCGTGTCCTCTGATAATTTTTGGACAAGAATTTTATGTCAATTTTCACAAAATGGCGCGCGGTCCAAACCTGCGCAGTGAACCGGCCCGGTGGACCAGAGACACGGACAACTGAGTTAGCGCGGCGCCGCCTAATTATTTCAACTCCGTTAAACCGTTTGCCTCTTGATTTTCTTAATCCGATCTACTCGACGCATTTCTTTAACCGAAAATGTCAAAGATATATCCAGTGACAGCATTATTCCGGCGGGAAGGGAGAACATTTGAAAAGACTGAGCTGGGGGAAAAAAAACCCTTCTGACAAAATGGCGATGCTCTGGCTTGTTACCATGGCAACTGTCAATCAAAAACAAAAGTACCCGGATGTACCAATGACGAATAAAATCTCACTGTGTCTAGAGCAGAGTAGAGCTACCATAGATATGTCTATGAGAGCTACAGCTACCTGTCTGGCCTTGTAGCAATGAGCCCATATCTACAATAAATACATAAATTAATGTCTATTACCAGTGATTCTCAAACTTTCTCATGCTAATGACCCCCAAATTGATACATATTAATTTGACCCCCATCTGTAAAGAGTTTGTGCCAGGGAAGGTATAAGTCAGTGTCCAGGAGATTTGTGTTGTTTAAATATAATATATATATATATATATATATAATTATTTTAAGTAAATAGGGTTAAAGTGGTTAAAATACTGATTTGTTAAATATATTTAGAACTACAAATAGTGCTCCTCATAGGAATTTGTAGTAATAATACCTGTATAATTATTTGAAAAAATCTGCCTCCTGGTGGCGCTATTATAGGGCAATAGTTTTTTTGTGTGTGTGTGTGTGTGTGTGTGTGTGTGTGTGTGTGTGTGTGTGTGTGTGTGTGTGTGTGTGTGTGTGTGTGTGTGTGTGTGTGTAAACAAATGCAAAAAAGCTGGCTAAATACTGTTCTGTCTCAGCTACTATGGGCAGTCTGTCTGTCTGGAGAAGTCGTTGTTTCATTTATCCCTAGGTGGCTTAAAAACCCCAAAACAAACATCCTGTCTAGTAGTATCAAGTAATAGTAGGCTATAGTATGTCAACAATGTGCTATATATTTATTTACTTTTCTCACTTCTTTTCCCTCTGTGTGTTAAGCATGTGCAGCAGCTTGGTTGGACCATATAATTGCGAACTCAGTGAGCACTAACTATGAGACCTAGCAGATCATGTCTGTCTGTCTGTCTGTCCCGCTTTTGTGCCCATATATGGAGCTGAGTGATTTGTTTGTGATTGATGCAACACACTCCATATTTGGACGTATAGCTGCTTTGGGGACTCCTTATATGGTTATGGTTGCAGTCATGGTGACATGAGTACTACACACTTCTCACTAATTCGTAATTTATTCTAATTGTTATTGCAATTTACGATCTGCGTTCGCTTCCCGCATTTGCGCGTCTTACTTGTGTATATTCTGATCAGTGTTTGGGTCTATTGTTTACGCCTCTTGTGCAGATCCAAATAAAATAATTCAAATGTGTGTGTGTGTGTGTGTGTGTTTTTAGACTCTGAAAATGTAGTCATTATGCCAATTAATCCCAACCCACACGCATTTTTGTGTTGTCACTGTTGTATCCCACAGGCCCCCACATCAAGTAGGGCCTTCGTCCTACTCATCCCGAGTTGCTGCCCAACACTCTCTAGTGACAGCTGGTCCCGCCCCAGTCCACAGGCAGTGACCAATATCATCCTCCCTGGCCCGACTTCCCTCCCTCAAACACGGCCAGTTGTGTTCGCAATAGGTGCCCGACAAAGCCGGATGCATCAGTGTGGATTTGAACCCACAACCTCTGTGGTGGTGGTGCAGGGACTTTACCCATGTGACACCCAAGCACTTTGGGCAATGTTAAAAGGGTGGCATTTGTTCCTCAAGGTAGTGTGAATGTACCTACATGCAAAGTTTCACCACGATTGGCCGCTGCGTTCATGAGTTGCAGCATTTTGTTCAAACCGGACACTCTGTAGACACAAACTGTAGACAATCTTCAGCATGGAATATGAAAGATCAAACGTCTTGATCACTGAAGTGTATATATTATTATTTTGTACATAAGTCAGCCTCCTGGTATATAGCACTACACAATTCCCGCCACCATTAATTAATAGCGTATTGCCAAGGTTTTATAGCACGTAACACTTACTTTGAAGAGCCAAATATCCGTAATCGCATGTTACAATGACAAAATGCTGTGTGTGGTGTCATCACCGGTTGTTGTTCTCTCGGTCAGTGATGGAAAAACCCGACCGCAAGTATCACAGCGCCTGCTGTCGGCCGTTGAAAACCCTTGTCTTCCCTAGAAACGGCCCCTCAATGTAGTTTCTGAGATACAGGGCTTTGAATGCAGGGCTTAGAATGCAAGTGCGCATCTTCAAAATGGGCGTGGCCACTGTCCCACTTGAACTGTTGTACTAACGAACGGTAGCTAACGATTTGATCGGATAAAAACATGGATTAAAGAATATAAACCCTGGAAAACGGAGGTTCCGGGTTTGGCAGGCTATGGTACTAATTTAACTCTACGGTTTCGCCGGTTTTGGCGTACTCCGTGTTAAAAAAGGGCAAAGGTTTTTCCATATCCTAGGGTCTAGGTAGGGAGTGTCCTTATCCTAGGACCTAGGGAGTGTGCATACAATATTTTACAGAACTCAGTTGGGCCAAATTAGCCATTGGGCCAGTGGGGCCGTGGCCCAGGGGCCCTTCAGGGAAATTGGACCACTCTGTAGTCTGTACTGGGTTTGAGGCCCTGAAAAAAGCTCAGGGGCCCCAAGAAATGTACCGGCCCAGGGGCCCTTGTGGGGGTTAATCCGTCCCTAGGGTAAAAACACAAATCGGGCTCAGGCCGAGTCGGGCACCTAGGCTCCTAATGCAGCCTGACTGCATCACGGGTTCGAGTCAAATAAATAAATAAAAACATGAATCGGCCTGTTATAGCGCCACCATGAGGCTGATTTAAAAAATTTCAAGTGGCATTTCTCCTAATGGGAAAGTGCATGCTAAATTTCACGAAAATTTGAGGCATTTATGATTTTGTTCAAAATGGAACACTCCTGCAAACTTTGGAAGCCAAT
Organism: Protomyctophum bolini; assembly: GCF_963924005.1. Classification (NCBI taxonomy): domain Eukaryota; kingdom Metazoa; phylum Chordata; class Actinopteri; order Myctophiformes; family Myctophidae; genus Protomyctophum; species Protomyctophum bolini. The sequence goes on along the minus strand of NC_137870.1, from coordinate 34,201,916 downwards.
ATGAAAAATCTGAAAGACCCGTTTTGTTTAATGACTAGATATAATGTGTACCGGTTTGCGTGATGTCTGTACGAGTATAGCCTGGGCAGTGGGCACCATTTAATTTCGGTATATGATCCGGGCGGGGGCGGATGATATGGTTACGTCATGTTGTAGTATTGTTTTGTAGTCGACAGGCAGGAACAACAGGCGGCGGCAACTTCCTTTTCCCTCTCAATAAAAGCTACAGGCTACGAGAGCTACGAGAGAGGGAAAAGGAAGTTGCCACAATGATTTTATTTTCTGCAAAAGATCCCCCCCCATGTACTGTAGTGTGTACTGCAAATTGCCTAAATTAAAATTTAGCAGACGCTCTTAATCCAGAGCGATTTACAGTAAGCAATAAGCAAGAACAAAAACATGGTAATACATCAAATAGGCCTACATACAAAAGTCATCAAGAATAATACGCCTGTAAGGTCATCAAGGCTAGGGCAAGTGCAGTGGCAAGTGCTACAGGCTAAAATGGAGTGAAGGTGGGTTTTCAGACTACGGCAGAAGATTGGGAGTGAGTCTGCAGTTCTGATTGCAATGACTCATTGACTGATTAAATATGAATCTTACCCCAGCCATTTATGAGTCTTAGGTCATATGCTGTAAGGGTGACAACATCTCTGAGTCTGATTCATGTCCTTTTTCATTAATTATTTTGTTTTGCTAAGAGGCCCCTTATTGTATTTGTATGTCGTCGTCTTCTTCGTCTTCTTCTTCTCCTTCTTCTTCTTCCACCAAAGATTGCAGTTCTGGCTTAACCGTGCAGTTGGTTTTCGCGAAACTTGGCAATATGGTAGATAGCTATAACAGTGAGACGCGAAGCCCACGACCATTCGCCAAAGGGCGGCGCTATAGCACTCAATTGAAAATGAAATGAAAATGGTACAGTACAGTACAGTACAGTACAGTATGGTACATTAAATTATGGTATGGTACAGTTGGTACAGTACATTACAGTACACAATACCATACAGTACAGTATGGTACAGTGCGGTACAGTACAGTACGGTACAGTGCGGTACAGTACAGTATGGTACAGTCCAGGGCTTGACATACATTTGTGATGACAAGTACATTTTCCATTCACTTGTCCGGACGCAAAAGTCACTTGTCCGAAGCACGAGCACACACAAATACATTTTTAATCAACTAACTAAGTTTGTTTGGTGAATTTGTTTTTAATATAAGATGAATATTCTCAGTTTAAAAGTGAATAGCCCTATAATGTCTGATCTTACATACATTTCATCATGTATTCCAAATACACAGCCATATCGGTCCTATCCGTGCAAGTTAGCAGACTGACCTCGTCATATTCATTTGAAAGTTCTGGCAGAAAACGTGTATTTAGTAAAATATCTCCACTTTTCCACGAGCTGCACATGGATGACATATATGGCAAGGGCCTGGAATGAGTGCAGGACTGAACATACCAAAACTTCCTTTAGGAAGCACAAATGTATGGGACACACAAAATAGGTGGTGATCAATTACCCCACAACAATCGCAACACACCTGCCAATTGTGTGCCCCATACGTTTGTGCTTCCCAAACATTGACCGTTCCCAAAGGAAGTTTTCCTATTTGGATATGAAACTAGAGGACAATGTCTGACTCCAAGTCTTATGAATTATTATTGGGTGAGTACACATGCAGTGCTACAAGTTTAAATGCCGACGTGGTCAGTCTGCTAAGCATGCGTGGATAGGACTGATCTATGGCTGTGAATTTGGAATACATAATGTATGTAAGATCGCAGACATTAACAATATTGGAATGGTGATTATTAGGAAAGCCAGACAATAAGGCCAGACAATATACTGTTGGCTGCTAGGAGTGTCACATAGATAAAGTGAAACCAAGAGTCACTTGTCCAACGGACAGTACAGTCCTCCTGGGGTCAACTAGTCTTCCTGGGGTCCACATAAGAATAAACATTCCAGTACACATACAATTACAAGTAGGCCTACACAATTGTTAAAAAGTCAGTATTCAACACACATTAGTTCGGATAAAAGCAAATAGAAATTGCTAAAATTACAAGTGAGAGCGGGGAAAAAAACAACAACACACAACACTGTATCAAATGAAATTTTAGATGCCATGGTGACATGGTCACATGGACAGCTGGCCTGCACCAAAACCAACTGGCCACAAGGGACATGTGGCTACCTGGACGAGTGATCACCTGGATGAGTGGGCACCTGGACGAGTGGCCACCTGGACGAGTGGTCTTCATTTCTTCCTTGCAATGACAGAAAACCTAGAACCACTAACGCTCAAGATACTGTATGGGAACTATGGGCTATGTACTGAGCCTCTCCTCTATTCCCTGTACTCACACGACTGCGTGGACATTCACAGCTCCAACGTCATCATCAAGTATGCCGTCAGTGATGATGGGCCTGATCATCAATGATGACAAGAGGGCCTACAGGGCAGATCACTAACAGCGGTGTCATGGTAATAACCTTGCCCTTAACACTAAAAAAGACCAAGGAGATGATCATCGACTACAGAAGGCTATCAACAATGTCTCGAGTCTCCACGGTTTGTGACTTCAAGTTTAGACATCACTGAGGACCTTAAGGGCCACATAATATGAGGTTTCTGACCGAGGCTAAGTCATAGAATATATATTTTTTTCATGTCATGTGAAAGCAGGGAATCATAGCAATTTGGTATGTGACGAGTCTGCCTGTGCTATTAACTCATTTTGGATAAAGGGGATGAACTGAACAGTTGCCGCCATGACTCATGTCTCTGTATCAAAAAGAGTCACATATGGTGAAAAGGGCTCAAAAATCAGCAGCTACATTCTGTACAGCCTCTAGCAACTGAATAAGAAATACACAGGGTGATGAGCAGACGCTGAGCCCTGCCACACATGATTGTACATTTCCACCCTTATACCATTTCTGGCCCACATAATGCAAGTTTAACCTGTTCTGTTTCAATGCAACCACTAGATGGCCATGTCAGTCTTACTGCATGCACTCATTTACATTGGTACACTGACCCATCCAATTCATGAAGGCATAATATGATTGATTGATTGATTGACTATCATTCTTTTTTTTAAGATTTGTTTTTGGCTTTTCTGCCTTTTATTGATAGTTTCAAGTGAAGATTGACAGGAAAGAGGGAGAGAGAAGGGGAGAGACACGCAGCAAGCTGGTCGTCATGAACGGGACTCGAACACGCGACACGCTGTCAGGCCAGAGCCTATATGTGGCATGCGCCTGGACCACCTAGGCCACTGGGCGCCCCTGAAGTATTTGACAGATTGGAGAATTACAGTACATTTCAAGCACAACTCAATACAAAACTGTTAACTGTGGACAACACCATGAAGCATAAAGCATTACACTTATTTGCACTAGGGTCCACCATGTTCAATTCATCATAACATTTAAAGACCTACAAATATACACTTCTATAGCCAAAAACAGGAAATCATCATAGAGGAGGTAAAAAGGAGAAAAAAACATACAGTGAGGGGAAAGAGGGGTGGGTGGGGGTCTGGGGTATTCAGATTTTATGGGGGCCTAATTGCAGCCGTCCGTAGGTGCGCTTTGGGAGCAGTTTTGAAGGAGTCATGGGATTCGCATGTCTTAATGACTGTTGGTAGGGCGTTCCACATTTTTGTGGTATAAGAGCGAAAATAATCAAGTCCCTTAATTGTGTCGAATCTGGTTTGCACATGATTTGTTGAAATCCCTCTGGTGTTATGGGTGTGGACTTCGTTGACATTAAGGAAGTATTTAGACAGGTATGGGTATCGAATGGTGGTGTATCGAATCTTGTGGACCAGACACACAAGTGTAAAGATAGTATGTTATCAGCTCAGCGAGCCAGGTGCAGATTCTACAGAGTTCAGAGCTGAGGGCCGTTTCAACATGCAGTTTGTTCCTGTCCGAGACCAGCAGTGCAGAGTCATCTGCGAACAGGAACAAGTTGCAGTCACAAGCTGATGTCATGTCGTTTACATTAGGAACAGTGAAGGCCCTAGTATGCTTCCTTGTGGAACGCCACAGGCCCACAGCTCACTGGGAGGGGGGGGCCGGGGGACAGAGTTCCATTCACCTCCACCATCTGTTATCTCCCCTCCATGTAAGATTGCTTCCAGCTCACTGATGTGCTATCAAAACCAATTGCTTTTAGTTTGTTAACCAGTATGGAGTGGTTCACGGTGTCAAAAGCCTTTTGGAGTATTTGCCAGCATCCACCTTGTGTTTGATGTGGTCACTCAAATAGAGGAGGCAGCCACATGACCCATAGCATTCCCATACATTTCATGCATATTTTATTACTAGACAAGAGACTGAAGAACATTGACACACACGCACAGGCACACACACACACACACACACACACACACACACACACACACAAAAGGCAGTAGAGGTTGGAGGTTATTATGTTTTGGTCTCTCTTGTCTGTGAACAACTTGAGACGCATCATCTCGTTTTCGGCCAGTAGGCCAAGAAAGAACCTCCACCCCAAAATTTACAAATCAGGCAAAATAATAACAGGTTGAAAAATATCTTGCCAATAAAAAACGAATGTACGAATTCCAATCTGGCTTCAGAACATCCCATTCCACTGACACATGCCTCCTCTCCGACCACATCAAACACGAGGTGGATGCTGGAAATTCTGCGCAGGCCCGGATTTACAATGGAAATTCTGGCGCTTAATCCCCAGGGCTGGCAGCTTGCAGGGCCCTGTGTGAGACTATTTCAAATAGGTAAAGCTGTTATTGCTTCCGTCGAAAGCGTATTCATAGGTCACTGATTTCATTGTAAAGCTCAAACCAGACCAGGGTCGCCATGCAACTCCTTGGGTGACCCTTTTCGTGTGGTTTGGGCCATTGAATAGCTGTTGCCAGACCTACCAGACAGGCACGGCCGTTTTCTGCTGTCTGCTGGTGTCTTTTCCGGGTTTTTAGACAGCTGGTGGATGAAAATTAAACTCCACCCACGCGGCTGACTGACATTTTGGGCAAGTGGCTTGATTTAGTACTATAGACAATGATACCAGTAAGACGCTCTGAGGTCGTGTGCACGCATCCGCCTGGGTGAAGCTCATAAAAGCCAGAGTAGGCTGCCTGGATGTTAAAAATTACCCCAAACTTCCATCTCTGAACCTGATTAGCTGTTACCTGACTAGCCTGCCTGTCTTGCCTGGATGATGTTTGTGACCATGAGCTGATTTGTATATTCATTGTATTGTATTGGAGTTTGTTGTTGTTGTTGTTTTCTTCTTGTGTGTGTGTGTATTTTTGTATTCTTTCGTTTTTGTTACTCTGTTTATCTTTCTCAGGCTGTTTCTGCATTATAGGCTAGATTGCACTGCATGCTCACGACCTTCTCTATTGCTGTGCCGCCCAGCCGTCGCACGAGACTCGGAGTTATTTTTTACTGCTGTTTATTAAGACCACTGTGCTGTAAAACACAGTAGAACTGACATACAAAACAAAACACACAAAACATTAACTTGGGATATATTGTTACATTCACAATAATACATAAACCTTCACAAACAAATACAATACTGACCACTTTGCCTGCTTGCACATGAATGGGGGGGGGGGGGGGTCGACTTGGATCCTTGGAAAAACCCTCTTTGTTTTCTCTTCTTTTCTCTATTTTACTTTACTTCATTTCTTGTACTTATTACTTAACTTAACTTTCTTCTACTTTATATTTTACAGTTCACTTTACTTCATTCACTTCACTTCTCTTAGTTTACTTTACTTCTTCTGGTATATTTTGCTTTCTTCCTTCCAACTGCTTAAGGAAGAATTCTTCCTCCTGCACAGAGCTCTCTCACAGTGATCTGCACAGTGCACTGACTTCTGCCCTCTCTCACTCACAAACAGGTGTAACCAACAAGCTTAATTATCAGAACACAGATGCAACCAAGACACATAATTGAGAACCCTCAACACATAGAACACACAGAGCGCCCCCAAAAGGACACATACAGAAACATGAAAACCTTGACATGGCTGCAGTAACAATTGCAACTTGCCTGGGTCAAGGCCTTAGCTAGGCTGCTATAAGATTCTTGGCTCTTGGCTCACCAAGCTCATCTCTCCTCACTGTCCTCATGTCACTTATTCGGCATTCAGGGACTTCTTCCCCTGATTTTTGGTGCTTTATCGTCTCGCAGACTCCCATCGAAAATCCTTCAGTCCATGAAATATATACTTTTAACTTTTTCCTTCTGTCCTTCTGCATAAAATAAGTGGTAGTAAGAAGATTAAAAAACAAGAGTGTTCTCGACATAACCAGTAATCTCCTTTGCTGCTCATGTCTAAGAAATCATGCTAAAGATGAACGTATAATTCTTGTAAACAAGTGGATATTGTCACAGATAGAGTATTTGTTATCAACTATAAATTAATCTGAAATGTGATTATGCCTATGAAGAATAAATGATTTATATTCTGCATACCTTATTGTACCATTCACTCTGCTTGTTTGACCAGAGGATGGCAGTAGAACATATTTTTTGTTGCTTTATGTGCCTGGTAAAAGCAGTGAAGCCTGAAGTTGTATTACAATTACTTTGACTTGTTGTATTTTTTGTTATAATCTTGTAAATTGGTACATTGCTTAACCGTCTTCCAGTGACATCATCATTAGGCCGTTTTTAAACAACATTAACATTTGTTTTTAGATTTTCATTATTTTAAGTTGCTTAAAAACTGTCTAATGATGATGTCACTGGAAGACGGTTTCTAAACTGCCCACATTATAGGTTGAAAAGTGGTGAAGTGGTCCTTTAAGGTCTACAGGTAACCCATTCCTACTACAGTTGATGGGATCGTGAATGCACAATTGTCCAATGTTCCTCTTAAATCTGAAATAATTAGGCTACATATGGAGCTAAATTACTCAAAATCCTATGCATGCATGCACATCTTGATTTGGGTCACTCTCATCTACTCTGAGCCATTTAAACTCAGAGTACAGAGGAGGTGAGTTCTGGAATTGAGTTTTTCCTCAGACATAACGGGAAAGGAAAAAGCATCAAATATCTACTATACTGTAGCTTGTTTGCTATGGTGTTTACTACAACATATTTAGGAAATTATCTACATTTTGTGCTTACAAGTATGCTTATTTCACAACATGAAAGTGTCTGTTTCAGACACTTTCATGTTGTGAGTTTGACCTGTTCTCTGATATTCTTTTATCATAGCCTGTGCCTTCTTTATTAGCCCTTATTTATAATGGGTTTGAATTTCTTAAAAGCCAGCTCAATCTTATTTTTTCACCACTTTGTGAAAGTGGCATTTCTGGAATTGTAATGGCTCTTACAATGTCAGCATTTATCCAGGGTTCATACCTTTATTACCTTGAAAGTAAAAATGAATTGTTTTTTTGTTTTGTTTTGTTTTGTGGTATGGCATTTCATTTATCACTTTTAACAGCATTGATTGAAAAAAGTCCCCAGGCTTGGTCCACTGACAAGCATCTAACAAGAAATGATTTGAATAAATCAATGTCACAGCTAGGCTTCTCTGGCTTTTATAATAATAATAATGGTAATAATGGTAATAATAATAATAATTATTATTATAATTATTATTTTGTTTGGTGAGTCACTTCTCCACCCGTATTTTCCTTGCCGGTCCGGGAGATCGAACCGGGAAGCCCCCATATATGTAACCTTTAGGCCAGCGCTGCCCCCAGTGTGTAATGTAATTCCCCCGGTTATGAAAGCTTACATACTAGCCATGTATTTGCAGTAATCTAGATAGATCAATATTTTTTGAAATGCACAAAACAATATACATGGGCAACCTGGGCCGCCGCCCGCAGGGGCCACATGCAGGCCCCCACCTTCACTTAATTTGGCCCTGTTGGCTATCAGAATATGATATATTATTGATTTCAGCTGTTACAATTCTAAACATGCAAACATGACTCGCCAATATTAGTCAATATTAGTATAGCTAGTAGTATTAAAATGTTAGTATTTTTCCAATTTGTCCAATGTATTTGTATTTAGTTCATAAAGTTAACATAACCAAAGGCATTTGAAAGGCATTTGAAATAAAATAAAGTAATTTACTCAAAAATAGCAACAAAAAAAACCATTCAGGATTTGAATTCAAATATAGCAAAAATAGCTTATCTACAAGCTCAAAATGCGGCGTAGTGCGACGTGTTTTGAGTTTGTAGATTTTTTTTGTCGATCTATACAAGCTCAAAACATGGCAATGCGTTTTACACTTGTAGATCGTCTATATTTGCTACGACAGTAATATGCAATGTGGCCCTCTGGAGTGAGTGTGGCACAATAATGGCCCTCTCCATCATCAAAGTTTCCCACACCTGCATTACATTACACAAATAAATTACTCGTGCATTTGTGCAAATCCATCAGATACAGCACTCATTATTTATTGTTGAAATAATTGCACATTCTAGTTTGGTTTAATTCTTGGAAAAAATAAAAGGATGTAAACAAACCATTCATGGCTTCAGAGGGCATAACATATGCAACTATAATCCTCCCCATGCCATGTCTGTCAATGACAATGAGCTCATGACAGTACCTTAAGACTTGTGTGAATCAAAAAATAAAATAAAGAAGGAAATATCACAGTTTCACGACTGAAAAACATTCTGTTGACATAATGTTCTGAAATGTACACTTTATTTTAAACAAAAGTACAAAAACAAATGCCAGATATTTACAATACTTGCATGGTAATATTCACTCTTTGGTCATACTTCCAATTTAATTAGTTTATACAATGTAGGGAATAAACGTCAGCTTGTCAATCTAAAGATATCACACATTGAATTGGAAATCAACCAGAAGCTGGTTGATTTCCAAGCCTACAAATGACTCCGAAACTTGTTTCTATAAAGTCAGTAATTGTTACCAATTGTTTTAACCTAATACATTGTTTGACAGTTTATTTATAATATTGAACAGTATAAATAGCAAGACAAAAATAAAGTCACATTGTTTACAATTACATCCAGGTGTGATATAGGCTTTTGAGATTTCATAAATGCTCACGGATAACCCTTTACCAAAATTGTGAAGTGTCCAGCTGAGTATTTAACATCTGATTGTACACAAAGAAAACATAAACCATAGATCACATTGCAAACTGAAACATTTACTGGTACTGTAGTTAACAGGTAGATTTTCAAAAGAATACGTGAACCTGTCTATATTGCAAATCTATTTTCAAATGAACTTCTTAACCTATCAAGCTTCATCTTCAATCACTGGACTCAGTGTTGGCTGACAATAACATACAGTCAATCCATGAAACAGATATAATAATAAACATTTCTTAATGCTACAAAAATGGTTTGTTATGCTTTATTTTATTATTATTAGTATTATCTTTTGAGAATATACCTGTCATTTACAGTAATGGCTATATCAAAGCTACATGATGTGACACACAGTGAATTCAGTACCTGTAAAATCGATCCTGATACGATGATGTACGAACAAACATAAAATCATATAAACATCCAAAGAATTTCTGGGGCACATCTCCTACTTCCTATAAGGCCAGGGGACACATGCCTGAAAACCCGTAAATCATATGACCCTCTACAACTAAAGAGTGTATACCCTTAGCTCTTTCACAAATTCCATCTCAATTTCAACATCTCATGGATAGGCAAAACGCAGCCGAAAACAGTGATGACTTTTAAGGTATAGGTGGTAATGTGACATATGAATAACCAACAAGAAGTAACACATTACTAAAATGTAACAATTGTGAGGGATATGAAACAAAAAACAAACAAAAAACCCTACTGCACTATGGGTTACAGACAGATATACATGTAGGCCAATGGAAGCCATACATCCTTACAGCAAAGGCAACTGGTCCAGTAGCAATTCTACTAGCAGCAACGGGAGAAACAAAAGTAAAAAAGTAAAAAGAAAACTTGCATTTCTTTTTCATTTTCCCACATTCCTTCAAGCAAATGTGAAACCATATTTTATAACAAGCATGTTGGTATGTATCAGTAGTGCAGACAAGTTATGTATATCACATATCCCTTCATTTTTCAGAAAGGGGGACCTTTTGGATGTGGTGTTGGGTGCGAAAATTGTCCCTGAATCCAAATCTAAATCATCTCCATTCATAACGTATGCCCATTTTCAACAGAGCTGCACAGGAGTGTGCAAAAGCTTCTTGTTTCCAATTGTTCACTGTAGGGGAAAGAAAAAAGAAAACATCTTAGGAATATTGTTTTGAAAAACAATTTAAGGGCACGGTCACACCAAAATTTAACCACAATTATTATTTTTTTCTCCTTTTTTCAAAACCAAATCACACGGCTAGTTTTAGAAGGAATAACAGGCTTTCCTCCCTGGCACAAAGCATTTTCAAATGGGGGTCCGCAGCCAAATACAAATCAATTTGGGGGTCCTTGACAAGAAAAGGTTTGAGAACTAGTGTTCGACAGTACCTTTCACATTCCTATTGGCTGACTCCTGGTACTTTACACCTGCTCGGCTTTTTGGCTGTTCTCCACCTCCACCTCCACTTTCTCCACCTCCACCTCCACCTCCTCCAGCTTCTTCCCCTCCTCAGATGATCCATCTTCCTTCTCATTAGTCTTCCAGGTTCCTTGCCTTTTTTTTAAAGAACAAATCACATAAGTTACATTTTTGGATGTGAAAATGTTTAAGTTCTCTTGATGGAAATCCATCACTTTGGGCCATATTCACTAAGCAATTTACACTCATATTTTGGGCATACCGGCATTTCCGACCATTCCTACGTTAGGTGTGGGATTCGTAATTTTTTGGGGGCTGTGAATTTGGGCACACGGTCCGCTCAATCTCACGTCAGTTCCACAGGGTGACTTTCCAGGGATCAAAGCTTGCGTATATGTGTTATGTATTAAGATCAATTAATCGTCCCAGTTCTGGTCAGCTTGTTGAAAGAGTCACTTCGAGGACATTTATATACAGTACCCCCACAGCCTGCATTATTGAATTATTAGGTCGCTCAGTGTCGGCCAACTCAGCCAAAGTTTTAAGCCAGCTCTCCTCCGACTATCATGCCTTATGTTGCTGCCTCGCAGACACTGGGCAGATGCACCCCCATTGTGTCATGCTATTAATGTATAATAGTGTAGGCTACTGTATATTGATCACATGAATGCCACATAAGTCCTAACATTTCATGAGGAAACGGTGGATGAAATCTATCTTTTCTGACAGGAACGTGATTAATCCAAAATATTTCCCCCTCAGTAATCAATAAAGCTCTGTTATGGATTATTACGGCCCTTTCTTTTTCTTTTTGTTCGAAATCATGCCATGTCCATTACTCGATGTAGGCTAGTAGGACAGTGGATGATGAGTATCCAAAGGACAGAATCACCTCAGTAATCAATAAAGCTCTGATCAAAACGATCGGATATTCCAGCATCATCCTTTTACCTCGGCTACGGTAAGTTTGCGATTGTTTAGTAGCAATTGGGCTTATATAATGTCCATTCCAAGTTTTATTAGCCTTTGGTCATGAGGTTTAGCTCTATATAAATTAACTTCTTTCTCATTATACGTGAGAGTAGTCTATACTTTATAATGTTCCGTCATTTCATCCATTGCGAGAGGGACTCGCTTGCCAAAATAATCTGATATACAAGTTCATGCGGTGCATCGCGGAGCACCGTATTGTAATCTTGGAGATCTGTGTGTTTTGATGCCAGGTTATGATGATGTTTTTCACCTGACATTAGATATTTCCTGTTGACTCATGGCATGAAATGGGGCGTGTAACAATGCAAATGAACTTGAACAATAATGCGCATGTAATTTTACGACAACTGCCATAAGTAAAATACACATATACACATATCAGGGACATACGTATCCCTCCGTGAATTGCACGTTGGTTTTTGCTTATGGAAAACACACCCTCCTTTAGTCACTTTACACCTGGGTGTAAATTTCCTTAGTGAATCGGGCCCTTTATGTTCACACAGATGTATCCAACGCTGAAAACTTGTTATACTGTATACTTAATGAAACAAATGTATTTGTGAATTGATTCATTTGGATTCTTACTTGTATTTCTTCGTGTAAACCCAGTATGCCAGGCCCACAATCACAGTGGCAACGAGAAGGCCGACAACAACTCCAACCACCACCTTGGTTTGGTCACTGTCATCCGGTTGGTCTGTAACACAATATGTCAGAAACATCAGAGAGTTTTCAGCATCATACCCCAACCCTTCCAATGGAGATTTATCATGGGAAATGAATAGAAACAATAATATGCATAAATAAATAAATGCATGAATGAATGGGCATACTAGTGCTGTCAATGTCCTTTATATCTTTAACCACAAAGTGTTCCGATTCTGGGCATGTAATAACGGGCAAACATTTGGAAGAAAACATTCAAAAATAGCCGATCTATAAGCTCACAACTTGTCATGGTGTGGCGCGTTGTGAGGTTTTAGATCGATATTTGACTTCGAACAAAATATAAAGGGTTAAGTGGTTAATAACAAATATCTCTCAGGATATATTATTTCATTAATTGTCAGTGGGAATATGGACAACATATAGTAGATATTTTGTCAGGATGCTGGTAGCTCAACTCCCCTTACTCTACTGTGCTGTATAGTAATTCCATACTTCAAAGCAATGTATAAACAACTGCTGTAGTACCTATACCAAACTGTTCAAAGTAAAATGTCACTGTGGTGATAGGCTATTCTAAGTGGGGTTCTAAGTGAATTCTAACATCTCCTTTACGCCCCTTTTCATACAAGTAAGAAGACCACTACAACTTACCTTGTTTATCCATTCTCACCTCCTCAAATACTGAAATCAGATATGAAATAACATTAACGTCCATCCAAAGAGACAAAGTTGTTGGTCAGACAACTGTTTACCTTCAAGCTATATGAGAATCTCTACACTAAATTATAGACTGTTCCTGCATGCACATAAAGAATGTGATTCAAAGAAGGAAAGGATAGAGCCCAGCATCCCGATATAAAGATAAAGATAAAGAAGATGAAATGATCGCATGCAGGAAACATATGAGGAAGATTCCATGATTCAATTTTAAAATGTCAAAATATTACTGTTTTATCAAGACATCATGCAGACGGATGCAGTGATCTTCGGTCCATACTACCACACTGTACTTACAGGCTGACACCTTTATGTCCTTAGAGTCTTGTCCATGCTCATTGTACACATAACAAGAGACGGTGAGATTGGCAGTAGGCACCACATTGAGTGTATGTGTAATCTTCCCATTGATGAAAGGGGTCTCATCAGCCTAAAAATGGTGAAAGAAAAGCACAGGTTGGAATATTTGATTTGTTCAGTTGAGCTAGAGTCCTGGCATGTTCTTGAAATTATAATATCTTCCACAACCACGTTTATACAATGTCATTCAAATGTTCATTTATAGGCCAATATTATAATTTGAGTACTGGCTGTACAGTGTACATCTAGCAGCTTTGTCCACATAACCTTACAAAGTAATTTCTATAAATGTATATGACTAGTATTTAAATATCGTCCCTTATAAGCAGGGTAGTAGTATACAATGTTATTCCACAACACCCCACTAGGGGATAGTGTGGATTCACAGTGTGGCTCAGGGGAGTGTATCCCTTTGTGATGAAGGCCAGTGGAAAAAACTGTAGACAAAGGAAAATTGCAAACAACATTTCTACTTCTAAATAGAAGATGATGTGTCTGCATTGTAAACAACTTGGCTTTTAATTTGATCTGTTAATATAAATAGTAACAGCATCTAAAGCTGAATAATGTGGGTACTGTGGCATTGGATTTCACTAAAATGTGTTCTTCCTACAAAAATGTAATGGAAAAAAGAAAACATAACTATGACCAATAGAGTTGGAAACCTTTGTCATAGGTTGCTTACCGATGTTCCATTGATGCTCCAGGTAACAACAGGCTTTGGGGAGCCCTCAGCTTCACAGGAAAGGACCTTATGCTGCTTATCTTCCCCAAAGTGCTTGTACAACTGTCTGATAACGGCACCACCTGCAAGAATTAAGACAGACATGCCACTTGAGCAACAGTACGCTACATCAGACTGAAGCTTGATTCAAATTACAATTCAACTTCTATACAACTTTATGAAAAATATAAATAAATTCCTGATTTGAAATGAGCAGCTGAACAACATTAACAAACAACAATATACAAACAAACAAACGAACGAACGAACGAATGAACGAATGAATGAATGAATGAATGAATGAATGAATGAATGAATGAATGAATGAATGAACGAACGAACGAATGAATGAATGAATGAATGAATGACTGTGGACTAGTAGGTTATTACTTTATGTATGAAAAGCTTTGCATCCTCCCAAGGTCAAGGGTGGTTGGAGTACTGACAAAGATGACTAGGGAGCATCTCATTCCTTACCTTCGACAACAAGCTCAAAAGATCCTTTTTGGCTGATAGCTCCGATCCTCACTTCACACTCATAGAGACCAGAGTTAGAATAGGCCACTTTGTCAAATTTGGGTTCCCCATCAAGCTTAATGTTATCCTAATGAAATTAAAAAAATGCAAAAATTAGAACTTTCAACAGATTAGACCCACAAATATACTGTACATATACCGTATATTAATACAATGGCCACCAAAAATACTTGGATAGTGGATGTCTGTTAATATTGGTTACTAGTAAATATTAAATCAATACTCCTGAAATATTCAATTATATGCAACAGTAAACAACCTGTAGCAACCATTTGTTGGACTAGACTAGAAAGTAGTAACCTAACAACAGAGCTTTTGTTTACTGCTTTCCTCAATCATGAAAGTATAAAGAAACGTAAACAACAGACTCTCTTTCTTTTCAGTGAATAGAATAGTGAACGCCAGGATTATTTTCCAATATCGGGACACTTTGTCACACTTTATGACTTGCATATGTGCTTTGATTTACACATAGGAGTCTTACCTTTGTCCAGGACACCGTTGCTACTTCAGATGCATCAATATGCAGGCTCACAGCCAAGGTCTCACCAGCTCTCTTCAGAATCTTCCCAGAGGGGCTTAAATTCATTTCTAGGTCTAAAAGAGAGTACAGCATCATTAAAAGACTGTTTAAGAACCTTGCGGAAAACATTTACAGCACTACTGCAGTATAAATCACAACTCCCGGTCCAATACATCATCACCCAAGCACAACTGAACCACAGTTTCACTGTTAACACTGCTTTACCAAAATTCAACTAACTATACTCTAACTAAAAAAAGAAATAATGTATGGCAACGAGTATAAGACTAGTAAAGAATAAAGTTTTAGTACAATCTTTGATTCACGTAATAAACAACACTCAGTACTACTTACAGTTGACTGTGATGTTCTCTGAGGCTTCAATCTTAGCATCGGCAGTAAGAGCACACTTGTATTCACCAGTGGCATCACGAGTGACGTCGGTCAAGGTGTAGGTGTTTGAATTCTCCACTTTCACCAACTCTCCCTTTGAAGTCAGAGTGTAATATTTCAGCCATCACACATACAGTATAGCTTAGCTTTCATTAACAGAGAACCAATGTTGTTACCGTTTTAGAGGTGTATTGTTGCACTGCATGAGCTTTAGATGAAGAATCCAGTTGCATTTTCTCTTACCTTGATGTGAAAGTTAAAGCTGGTAGGAGCTGGGTTTCCATCTGCCATGCACTTCAGGGTCACGTTGTCTCCCTCTGTAACAGGCCCTTCAGACATTACCTGGAGACTAATGTGTTCGGTGGGATCTGTGGAGGGACAGCAGAGAGCAGTCATTAGACAGTAAAATCCATAGTGTTGACTGAATTCAGACTCCATTTGTACACTCTTCTTTGTAAACTGTTCAATCAATTAACACCAGGGTTTAGACGTTGGGATAGAACTTGTGTACTTACAGGTGACGGTAAATGTCGCTGGAGCAGAGACTTTCTCTTTTCCCACAGAGAGCAGGGTAACACAGGTGAACTGGGCATCTGTGTCTGCCTTCTCCGCAGTGTACTGTAGTGTGGAGGAAGTTGTTGACAGGCCAGTTTCGGGGTCCACTTGCACTGAATCATTGATTATGATTGCTAAAGCGAAAGCAAACAGCACTCATTAATACATATGGCATTGTAGAGTCTAATAACGATGGTCCAGTCAAAGAGTTTCACTTTGACTTTGGCAGATATTTCCCAGACTGTTCAAGCTTTCATGGCCGGAGTCGAGTGCACGTTGCTGCATGAGCTGTGATTGGTCTACTTTTGACAGGACAGACACATACTGTAGGTGTAACGATTCTATTGAGCAATGATATAATGAGAACGACATATTGACTGCAGACTGAGGGAACTGAAATCCATAGCTGAAGCCTAGCACAGTCTGCCTGGAACAGCACAATATTATTTCTGCAAAAACTTGTCAAATGCCAATTTGTTATACCTCGCTCAGATGTTCTTTACAGTGATAAATAAGGTTGAAATACACACCTTTGCCATCAGCCACCAGAGGTAGCTTGTTTTTAAACCATGTAATGTTGACAGCTGGATAGGCATCTTCTGCACGGCACTGCCCCAACTGCAGAATAGGTAATGAGAAGAAAAACAATGGTGAAAAAATGGAAAATACCTACGTTTACGTAAGGTCAGACTGTCAGAGTGGCTTAACCCATTTTGGGTGGGAACCCATTTTGGTGTTAGCATTACGTTATGCTTTAGCTATTTAAAAAGCTTGTAGGTCTGCTATTTTTGAAAAATCGAAGAGCGACTGATATAGAAGACATTTTTAGAATCTGATCTCAGGTCAGAATGGGTTAATTGATCGGCCAAGAATGCGGTTCTCTTTTTCAATGCGCTGGGACCACTGGGAGATGGATTGCTGAGGTGCAAGCTGCGCTACTCATACTGAGTTGGTGATGGCCAGTAGTCGCTCTACTGACTAAGCTACCCGCCAGAGCTGCTTTAAAAGAATAACTTTAGCATAAATCTATTAATCCTTTTAATCAATCAAACAGCTGTCCAAATGAGGTCTTTCAGTTCATTAATAGAATTCGAGGACTCTCCTTTCCTAAGCAATAGACCATGAAATGCCTAAAACATTACTAAAGCATCTCCTCTCCTTTGGGTCTGTTAATTAGAGAGAGAGTGTGTGTGTGTGTGTGTGTGTGTGTGTGTGTGTGTGTGTGTGTGTGTGTGTGTGTGTGTGTGTGTGTGTGCGTAGGTGGGGTCGGGTGGGGTGGGGGGGGGGGGGGGGTGCATGGGGGGGTGGGATGATACTGCTGTTAACTAATTCATGAGCATCACATCAAAGAAGTCATCATTCCGCCTCGTGAAGCCTTAACTCCAATGATTGTGCTTTTCCCCTGATGGTTTCCTGCTTAGAATAATGTAGGTATAAGCAATTATATCATTATCTTACCTTAACTAGTTTGCCAATCTCTAGTTCTTCAGCTTTGTCAGCAATCACCAGCTTGGATGGAGCCTCTGCAATACAAATTTTAAATAGTATCAATAAATGGTGCATTTATATAGTGCTTTTATTCAAAGCGCTTTACATAGATACACCAGAAGCAGCGAGTGCCTAAGCCGACAACGGCATGAGTCACTGCCGGGGGGAGCTCCGCTGCCGCAACTGCCGGTAAACTGCCGGTAAACTTCCGGTAACAGCCGCGGCGCTGCCGGGGGGAGGGGCGGCATGTGCCGGGGGATTATGTCACTCCACTGTCGCTCCATCTAGTGGTCACCGCTTCACGCAGCAACTGCCGGGAAACTGCCGGTAACATCCTATTCATTATTTATACTGATTCATGCATATCATCAACTATTCTCCACCAGGCCGTTCTGGAACATTTGGGGCAGAGGTTTATCGTTGGCATCCAGGGAGTGTGTGTGCAAAATTTGGCATCGACCGGGTTAACAGTGCCGGAGATTAGCTGGTAACAGACGGATGGACACACACAGACTCACACACGGACGGAGTGCAAAAAATACTCTCTCCCCATGCCTTCGGCCTGGTGGAGACAATTAAATTAAGAGTAGAAATTAATATAGAATGTGTTAATGTTCTGTTTACTCACTGCGGATCTGCACAGAAACAGGATATTCTCTGATGTCTAACATTACTCCAGAAACCAGCATGCAGGTGAAAGTCTTCTGGTCATTGAGGGTGACTTCAGAGATGAGTAGACTGGAGTTTCCGGACAAGTTCACACGGCTTTTGTAGCTGTCAGTGGCGATGACTGAGGCATTCTGGTCTTGTGGCTTGACGATTAGGTCACCTGAAACACCCTCTCCTTTGTCCTGTAGAATAATCAAGTTTGTACATTTTGTTACTCTTCTGCCGGCTAAGTTCTAAAAACTGTAAAAGTATAGTGGCAAATTCAAGTCTAAAATATAGGTTAATGAGTAAGAACCGTTGCATTTTCTATTGTAGAGATAGAGACTGTATGTTTCAGACAAGGTATCGCAAGGTGTACTGTATCAGTTACCACCTGTCTCGCCCCAAATAAATTAATGAATAAATTAATAACTTACGTATTTCCATTTAGTGATCAAAAGGCCAGTTGGATTTGCAGCTCCATTGTTGCATAGCACCTCAAGTGTTTCCCCATATTCGCCGATGACAGTTTCCAAACTGGTCACTGAAAGTGAGAGGAAAAAAGATAAATTAAAACCAAATTTTCATAGCCATGACAACCCTCTGACTCAAAAATACACGTTTGACACTGACTTTTGCACAGAATGCGCTCGTGTACATGTCTGAGGCCACACATTTGTGTGCAGCATGCCCAATACACACCCATTCAAGGGAGGGGGATAGGGGGGAGATTAATGGGTGTGTATGGGGCGGACACATGCTGCGAGCTAATGTGTGAGTGCGGCCAGGCAATAGCCTGACGTTAAAGAATAAATAGAAGACCGCAAACTGTCACTTTTCAAGAAGCCCCTGGTCAGGGACTCGAGACATGGCCAAAGCATTTACAGGTCCTCAGCCAGAAAGGTTGAGAACACCTGGATTAAGCTACTGCAAAGTAACATAACTATGGTCCTATCCAAGCAAAGCTCATCAGCAGTCCGACTGTGTAATCCATAAATTATGGTTATAATATATTTAACAAAACAGCAAATAAAGGCTTGCAGAGAAGCACAGGACACTAAATTGGTCTCTTTGTATTCAAACCTGAAGTAGTCTAAGTAATACAAACCACTCAAACCAACGGCAGCAACCTATAATGCTTCTATAGTGACAATATAGAATGTTTTTGTGCATAGTTCCCATCGTGTCATTTTTTCCCCAAGAAATACAAGAAAGAGAAGTAGAGAGGGGGGGGGGGGGGATCATGGCAGGAAAGAATAAAGTTTGAGCGCTTGTATACTCTCTCTTCATGATAGTTCATCAGCATTAAAATGGCTGTCATGAGGTTATTAGAGTGAGCAGAAGATGAGAGGTTCATTTATCTGCTCTGTGTGCCTGTACCATAAATATAAATCTTGTTTAAATGGAAGTGCACAACTTTCTTTTGCTATTGTTTTCTGTAATATCAGTATAGATGGCTTGATATCACCTAACCATACTTTTGACAACTTCTGACTTTACTGTCACTTAATTTTTTACTTAAAATGTCCTCTACAGACAAATGAGAATACTTCAGACCTGATTGGTACACAGGAGACTGAGCAGTGAGGCAGGGCTCTTTCATTTTGTATAGTGCTCTCTCTGGTCTATCGTAGGCTATATCAAATTGAGAACCAATGATTACATGAGGATGTTGAGCAAGATAAGAAAAGACAACAAATGAAATATAGCAGATCTACAAGCTCACAACACATTGGCACACAGCTAAGTAGTACACACACATGCAAAATGAGCTTGTACTGCTTCCAGCTTTCTATCTGTGGCATTACTTAATAGGAGAGTGGGAAAGGCTAAAGCACCAAAGAAGATCACTTCATGTTCCTGATTAAGGTACCTTGTATCCCCAAGGAGGGATGGGAGAAAACAGCTCCAAAGCCCACAAGGGAAATCATCTGTGTTCTCTTTCTCTCTCCTGTCTCTGTGCAACACACCCATTTCCATGATTAAATATAAAAGTAAAGTCTGTGCAATACATGGTGGACCTAAATCCCCATGATACAAGAAATAAGATAATACAAATAATGTAGTGCAAATACCCTAGCTTCAGAATGCCCAGAGGTGTGAGGTAAACATTATAGTACATAAAAAAAACGTAACTCTATATGACATTTTGCTTGACCTTCCAAATTCTATTTGTGTATTGATGAACAAGATCTGTAAACTGCCATCTCACGTGACTGAGCTGTGTGGAGAGATTTACAATCTTGGGATCACTGGATATTTACTTATAGCTATTTGACAATGTACTTGAAGTACATTGTCAAATAGCTATAAGTAAATATCCTCCTCCTAGGTATGTTGAGATTTAGGAAATATGTCTGCATAAATACATTTCAGTTAGGTTCCTTTGCTTTGGCAGAATTCTTTGGTCAGTTCATATGCAAAAGATTGGTGAAGGGTCCAGCCAGGTGCAGATAGGCGAGAGGCTTGATTAGCATAGAAACTAGAGACACAAGCTAATACAATTTGTAAGTTTTAATGGTGTTAATTTAAGATATTGCCATGGCAATGTGCATAAGCCTATAACTCACACTGCTTGACATTTGAGACCATATTTCCATTTCAATACAAGTTGTTGTTGAGAACTGGGGTGTTTGGAACTGCTAGTCCGACAATGGAGTTGGGTGGAGGTTATTTCACCCAATTCCGCTTGTCTGTTAGCAAAATATGTGTCTGGCAGAATTTCATTAGACTGGGTTGGAATGGAAGGGCTTTTCATGAAAATTGGTGGTTATTAACTTATGGGTTGAAAAGGTAAAAGGCCGTGGTCACAATCAAGGGCAAGGCTTAGACACATTTCTCCTGTCTATCATCGCCGTTGCCTGTCTATGTCTCTCCATTTCTCTGTGTGTCTGTCTATCTGTCTCTGTCTCTTGGGATCTGTCTGTGTCTCTTGGGTGATTGACTGTCTATGTCTCTCTGGCTCTCTGGCTGATTTTCTGTGTCTCTCTGTCCGATTGCCTGTCTATGTCTCTCTGTCTCTCTGGCTGATTGCCTGTCTATCTCTCTGTCTCTCTGGCTGATTGCCTGTCTATATCTTTGTGTCTCTGGCTGATTGCCTGTCTATCTCTTTGTGTCTCTGGCTGATTGCCTGTCTATCTCTCTGTGTCTCTGGCCGATTGCCTGTCTATGATTCTGTCTCTGTGCCTATACCTAACTATGTCTATCTGTCTTTCTCTCTTGGGAGGGCCTATAATCATCTCATTGATGGATAACTGAGAGCATAATTACAACATCCGTTTCAGACAGGAGTCTTTCTGTTCTGCAATCCATCCATGGGAGCACCATGTCTTAGCTGATAATTTCTGCTCTTCATTTCTCGCTGAATGCAGTCCCCACCTGCCAATATGCATATGACAGATCTGAGTATAATTTATTTCTATGCCAGCTTCACTCCCCATGACTTCATATTCTACAGTTCCATATAAATAAAGTATTAGGTACAGCACATTCATTAACACAGTAGTTTATTATTATTAATGGTGCTCATTTATTTATCTTTTGGTCAGTTTTCACTTTAAATCGGATAGTAGCATGACAAGAAACTCAGAGATGATGAAATATGTCTTGATGAAGATCGAATAAGATCGAAATGATCACCAGTGTGCACACTATTCTTCTTTTCGATATATTTGCTTGTCTTGCACCTGGCCCATGGATGTGCGTGCACTACCTTCTTAAGGGAGGTCTCTGTCAGGCCTCTGACAGGTCTCTATGTAAAATTGATCCGGACGTTGTGATTATTATAATATGTACTTGATCTGGTCAGCTGCTGGCATGCCACAGATATCGCGAGACTTCGCGAGATTCATCCACTTGCATGGAGCTCGCGAAGTCTCGCGACATAAAATAATAATAACAATGAGAACATGCAGTAATATGATCACACTCCATTATGCCAGTAGAAATGGTAGCCATGGACTGAACTTGTTCATGTGCACAAAAAAATCACATCTGAATTGGAGATGTAGGCAAATTTCTCTGCGGTTGGAATTGTGCCCCAGCTGTGTGGACTTTGTCAGTGCAGCTAAGTCAATAATTAAACACTCCAGAGCAAAGACAACCCAAATGGGCAGGAAAACATAGGCTTAAACTTACTTTTTCTAAAACTACTCTGAGCCACGGGTTTGGTTAATTGGTCTGTTGGGGATGAAAGCTAAAAGAGTGAAAGCTAACTATAGTGTTGAAACCATATTTTTAAGTGAATATAATTATGGCTCTTCCTCTTTTCCATGATGTCAAATTAGAAAAGAGTCTTCATGTGGTATATTATTAACACACTCAAGTTATTTTTCTTCCCATAATGAAAACCCACCCTGAGCTCTGAATTCAAATCAATATTCAATATGAATTCCCCTTTCCTCTTTTTCTTCATTTTTATATTTTACAGGAATGGTAAAGTGGTAAAACACAGCCAAACACATCCGCAAATATAAACTTTAATGGCTCCCACAGCCACTCCTCCAGACGACAGCAGTATTTAAAACATAGCCTGCAGTCCCACCTGTCAGACTTCCATTGTGGCCTCATGGCGGAAATAGTGGCTCAGTGTTCCTTGATGTAAGACATGTCCTGAAGAGGCTTCTATACCTGTTCAGGCTTGTAGATTTAGGATTAGATTTCTGTTTCTACCGCTCTTTCAGGGGATGTGCGAGACTCCAGGAAACAAAGAAGAGCAGGACTCAACAAGGACAGAGCGACGAGACCGTTAAATGGTTTTGTCTCAGGGGGATTCAAACTGATACAAAGGGCACACTTGGACGAATTAGGTGTCTGAATGAACAGTGAAGCCAATTTGCAAGTTTGGTATTAAACATTGGTATGTCAAATGTCAACACAGTTGAATCAGAGATATGAGTGTACCACTACACTGTCTTCAACGGCTTTGTTTCACTCAATTCAAAAACTAATTTCACCTACTGTTTTACACCTGTCTGACTGCAGAAAAGTATAGACATAAACCTTCCGCAGGGTCCAGAATCCAAGAACATTTCTTGATGAAGAAAACAACACAGCGCAGTCTGTGCAGTTTGTTTGTAATTCATTCTACCGCTTTCTGCCGAGAAAGCCATGCACACACTCACAGTTCAATGATAGAACTTAAGAACAAAATAAACAACATTTGCTATTAACTGCTCTCAACAACACCGAAGCTCTGAAATAACAAAGAGCAGTACAAAGATGCAGTAATTTTACTAATATATTTAATATCTCATTAAGATAAGATTTTAATGGCCAAGCAATTTATTTTAATAAATGATATTCTACTGTCTTTCTTTGCATTATGCACTTGCTGCTGACACTGACACCACAATGTGTCCACTTTAAAGTGGACATGGTGGAAAATATTAGAAGGTGAGTTTGTTATGCAAATGTCATTAGCAGTCAGGAAGAGATGATGCATATATTATGAGGACAGTAATGGTAACTCTAAATTGACTGGTCATAAGGTTAGCCTGAAATTGATCTTGTGGCATGATCATTAGTCTTTCAAATCTGCTCTTCTATACATTCAAACAAATTACTTCCCTGAAAACCTCTTAAAATGTCATAAATTGCTTCAGCCGATGTAAGGGTACGGCAACCAACTGCTTTTACAGACAGCAGCCTTCTGGAGGGATAGTGGCTATAAGTGCACTCAGAAATCACGTCCATTATGTTGTGAATTATGTATTTGAGGGGCGTAGGCCAGGCGACCCTAGGGGAGGAGTGGTTAAGAAATGCCTGTAAGCAAGTTTTGGAGAGAACATACAGTCCTGAGCATATATATCGCCGCTGTCCAGCAGAAACCATGTATGTCCAAAACAACAAAAATATTCAGATGTTTCAAAAATAGTGAAAATAGCAGGTCACAAGACTCACTTGATTCCCTGAAGAAGACCTTACAGGTCGAAACGTTGGTTTCAGTTAATAAACTTTCAGCATCGTGGCTATGAGTGTGCAGCATTTTTCTTAGTTTTTCACTAGACTCACATTGCGACGCATTGAGAGCTTGTAGATTGTAATTGTTTGCTACTTTTGCACGACACGGTCACACAACAAAGTACAGAATGGGGCATTCATTTATGAAAGAATTTAAAAAAACATTAAAACTGTAAAAATATGAGATACAAGGTTTCTTCCAACAGCAATGATATCCACCAGCATCTCCCATTAATGGCCTGCCATTAAGCCTAACATTAGGCCATTAACAAAGCACGGCCATACTGCTCCCTATTGGTCCATTAACTCCTAATCAAATTCAAAGCTCCTGGCTTTGGCAGTGACTTCACCCTGCCTGCTGCCTCCGTAAGAGCCTGGATTACCTCACACAGTGGTCTATGTGGGTTATGCACAGTATTGTACAGGAAGCAATTAAATGTTCTTTCGCGAAACTCAACAGATAGCCTAAAGGGTAGTAAAGGCTATGCAAGCCTAATGTTGTCTTGACCATGGACCATTTCAATAGGACATACTTAGCCTATACTTAATTTAGCCCCATAATTATTGTTTTTTATTACTATTAAAACATACAAAAAAGTACTAGGGGGGTTGGCGACACCGTACTGGGTGAATAATTCCTGCCTATTGAAAGTGGCAAAGCTTTGCATTGATTCCACAGTGATTACAAATTAACCTAATTGGTGTAAATAACACACATGTAATACAACTGGAGTTCATGCCATTGCCTTTACTTAAGATTGAGACAGAACCAAAAAGGTTATTTTCTGCTGTAAGTCTCATGGTGGAATAAAAAAATGTACAGTAGCCTATCTGGACTTTTAAATGAAATATATTTATATGTTTTTTTTACTTTTTTTTTTACACTAGCAGTTTACACTTGAGTGTGTTTATACTACAACTCTGTTGGAGACTACTCAAGAATATATTTGAGGACAAATGCAGGCGGGGTTCCCATGAATGACAGCTTGTATTCTATAAATACCATCCTGCAGTCTCTGTTCCAGTTTCCAATATTCTGGAGATTCTGAAGTTCAACAGTAGGTTACATTTTTGTTTCATATAGTTTCATTTACACCTGGGATGTCAGGTATTTTTCTTGTTATAAATATAGTACCTGAATGATTCCTAAACATTGATTGTTAGAGCTTGGCTGGTGAAAATGATCTAGTTTGAACTTATGTATAAATGTACAACCTGTGCTCTTAACACATTTACTGTAAGTCAATGTATTCAAATTAAGGTTTGTCTGCCCACTGCCACTCCCCCCTTCGGACAATTGGCAGTTAATAATCTCTTGTTTCACCCAGGGCGAACATCTCCAACAGGTTTGGTGCAAATCTGTTCATAATTGCTCGAGATATGCTAGTAACAGGCAGACAGGCAGGCAGGCAGGCAGGCAGGCAGGCAGGCAGGCAGGCAGGCAGGCAGGCAGGCAGGCAGGCAGGCAGGCAGGCAGGCAGACAGACAGACAGACAGGCAGGCAGGCAGGCAGGCAGGGCCTATGAAATGAGGCCCTGCCCTATGCCAATTTATTTAGACATTTAAGTGTCTAATCTACATGCCACCAATATATTTGTGCCTGTTCATCAGAATTGTGAAACAGCTTCAGAATGTCCCTGAAGTATACAATACATTCTTGACATCAAAGCATTACTCTTTTCGACATGTCTCTCCAAAAGGAATTGCATCAGACAAGGAGGTGTCCGTTTGTCTTTACCCATAAAACTACCTGTCCTCCCTTATCCAAGGAGCCGCCAAATATGCAAGCAAAGCAGAAATTGAACAATTTCTGAGGTCAGTCGGTGTCCTCCCATTGATGATTGTTTTCCCATTCAGTTCAGGTTTTTACGAGGGCCTTCAAAGCATGCCGGATCCAAGGAGAGAAATGTACAACACACACACACGCACACACGTACGCACGTACGTACGTACGTACGTAAGCACGCATGCACGCACCCACGCACCCACGCACACACAGAATTGTGCTTTAAAACTGCCGAGCTGATGCCTAATGATTTGATTTCGCTATTTACAACTTCAACCCTTGGTTTGAAGTACCTGAAGATCTGCCTCTGGGTCACAACTTGAGGCATTCCCTCCCTGTAGATGCGCCCTGCATTGTTATCCCTACCCCCACGTTAAACTCCCACAAAACAAAAGCTTTGAACATTGCATTCCGTAGGTCCCAGAGGGCCCACTTGTATTTACCATCTGTATAGTTATATTGTGGTTGCAGACAGATACCAATCAAACTTGCCATAACACACGACTCTGTTTAGGGTAAATTGAGCCTTTAGTACATAATGGGCAAGCAGCCTGCAATCGTGACCAACAATGTGGAGAGAGAAATTAGTGGTCTGAGTCTCATCATTTTTTTTCTGTGGGTAAACAAAACAGCATCCTGCTATCGATCTGAAAGTGCTTCATTAAATGGTGTATGAACTGAAGCTGACTAATATTTTCCCAATCCAAATGAATAATGGCATACTCATCGGTGCGGACAACTTTACTTTACTCTTTACTGTCTAAATAATGTATGCCGCCCTAGACAAATATGGACAAATCCTCATTTGTCCAACAGATGGCTTACATTGCTTCCATCTCCAGTAATTACCATATAGTCTTGCACTGATGTTTTCACATTAGTTGTGCTGCAAAGAGATCAGTTTGTTGTTGTGCTGCTTGTGCAGTCATATCAAGGCTGACCTTCTAACCCCTTCACTGTGAGACAGGATAGGCCTTGGTTCTCCCATTCCAATAAGGCTAACATACCGTGGTTTGTATTATCAAGAGGCTGTGATTGTTGTTGTTAATAAATCAAGGCCAAACACAAATAATGATGTATGTCGACTCTTGCATAAACAACATATTCTGCATAACTTCATATTATTGAATACGACCTGTGAACTTTTTCCCCCTTTTTCTAACTTTAACTAACCTGAACTCCGTCTCTCACCACAGGCATTGTTTAAGATTTTGAAAGATGAATTTGTGTAAAGAAAGAGCTTGCATGAATATATGTATCAGAAAAAGCTTTTTTATACTGCCAAATTGGATACAGGCCATAGTGATCTTGGGACCAAAATGTTCCACCGGAACATTCTGTGCAGAATACCGCCTTCATCATTACCAGACAGTCAGCAAACTTTTCAGAGTAACTTCTAAAGAAATGTGCTGACACTGTTGTCATCACTTGACACTTTCAATGCAGGAATGATCTATTTCATAACTGCTGATACAATACAATAAATGCATGACATAATAGTGTGTGTGTGTGTGTGTGTGTGTGTGTGTGTGTGTGTGTGTGTGTGTGTGTGTGTGTGTGTGTGTGTGTGTGTGTGTGTGCGTGCGTGCGTGCGTGCGTGCGTGCGTGCGTGCGTGCGTGCGTGCGTGCGTGCGTGCGTGCGTGCGTGCGTGCGTGCGTGTGTGTGTGTGTGTGTGTGTGCGTGGGCACGTGTGTGCACGTACGTGCGTGTGGCTGAGTAGTGTCTGTAAATAGAAATATATATATTTAAAATAATTAAAAAAAACACACAATAAGCAATACACTGAGTGATGTCTGATAGCTGAAAAAGATTACTGGAGAAGCCATTAGCATTTGTGTGTTGCCCGCTGGGTTTATAGGTGAACATGCTTGAGCCTGCCCTCAAGCACCAGAAAAGTCCTAAGAAAATGCCTGGAAATGCCATAACGTTACCACCATTAATTTTACCCCCCACAGAGACAAAACCAATCTTACATTTCTCTGTGACATTTCTTGCAGTGAGTTCAATTATATCACAATCACTTAAGAAATTATATAGACAGGCTATTTGTTGTGTGATACAAATGAGTAGTGAAAACTGAATAATCTAATAATGGATAATGGAAAATGGTTGGCGCATATAACACACACATCTATACACTAGGCTTGCATTAAAAAAGATAATACCAACATTTATGTTACGAGTGCCCAGGTAGCAGAATGTGTTTATGAGTCTACTATAAAATGGCATTCCTGCTCTCTGTTTTATTACCACTCCATTATCTGATGATGCCAAGAGATTCTGCTTAAAAAATGGAGGGAAAATGACATTTCAGCCAGGGCTTTTACAGTTTACAGTACAGGTGTAAAATAATGTGTGAAATTATTTTCCATTCAAGCTTTCACTGCAGAAAATAACAAAACAATATCACTATAAAAGTATTGTTATGGTAAATTTATATAATATAATATAACTTATAGTAGGCTATATTTAATATACATTGTGTTTAATCAAATAAAATAGATAGATTGTGAAAGTAAGATATATCACTCATCAGATATCATAATGTGAGCTGAAAGGAGTATATTATGTGTTCACACTTCACGGTCATATACCGTATTTACAATCATACATGGATGGACTTTTGGCAAACGTGTCTGACAGTGTGCGGGAGCTCTTCTTTGTTTTTCAAAGATACCCTTTTCATTATAATGCTCTATTGCCCCACGACCTAGCTGCTCTGAGATGTAACGTGACAATGTTTTGAGCTCAAAAGGACAACTGTTTTGTATGAAGTATATCATTTAGTAAGAAAAATTCAGAACAGCTTCAAAGAATGGCAAAAGTCTTCTTTAACCTGTTATTATCATACTGTACATTCCAGTCTCTGGGTTCATGGCCTCTGTGAAAATGCAACGGGCACAATCTAGGGACACCTTTAAATCAAGGTAATAAATCTACCTCTTTCCAAAACATCAGAAGGTCTCTGAGGTATGAGACAAGGCACCTGTTTCCTCAGAAGTAACTTTTGAACCTCTCAGAACGCTTCACGGTTAGATCCTAAACCACCACCTCCCAAACCAATTCGGCCAAAGATTGTCCATCTATGAACATGCTTTACAACTTTAACTTCAAGAAATTGGCAGGCATTTTACTCTTACTGTAAGACATAAGAGCAAATAGACCTGAGTATTACATAACAGCAAAAATGTATAAGATTGAGTGTGCCTTATGAAAGTTGGTCAAGCACTCTCTGAATGAGAACTTGTGTTTCCTCCAACAAGTTCAACAGTCGAAGCAAGGAATCATAGATGGCTTCAGGCACCACTGAGCGCAGCCTGCTGCATTGTCCAAAGGATGGATGAGGGGGCATCAGTAGAACACAAAGAAGCAGCTTTTAAAATGACCAGAGGATACTGAGGTCAAATGCAGACACAAAACTGTTCTGTTGAGCCCTGAAGGCAAACGGCTACAGAAAGAAGACTGATGACGGAAGCATTGCAAAACAGGGTTTCAGTGAATAGAGATTCCAGTCAAACACCCTTTGGCCTAACAGAGGTCCATTCAGGAATCAATGGAATGAAGAAATTGCATATCGTTTCATAAGGTTTGAATTTCTCACCTTTTGAACAAAAGCCATGTCAATTCAACAGTCTACCATAAAATATAAAGCCAAGTAAAACAAAAAGGGGGCTGACACAATAGCAAGCCAATCCTATTCTGCTCTTGTAAATAGGTAGAAATAATGGCTTTATGGGGAGTGTAGGCTTAAATTTTATGGGTGTGACAATTGACCTTTTTATGGGTCAGAAAGAGACCTTGCCACTGAGGCTCCCATGGGGTAATATGGGCTCCCAGTGATGGGACCCCATTACTGTATTGTCTCTTTTCAAATAGATGGCTCATTGTAATGAAAAAAGAAATTCATTACTATGACTCATAAGAACAAAGACCAACTTAAGCATCCCTCTTCTCTTTTTGCTTTCATGCGCATGTGTCACAAAGCATGTTTCCACTGGAATAGAAGACCCAGGGGTCATATTGCTACCACAATTAATGGCTTGCTGTCACACTATTAATTAAAGCAGACTAACGACTACTACAATTGAAAAAAATCTAACAAAGATTGAGGTGTGACTGTTAGTTTTTCACATGGGAGAGACACTTCTGCTACTGTATAGGGTTGCGCATGTTAAGTGTGAGGACAAGCAGTGGATATATTATGCCCTCTCCTAGGGGTGCATGCTCCTCCATATTCATGACAAAGAGAAGAGCAGAATGAAGAAATCACTATCTAAAGGCATTTGTTTAAAAAGAACTTGCTTCACAATACAGTCCCCAGGAACCCAGTGAAAGCCAGGGGTTGTATTAATGACAAAAGAGAGAAACAACCTCACTGTTGTCCCAAATACAAGGGTTGACCGATTTCACCAAAACTAAGGATATGTTCATGAATTTCAATGGGGGAATTTCCGCATAAAAAAGGGATTGCTACTGCATAGGGCACGGCCAACTCTACCCTGCTGTCATGCCTTTCACTTCGTTGATACATTGCAACTTTTTGGGGGTCCACCCTTTGGATGACAAAGCCTTATTTTGCATGGCATTGCAAAGATGCTGTATTTGAATAAGAGGATGGAAGGGAAACAAACAATGCGGAAGAGAAAGTCATTTCAAATGAGCAGAAAGACATACCAGCATGCATATCTTAACATGAATGAAAATTGTAATGATAGAACAGGCAATTCTAGTCGTGATTATAAAGACATATGTAGCCTAGCTATCTCCCAGCCTTAGCCTACTTAAATGCAAGTGAAATTTAGGGTGTTTAATTGCTGCAATTACACTGATAGTTTTAATCAATTATATTCTCCCACATTTATTTATTATTATTCATTAAAGTAATCCAGTGATAGTGATATTAGACCATGGTTAATTAATCTTGGATGATTTATTGTGTTATCATTTAAGGAGGAAGACATTGTCGCTCTTACCCGTGACTCGTGGTAATAGCAATATTGTGTAAAAAAGCGCTATGAAAAGGTTGAATATATCATGTCCCTTCTAGCAGCACTTATCTTAATTGCATAGAACAAGAACAGACTTCTTGTCTGCTAATAACTGAAAACAGATAGGAATCATTAACACCGGCCCCCATCACAAGGCCCAAGAAAGGCACCACTATATCCACCTGTTCCTGTCTCATGCTGGGACCATTACCCCATGTGACACCATAAATCCTAACCCCAGGGGTAAAGGCATGGAATACCTAATAAGAAGCAGTCTATAACCTCAGTCTAGAGTAGGCTCTTTCTAAATCTAGCCTGTTATATTGCTCAACCAGCACTATGTTGATTTGTACCATTTGTTCATTCAGAGATTGGCCCAGTTAGGCTAGGCTATTTTTTGAGTTTTTTCCCCAGTCAGATATTACAATGTAAATACATGGCATGACAGTGTAAATACTGGAGATAAGAACTCAAGTACAAAGCCAATAAGTATCTGCATACCAGATTAGTTTGTTGATTTATTTTTGCCATTTTGTGGGGCAGATATAAATCAAACTCATATTTTCTACCACAGACACTTTTACTGTTATAGTTTAATGTTTTATATCAAGTCTTGAAGTCTATATAAAGTTAAAGATTTAGCTTAACTGACATCAGTCTGATTAAGCCTTGAACAGCACACAAAATGTGGGCTCATTCACCTAAAGCTCACTCTCTGTCCTAATCAGCTGATCAACCTAATCAACATTCAATATATAATTCAATAATATAATCAGTCACTGACACTGAACTTGGTGGAATGTTGTTGTCCCTGGCCTTTGTCAAAAGTGTTTAGGCAAAGTAAAGTGCAATTATTTCCAGTTTGTATGGGTGTTATCCTTGTTGATAATAAGAAGGGACCCTAAAAGACCCAAAAATAAGACTTAGAATCAAAATACAATACAATCTAATCAATCACCATATAGACTTGGGTGTATGATAACATAATCTATAATGAACGTGACATATTGACCTTCATACTCACTTCTGTGTGTTTACAGATATTTCACAGATTTTTTAAATTGTACCTGGCCATTTATTAAAAGCATCTGAATTACCTAGAACAAGAATAGGCTGCTTGTCTGCTAACAACTGAAAATACAGACATTTTGTTCTGTTTTCATGAGGTAGAATCTACTTGACAGCCCCAAACACGGATGCAGCATTTCGTGCTTTGCATTGGGATGCGGCTATATTTCATGCGGAGATACAATACTTTCAAAGTAAAAAAAAACACTTTTTTTGTTGTGTCACGAAAACCACAAACATCTTTCAAACATCAAGAGAAGCATGACTACAAACAAGACAAGACATGGCATGCGCAGGCACACACCATCGTACAAATCCCACATGCAAACCAAGCATACAAATAAGCCCTTCCATCCTGTGCATTATTATTACAACAACCACGTTTCAAGCCTGGACAGGAGCTAGTTACAGATGAAAAGAAGGGATGCTCAATCTATCTCAGGTGAAACGGGGTGACCCTGCCCTCATCAGAGCACGGAGGCCAGTTTAATCCATTAGCAAAAGGAGAGAGCCCCGCTCACTTGACGGGAAATACCAGCTGTGACACTGAGTGCTGTCTATTCAGGAGGGGTGATGGTGGGGGAGGGGAGTAAGGAGGGAACAAAAACCAGATGCATCTTTCCAGACTATTTGTTCTCAAAGCCTTTCAGCCAAGGCCTGGTTTTTCAATACTATCAGGCTTGCCCAAGGGTCAGTCTTCAGTGTTTAAAGCCTGAGGAGCTGTTGCTTTTTAGAGAATGAGATAAAAGGCATCTTCTTCTTTTTTTAACCATGTGATACAGCTTAAATTGTGAATCTCCACCAATAAACCACACAAGACAGCACTATTCAATTGAATTAAAAAAACCATCATGTTTGTTTTATTGTTTTCAGCAACTTAATTAGATAAGCAATGGTGACTCAAATATGAGGGCTGGTGACTGTAACTGGCCATCTCTTTTGTAAGCAAGCACACCCTGAATAGCCTACTCGTGTGCTGGTGTTGTAGATAAGGCCGTAAAATCTGTCCTCATTATCCTACTGAATTTTTACCATCTCACAGGACAACACTCCAGCATAACAGCACCTTAAAACTCGTAAAAATGACATTCTTGTTTCCTATTACAATGTCTGAGCTTGAGTGACAGGTGTGGCAGGCACTGTGTTCATTTACAATGACAGGCACCACTGTCATATAATGAGGTGTCAGTCAGGGGACAAGTGATGCTCTAAAATAAATAAGAGCATTCTAATGGGAGTGGTGAACTCCAGCGCAGCTCTGGTCGAGCTAAGTAGCATAGGTAGGATACTCTTATACATTGGCCTGAAAATAATGTTTTCGTGACTGAAACAGCAATGCACAATCCATGCAAAATACATTATATTTAAATACCAATGATTAGAAATCACCACAGACCTATTTTCAAGTCACAAATCATATATACAAACTAGAGAGCCATTAGAGGTCTGATAGGCTATATATTACTGGGAAAAACAGCTATTAGGCCTACTAAACACAGCTAAACACTATACAAAGTAGGCCTATACCTCAGGCTAAGGTCTTATATTCCAAATGGAAGCTGAAACCCTCAACTGAATCTCTCCCAGTTCCCTCTTAATCTGTGCTCCATTTAAAGTCAGAAAAGAAGCACCGCACAGAATCACAGCATATAGCACGCTGCACGTGTGATGACTATCGAAAGGAACCTGTCTTCTCTCTGGGGGCTAGAGACAGACAGGTGGCACGAGTAACATATTTTATCTCGTGTTAAATAATCGATTTATAAACACTCGTTGTGAATGTTCAAACTCCTCTTGCGTTTTTTATAGTGGGAAATGGTATAATTAGGCTATATAACTCCTCTCGTCTCGTACCGTTACTACAAGCTAATTAACGAGATACACACCCATGAGCGGTTTCGTACCATATTGATTGTTTTTCTATACAAAAAAACTAAAACAAAATGCTCTAAATAAATGAACATGCGGTTACAGAGTGGCACGCAATTAAGTTTCATAAATGTATTATTTTGCAGCAAAACCGTTATATTTTTGCACAAAAGTACACACAATTAAAACAAAACAAATATGATTCAGAATGGTTATGAAGACAAAGCCTACCTTGGCAGATAACAGCGATGATGAGGGCACCAACGCAGCTGGCAGACAACAAGTGCATCCTCGCAAGTGTATCGGATGCTTCTCTCAGTTTAAATGATTTTCACCAGACGTTGGAGCAGCGATCCTTTTAGTTGTTGTTGTTTTTAATATACTTTACCGTTCCTTCGAACTTTAATATCTCGGTGGAACGAATTCGTTTAGTTATCTTTTGGTTCTCCCGAGGCAACGTGCTTCACAGTCTGTGTTGTAGTCTGTGGAAGTGAGTGAACAGGTAGACGCGAGAGGGGCACCACCAGCGAACGAGGGCGTAGGCAACTCTCCGCAACTCCGCCCAATTTCCACCCCGTCTTTTGTAAACCCCCTTCTATGCACCATTGGCTCTTCTATGTTGCCCCCCCACTAACACACTCGTCACCACATTATTCTGTCCGTCTTGCTTTGTCATTCTCTCTCGGTCTGTCCAGCACACGCACACACACACACACGCACGAACGCGCGCACACACACACACACACACACACACACACACACACACACACACACACACACACACACACACACACACACACACACACACGCAAGCACGCATACACACACACACACGCACACACACACACACACACACACACACACACACACACACACACACACACACACACACACACACACACACACACACACACACACACTACATGTATGCAGACCAAATACTGTAAGCCTACTGTAAGAACAACATGCACTTCGTCTCCCATAAAGTTATTTTTTTTGTCTGTGTTTTTATGTCATTGACCTATTGTGCAAAGACAAACAGGAGGCCAAAGTCCTTCATGTTCCCTTAAAACAGGTTTGTACACTCACTTTTGAAATTGTGTATCACTCATTTGAGTCACTGACACATGTCCCGTGTGTGCTGTGTCATTATGATACTCATCATCATAGCACACACAGGGACATGTCAGTGACTCAAATTGAACTGCAGAGTGCAACACTTTGACACTATAATTACTATTGACTCATAGAACATGTCAAGCATTTCAACATACTGTTAATAAACTTGAAAAACAGACTTAGATTTTATGTCAGATCTGTGAAAACTATCAATACATTTTGATAAGAATTTCATGTGGGTCAAAATTATTGAGACATGCAGAATGGCGACCAAGTCTTAGAGTTTGGTATTCAATTACCAAACAAAAACAGACAAACATCAGTTTGTCTGTTGATTGATTGATTGAAGTATTTATTAACAGTTTGCAGAATTACAGTATACATTTCAAGCACAACTCAATACAAAAACTGTTAACTGTGAGTGGACGACACCATAAAGCATTACACTTGTTTACACCCGTGTGAAGTGAGTGGTGGTGGGAGGGGGGGGGGGGGGGCACAGGAACACAGGAACACACCCAGGGTGCCGGCCCGATTCCGGCGAGCCGCCCCGTGCCCGAAACTGTTGAGAAATGACAGAGTTACTGTGTTGGGGTCCCTCTACTGTACCTTCTACTTTACTGTCCTGTACTGTCACTGTACTGTACTGGCACACCCAAAATCACCATATATACAGTTAATATGTGCATGTGTGTTTGTGTGTGTGTTAGGTTCTTGTGGACCAGACCCATTGCAAGATGCTGTACTCTGTCGTCAACCCTAAGCCATTCCAGCCTGTCAAAGTGAGCAGGGGTGAGGTGTGTTCGGGGGGTGATTATGTTGGTGGCCATTTTATCACCGGAAAGATTTACCTACAGGATGGAACCTAGGTAGGTAATTTCATCTTTTCGTGTGATAATATTGTCACCCACTCTAACCAAGGTTTTTCCATCACTTTCGAGATGGAGCTAAGAATAGAATTAGGGCGGTAGTTGCCAGGGTCTAATTTGCTCCCTTTCTTGTGCAGGGGGGTTACTTTGAAATCTTGGGGAACATGTCCCTGTTTGATGGAGAGGTTTATTATGTGGGTGATTATTGGAGCACTGTGATAATTTGAGCACTGAATGCTTAGAGATACACTCAGGCAACTTATGCTGGCACTTAGCTTACTATCTATATTAAACGTAATAGTAACTATTATGTTTTCCTTCAGAACAAGACAATGTATAAAGTCATATTAGGTGGATGTGGTATTCATTGGAGAGCAGTCAGCTGACTCAGCCCCCATTTCTGTGGGAAGCAAACACAGAAGGAATAATACAAGTAACATGTCATATCGTGGTGCTGTACAGCTCCCACGTTTTTTCTTTGTTGAAAGAAAAACATTTCTTATTTTGACATCTTGTGAGACATTATGTGACATTGCTACAGCTGAGGATAGATACAAACAACCTTTATATTGCTGTGGATTTGGGGAAATAAAAGCACACATAGTGACATGCCAGAATGCATATAGAAATATTCACCACTTAATATTCAGTGAATGTCGGAACTCGGAATGATTTAGCCTGGAAACCAGACGAATCTGCCACAGTCCTACCTGAAGCTAATTAGTGTAGATTTTTGTCTTACACAAACATTAAATTCCCATTGACAATGAATGGAGAATTTACGCCATATGTGGACAGGCAAATCGGCTATTTTCGTCTTACACAAACATTACATTCCCATTGACAGTGAATGGAGAATTTGCGTCATATGTGTCTGAGCAAAGATAAGAGCGCTCCTCACTTCACATAGGTGTGATTTTTATATAAGATGAATGAATATACAGCAATTTTCTACATGAATAACGAGAATTGACTATTCAGCAGTTCATAACAAGGGTGTCCACACCACAACAGTGCATTTTCAATTTCCATTTTTTCCCCATTGTATTTAAACGACAGCAGGTGAATATGGCTCTTCTCCAGGTTTGATAGAAAATAAAGATCCCTGTTCCCTTGCCACAGAGTTGCACATAGGGGATGGCTGAATGGATTGTCTCCTGCAGACTTTGTTAGTCCACCAATAAGGAGCAGTGAGCAGAATGACTGTGACATTTTCAAAGTGGCCAAGAGAGAAGAAGTACCACTTTTAATGGTCAGCCTCAACAGTGTCCCGCAGCAGCCACACTTTCGATCAATAACTCTTTCATTAGTTAATCTGATTGATTGTGCAAGCAGCATGTAGTCAATGCGAGGTTACCATTCTTTCTGTGAAGTGCATGTTTTATTGATTTAAAATGTCTCTGTATAGCCTAAATGTCCCCTCAACTAATTCTTAATACTTACAGGAACAACACGGTAGATCTCATATTTGGAGTTCAGCCATGGTCTCAGGTGTCTTTTATTGAGTGAGTCAATAGAAATAGTCTGTTGAGTTATCATCAAACCATTAGGCAGACAAATGCCATTTATTTCGTCAAGGTTGATATTGTTTGTCATGGCATTACATTACATTACCTAAGTAAGGGGCCCTTCATCCTGATTGATCCAGAATTTGACACTTCCCTACAAGACTGATTGCTAGGTGCTGATAGATATCATCGTCATCATTATTATTATTATTATGAATGTATATTAAAATACATTTAGAGTAGTATTTTTGTCCTTATGCTAATTAATTCCTCCCAGGCTCCCACTGCAGTTGTATACAACTGGCTTACCTGCCAGTGAGGTGCCCCCACTCTGGGAAAAGCTACCCCTCCCGTTCAACATTCCCCTCTGACAGGCGACGCCTCAGCCTGTAGGAGTAAGTGCAGTGACAAACATCACCCTCCCCGCCCGGCTTCCCAAACATAGACAATTGTGTTTGTTTTAGACACTCTGCAAGCTAGATGCACCACGGTGGATTCAAACTAGACTAGACTCTGCGGAGGTGGGCAGGTACTTTACCACTGCAACACCACCATATGGCATATGTGTGTTCATAAAGTTATGTATAAGCTGGCAAGAACCTACCATCTGTCAGTGGTTAGTATCTTGTACCTCAGCCATGCCTGAAACATTTCATTCATCAGCTAAGCGTCTTCTGGTGAAGGTTTACACATTGAACACAAATGGTAGTTTCACTATACCCAGATTTCCCAACAAACAGCTTTGTTTGTTTATCAAATACGAAAGTAAATCTTTCTTGTTGTGGTAATACTTGTCTATAGTTGTGTTTGATTTCAAAGGTGAATGTTAAAATATTCTATCTCTATATAGTTTTTCCAACAACACAGTGGTGAAAAGCATTCTTGACATTCTATTTGCCACCTAATCTTTAAGGAGAAAGAGATAAATCAGACAAAGAAAGATACAATCTCCAGCTGATGTAGCTTTTTGAGTTAAATCTCAAGAATATCAAAGAGATGCCAGAATCAGATTTAAATGATGGGAATGTTAACAAACTAACTAACAGGTGCCATTTATGGTTTGAGTGAGTCATACTCATTACACCAAAAAGTAGCTTCAGAAAAGCAATTGCTTAGAACCAGTTTAGACCTGTGCTTTTCCCGTTTTATCCTTGGCATACTACTACATTAGAACACTTCCTTTCTTGTGCTTTTCTAAGAATCTATCAACAGAGAGGGGTTTAAAAGATTTGCGAGCATAAGAATGATATCTTCAGTTTTGGGAACAGCTAAGAGAGACAATTTGTATTGAATCAAAAGCCTGATTGTCAAAAATAATTGGCAAGAAAATAAAATAGAAACCTGAATGTCCCAAAACTAGTGATGTGTTCAGCTTTGGCCTTCAGTTAAGTATGTTGACTGTTAGGTAACTAGGCAAATACAAATACTATACCATGTACATTGGGACAATGTCCAAAATGTAATTCTAGCGGATTATGTTTTGTACAAAATTTGAGGAATGACCACCGGTATATGACTTTTGCTCCAAGTCTATGCATGGATGACTACACTGACTCAGAATTGTTCCTCTTTTTTAATTTCTACATGATTTCTTCATACACCCCAAGTGAATACCTTGGAAAGTATATATATATATAAGAGTTTGGCAACACATAACCACTTAAGCCCTTTATAAAATAGTAAATGGTGCATTTATATAGCACATTCATTCAAAGTGCTTTAGCAGGAACCGCAGGGTGCAGACTCTGTACTTGGTCTGCTCCTTTGTCACCTCTACATCATCTCTTTGTTGAAAATAGCCAATCTACAAGCTCAAAGTGTGTCACAATAATGATTTTAAAGTTTGGTATTTGTTTAATTATTTTATTGTCGCTGTGTGAGCAGAATAGCTAGCTTGCCGGCCCAGACTGCATGCCACCATAAGCCCTGTCATTGTTCAAGGTAACAGCATGGATCCAGTTCAGCCTTCTGTCAACGGTTCCCTCAGATAGATCTGATTACAAGTGTTTAAACATATAGGGAGTTGTACTGGGTGTATACCACCATAGAGAGAGCAGGAGGAGGAGAGCCCGGAGAGGGGAGTTGTGCGACATTTGAATCTGGGGGGATTTTGGTATCTCAAGCCCACAGGGTTTTTTCTTGTGGAAATACCAGTTTGAGTGTGAAGGAGCAGCTTAGTTCAAATGACCAGGCTGACGCTATCTACACAATGCCTTGGGCTCTGAACAACAATGTGATTGCTACAGAATTAATTTCACGTGTGACCTACAAGAACCTAATTAGCCTCACCTGCATTGCAGCACAACTCCAAACAAACTAATGTTAGCATCCTAATCAATACTGTTTTTGAGCCAAATATCCCGACTAATCATGTGCACCACGGAGTCGGTTGAGTGGTAGCTGCAAATCTGACTAGTACTTGGGATGTTATAAAAAGCCCAGTGTTATTTCAGTGAAGGCAGGCAGAGGTTTGAAATAATATAAACATCTGAAACTGTTGTCTCCTTTCCTCCTATGTGTTAAATGTGGATTAAAGTTTGTTTGTGGAATGTAAACCATCTTGAAACTTCCTTGAAGTCATTTCTTGGATTTCAAGGTCAGAGTAAGTGCCATGAAAGTTGAGCAATGCCATGGCGTGTTTTGAACTGTAGATGGTCTCTAATGTTTACATGTTCAGTTTTACAGTATGCTAGGACAACAAGTTTATGGTTCATTGAGTTACATTAAGTTGACGTTGGCTGATAATGAAATGTACAGTTTCAAACATAGCTATTGGCTCAGAGGAATGAATTCACTAGAATTTAGTTTCTTGTTCTTTGACAACTGTTTTTGTGTCCCCATGACAAAGAGGACTATCGAAATACCTAGTTGAAGCTGATTCAACCCCATTTAAGAAAATGCTGTGGGATTAATTTTTGATAAGCAGTTACTGCATATTATAATTACTTTGAGTCAAAAAAGAGTATGAGAGAACTAAGTATAAGAATAATTCAACACTTGACTGGTGCTGATATATGCTCATGCTCTAAAACTAGCGCTTTCACTCTCTTGTGCCTAATTTGACAAGGCCCATCTTTTAGACAATTACTCTTTGGGACTAATTTTCTCCTTTGTTGCATACATTTCATATGGAGATTAGGAAGCTGTGCCATTCAATTCAGACCGAAAGAGCTTTCTAATTTCCATGATAGTTATTTAAGCAATGTTAAAGTGTAACATGAAATAAGTTGCAATATCGATGAGTTATTTAACAAAATCCCTGATCTATCTATCAATCAATCAGTCAGTCAATCAATCAATCAATCAATCAATCAATCAACAAAACAATAATATATCAATAAATCAATAAAGATTGTTGGAATCTCAGAGACATTATAATAAAGAGTGTTTGGTCGATTTGAAGTGAAAAAGGGAAATATAAGAAAAAATGTCTAGATTTGGGGGGCAATCGTAAGAAGGGGCAATTGTAACACCGATCAGAAATTACATCATTCTGCCTGACATATAGGATTTTTAGGCATTAAAGGGTTAGTTCAGATTTTTGGACTTAAAGCTGTAGGAAATACTTGCCATTAATATAAAATCACACCCGTGTGAACCGAGTGGTGCAACAGCGCCCCTACCGGTACTCATACTGGTGCTCATTAACGTCACATAGGTTAACCACACATACAGTAGTTGAACACGGACATTGCTGTTCCTTGGAGTGGTTGCACCACTCAATAATAATAATAATAAGTTTCTCAACTTTTTGAGTAAGTTATGCGGCTCATAAACGCGATTCATTCGGGGGAATAAAACAAACAAACAAACAATCATTGCCCATGGGATTGAACCCTGACCTTCCAGTTTCAGGGCGGACACTGACCACAATGAAGGCTGGTTCTTAATTCTATTAAGAGTTAAGACCCTAAATGCTAGAGGGGAAAGTTTCTAAACACATTATTCATGTTTAAAAGTAGCTAATGGCTCTGGTAACATGTAAAAAAGACGCATACTAAGCATAATGTCATAATTGGAGTTAGACCCTTGGCCTTTAAACAGTTTTAAACCATTTTTCAGTTTATGATTTTCGGGCGGGCTAAATCATGGCTTGATGAGTCATCAGTCAGTTTCCCTGGGTGGGGGAGGGTCACACCAGCATGTTATCCCTGTTCTCCCATGAATGGGCATGGTTTCAGTGCCTGCAGGCTGCAGGAGACAAGCCCCCAGGGTCAGAGCAATTCTACTTTTATTTTTACTGAGGGGCGTGTGCGTGTAATTTGTAAACACAAACTTTGTATACTAACACAAACATAAATGCCATTGATAATGAAAGACCAGTTTTGAGTGTTTGTGTAAACACAAACACTAAAATTTGGCTCACACGGGTGGGATTTTTAAATTTTCTTTCACAATATATTTTTATCATTGTCATTTGGCTGGGTTGATTATACCACATTCGTGGTGTTAGAGAATACAAATTATTAATGCTTTACAGGGTCTTTAAAGACTTGCTTTTAACACTTTCAATAACACTTTCTGTCACCCTAAAAAATTTGCATGCACATTTCTTATCAGCTATTGGTGTCCACACTGCCATTTGGGATGTAATTTGGTGTTCACACGCCCATTTGGTTTCGACACATCCAAGCTCCATCACCATCTTTGTATGCAGTTACTTGGAGAGAAATGTCTTCATTACAGTCCTTTGTTCTAAACCTCAAAACACGGCATTCTGGTGTCGGTTTCATGTCCTGTCAATTAACGTGACAAATTACGAGGCAGGCACTACAGCAAAAACCAGATACACAGAGAATGAGAAACCCCTGCCACCCTGCCAAACAACCTGAACGCCTTCTACAACCGGTTTGAGATCAACTCCACCCACTCACCTGAGGAGACGAACAGCACCTATACATCAACCAGCCATTAGCTGCACCATCTGAGGGGGCCAGCCCCTTTGACCATCTCGAAGGACCTAGGACGGTGTACGCAAAACCTTCAAACGTGTGAACCGTCTGTGCCTGTGTGTATTTGTACTGTAGCCTATATATAATTAATGAATCGTGTATTTGTACTGTCTTGTATGTAATGTTTTACTTGTACCGACTGTGTACCTATGTGTCTATATTTCAAGGGGCCGTCCCCTCAATAAATACTGGGCTGTGGGCTCAGACCGAACCAGCGTTCTTATAGCATGTGTGTGCAGGGATCATCACGGACACAGTGTCTTTGATTTAAAAAATAAAAACACTAGAGCCAGTGTACAGTGGCAGACTTGTCAGTGCCCATGGGACTTTCTTCAGAATAGGTATAGGACACTTCAGTTAATTAATGCAGAAATACCACTTTAAAGTTACTTAGATAGGCCTATACTGCCCTAGAAAGCCAAAGTGCTTCAATGTGTTATCGGCATATAATTCTGTACCAGTCAGACGTCACGTACAATCTAACTTGTTAAACAAACTACATTAATAAACGCAGTAAATTACACACTGTTGTCACCATTAAGTGTGTGGTATAAGTGTGCTGCTGTTTCAGCGCTCCAACTACATTGAGTGATGATGATGGCACAACGTTGTGTGTGCGCGTGTGCGTGCGCGCGTGTGTGTGTGTGTGTGTGTGTGTGTGTGTGTGTGTCTGGGAGGAAAATATGGTCAGAAACTGCAGTTCCAAAGACCAGCAGTTCTGTCACGTTGACTTTGGAGAAAGAAATGCTTTTGTTTGCGTTTCACCTCGCTTCATTTGGGTGTTTTTTTCTCTCCAATTTTCCATTAAGTTTGTCAGTCCAGTATTTGTATCAGATGTCCGGACACTGTCTGTTTACAGAGATTAATTTTAGAGGGACTAATTTATTTATCCAACGTGGGAGGTCAAATGGAAGCATGCCCATGAAAACTAAATAAAAACTAAATTCCATGTCCATGATATCATGATAGTAGCATCCTGTGTATGTTATATAGCTCACTTCAAACATGTAGTGCAGTTTTGGCCAATGGTTTCCTGGTCATGGAACAATTGACCAGCTCTGTACTCTTGCTGTAGTCTCACATAGCCATGACGGAAGCATTTGGAAACTACACGAGGCAACAGTCAGGCAACACAAGACTATACTCTTGCAGTAAGGCTGTGACCGAGGCTAACTCTTGCAGGGATCTTGGAGAAGGCCTGGGAGTATTTATATCCGGTCTATGTGTGTTTTGTGGATTTGGAGAAAGCATATGACCGGGTCCCGGAAGTGACACTGGAAAAACAGAGAAGATGATAGCGTTGTTAGCTTGTAGATCTGTGGTGCCAAAGAATGACGTATATCGAATCAGAATGTTCGCAAGGCAAAAGATGGCCCCAACAACAAAGACGAATGCATATTGTGAACAATGGAGGATAGACGTTGCAATGGCGATAAAATAAAATA
Source organism: Protomyctophum bolini (assembly GCF_963924005.1). NCBI lineage: Eukaryota > Metazoa > Chordata > Actinopteri > Myctophiformes > Myctophidae > Protomyctophum > Protomyctophum bolini. The sequence goes on along the minus strand of NC_137870.1, from coordinate 34,158,204 downwards.
GATTTATTTCAAGGGCAATGTGTGGGAGCTAGTAGGCATTGTGCGTGGCTCTGTTCAGTTCAGTTTGCAGACGACACCAGGCTTGATCATGAAAGATGTTGAAACAGCCTACAGGAGAGAAGTGGAGAACAACCTGGCTCTCAACATTGACAAAACTAAAGAGCTGATCTCCCATCCAGATCGGAGGAGCTGCAGTAGAGAGGGTCAGAGAGTTTAAATTCCTGGGGGTGCACATCACTGAGGACCTCACCTGGGCAGTACAGAGTGGGTGGTGAAGAAAGCACAACGCCTCTTCTTTCTCCGAAAACTGAATAAAGCTGGCATGGGTCCAAAAGTTCCAAGAGCTTTCTACAGATCAGCCACCACAGAGAGCATCCTGACTGGCTGTTTCACAGCCTGGCATGGCAGCTGCCGACCTACACCGACCTACACCGCAAGGCATTGCAGAGGGTGTGCGGACAGCCGAACGCATCAGCAGATGTGCTCTCTCCATCCAAGCCCTGTACGATGAACGTTTAAGATGCTGCCGCATGGAAAGCGGTTTCGCAGTACTGGAAATAGACTGCACAAAAGCTTCTTTCCCTGCAATCAGATACATCAGAAACAAACAGATTAGAACCAGAGCGAAACAGGGCAAAGGAAAACGCATTCAGACATTGCGTTCTGGACAGCTGCTTATCTGACCCACTCATAGGGGACACACAGACACTGAAATCTCCATTATATGGGCATAAAAGGGACAAAGGCAGACAGACGGGTACTGTACAACAAGTACAATGGGAATTGCATAACTGGCTTCATTTCCAACTTGCATCATTCCTGATTGACTTGGACTGGTCTTGTGAGTGTCAAGCAGAGGGTCAAGCATTCCCATATATTTATTCCCATATATTCCTACATGCAGGGCATTACATAGGAATTATGTGATGGATTTGCTGTAGGGTATTGCCCTTAAATAAATCATCCAAATCAGCCAAACCACTGTTGTCCCAGTCACTGAAGACTGTTAGGAGGCCTTCCTTATTCATCCTAAACAGCTCTGAGCAAAACACAGCACATACGGCTCCCCAAAAATACATCTGAAAAGGTTATGAATCATTAATCAAACAGTGGGGATGTACCTTGCCTCCAGCACTCTGACAGCCTAGCTGGAAAGAAGATGCTGCAGGATGATCTCTGATGTTACTCCCCCAAACAGGATGAACCTCCTTTTTGCAAACAAATTCATCATGGGAGATCCCTGTGCACTGGAGCTGATATGTTTTGGGTTCGCTTTTCTGTACTCCCAAAGGGACCTCATACTCCTGCTGCATTTAAATTGGCTATGTGACAGGAAGCAAGGAAAGACATTTTTAATAATCATTTTGCCTCTGGTTAGATGCTGTTTAATATGGAGCCCTCACATAAACATTCAAGCAGTGAGATTTATTCATTCATTTAGCAACCAAGATTAGTAACAAAATTGCAAACTAGAAAATTAAGTGGGATTAGTACAGGTTTGATTTATTGATATATTTTGAGCTCAAGCATATAGCAAAGTAAAATATGAAGAACATAAATTGTCTTACATTTGTCCTTGATGATAACAGTTTGTCTAGTTCTCATTAGATCATTTGGCACTTTATTTGAATAATAATCCCATAATAATGATTGTGTCCCCTTGGGTCACAATTTGGGGTTGGAGGATTTCAGCATTCACCCATATAGCCCTTTGGAGCAGGCTATATTTGGCAAATGTGCACAGTAAGGGTGTCACATTATAGATTTACTGTAGACAATAAAATCCTCAGTGCTGATTGAACTCATTGCAGAATGCTTGCGCACGCACGCACACACGCGCGAGCGCACACACACACACACACACACACACACACACACACACACACACACACACACACACACACACACACACACACACACACAGACACACACACACACACACACACACACACACACGCCCTTCTCATTGGTTATTCAAAGGATTCTATTCCTGCCCTCCAGAGGTGTTACTGTGTAATACCATAACCTGGCTGTGGTTTAACCACTAGCCAGAAATCTAACTCTAGCTTATGGGTAAGACAAGAACCTAAGAATAATCGTGATGAAAATAAGTCATATGTTCTCACTTTAAAAATGAGGTATCACACTTTCCGAAAGAGAAATAAAAAAAACTTTAAAACAGTTCACTGACATTCTAATCTACACTGTAGTGAGCATAACAATAATTGAACAAATATAGAGCATGTACAGCAAAATCCAGACTCTTTACACATTCAGAGTATTCAGGATGATGCTGTGGAGTATGCAATTCATGGCAAAGCATAGTATGAAACGATGCCATAATTGTACTATAGGAATTCAGTATAATACAACAGTTTTGGCACAATCTGCCATAGGTGAGAGTGATTCGGTGAGAATGGGTGGATCCAATCCATGGAGGTGGTTTGCTGATTAGTATGGCACTTTTATTCTACACTACAATAGATGGATAAATAAATACCTATATTATCCCGCAGGGAAATTGTCTTAATAACAGTGCTGATATTTTACAGCATTGTTAAAAACAGGGCGGCCAGCATTCAAGAACTCTTTGCTTCCTGCCCTCAGACCAGCCTCAGACGGGTTGTATCATTACAAAGCCTATACTTAGTGGACCCACTCTGAGTCCCCCACCACACGTATAAAATGTACCTTTTGGCCAGAAAGGGATTTTCTTTCACCGGAAGGAAAAGTCTGGTCTATGAGGTTTTCTCTTGGCAATATTGGTAGAGGGCGCTAAAGTAACTAAAAGTATTTTTCGTCCAGTAAAAAAATAAATCCCTTTCTGGCCAAAAAGTACATAGTGTAGTGGGGGTTGCTTTGATTGATTGGTTGAAATATGTATAACAGATTGGAGAATTACAGTACATTTCAAGCACAACTCAATACAAAACTGTTAACTGTGGACGACACCATAAAGCATTACACTTGTTTACAATAGGGTCCACCATGTTCAATACTGCTTTAGGTCATTTTGGACATCTTTAGGGGGTCTTTGATATGCATCATTATTTTTTAAAGGAAAGGTCCCTGCTCTGTTCCCCCCAGAACCCCTTTAATGCAACGCCACCAATTAAGGGCATTAGGGCTACCACTGAGTGTGCTTCTGCCCCTACCTTGCCTTGCCGTGCTCCTATATTCTATCCCCCCTCAGCCAATCTCCTACTCCCTTCTACCTGAGGCCAAGAGTCTGATTGAGTGTAGTCACCTGTGAGGACCAGCTGAGCCTGGTTGGGTCTTGAGCTCCTGAGACTATTTAGAGTAAACTGTGTGTGATTCTGTGTTCGGCAGTGCTGATTCATAAGTGCATGTCAGGTTCTCTGTTATGTTTTACAATTTACACTTTACAGTGTATTATTTTGAGTTCATTTTGCATTATTTCTAGAGTATGTTGTTTCATTGTTACTTTGTGACACTGTACTTTACTCTGTTGAGATGTTTTACCAAATCACAGAGTATGGTAGCCTGGATTGTTTGGGTCAAATACCTAATACATAAGTGTTGGTTCTTCCTGACAGTACCTCCACCCGATCCACCAGGGCTGGACTGGCCATAGCACATACCGGGCATATTCTTGGTGGACCGTAGGGGGCCGCCATGATATAAAATATTTTGACAAAATATTTTGACAAATTTACGCGAAAATGACCGGGCCGAATTTCTGTCCCAGTCCAGCCCTGCGATCCACACTCTGCCTGGGGTTGTCTGTTTCTTCTTTCTGGATGTCTGGTTTCCTCCATGAATTATGAAACATGATCCGTACGTGGATTGTTGCAAAGCTGCCCATCTCAGTCATGATGTCAAAGGGCATTTGTATTGTGGTTGGATCTGGCTGACTGTGAATTAGTTTGAGTTCTCAGTGACCCCTGTAGACTATTAGCGTATGATACAAGACGGGCAAAGCATTGCTTCACAATAAAGGATAGCTATTTTGATCCCTTACCCATGGTACAGAATCTACAGAATACTTAATGCTCTGCCATCTTTTGACTTGACAATCCAGCATTAGAATGGCTATTGTGTTGTTTTATATCTAGCCTATTGAGTTGGCAATTGAGTTTTCAGCTGTCTTATTTTATTGATATTTACATAATATTACATGATAGTTACATCTCCGCAAAGCTTGCAATGCAACGTATAATAAATGTAGCCTATAGGCCTACACTGTAAAATCCTGAGTACGGTTACTGTACTCTTTACTGTCACTTTGCTGTGTAATAATGTTTCTCAAAGGGATTTGCTTTTCAATGATTATAGGATGGTATATAATGAGACTCCATAATGTATTCAGAGTCCCACCCTGGGAACTTATAGGATCCCAAACCAATGCCATCCCACCACTATGCCTAACAGAGCCACTTTAGCAACAGGGCTCCTCCTGCCTGTACATTATTGATGGGGCTTAAATAGAATGTGCCTTTGTTCTATAGGTTCTACCAAGGACGGCCACAAGCCGTGTGTCTACGCCCCCAGCGTCCCCGCTTTTCCTACCCGACTTCGCACCAGTGAGGGTTGGGACTTGGGAGGGTTACAGAGCCCTGTATGCAGATTTAAACACCTTTACAATTGTTTTAGTTGCCTTTTAGGTTCAAGATTAATATTAACTTGTAATATGCTATTGGCTGTTTGTATTCTTTTTGGAAAAATATAAAAAGATACTCATGGAAAGGCTTTTATTATTTTACTTACCGGTATATTGACTCTATAAACAATTTAGTATAATTTAGGCCTATGTAAGGTTTTGCCCACTCAAATGGTACCTTGTCAGATAATCCCCACATAGCCTACAATAACTTCCGTGAACCACTTCACTGTAGCAGCCTTTACATAAATTATATTTGTACTTAGGCTCTCAGTCTGCTGTCGTGAAAGTTTATAGTGAGTGAAATTCAAATTAAGTTTCAACACCAAAGTAGTGATAGTTGTTGTGAATTAGGAAACTGGACATTTGCTTTATCCTCGCGTTGCAAGTTGCATTTTTTGTTTTCACCAAAGTTTTCATTTTATTTTATTATTCTTTATTTAAGGACATCCACAATCATACAACCATTTTTCAAATAGTATTTCTTTGTCCACAGGCTCTTTTTTTCCAGCCCCTCCCACCCCTCATTGGTGCGACATCGGGTAGTAAAAACGGGGTCTCCCCATGCGTGGTCATATAGGGGCATTGGGGGAAGGGCCGCGATGGGGTGATGCACCCCATCCCATCATGCAGAAGGCCATTCATCCATCACATTAAGAGGTGCCGCATTAATCATTAACAAGTAGCCTCCTGTTGAAAAAATGACAGACAGCTTGACAAATAAGTCCAGATGAAGTGGGACAAGGTGATGATGGCCTTATTCACTTTCCAGACAATTTATTCAAGACACAACAAAAGAATACCCAGATGCAGAGAAAAGTTCCTGACTGGAAATACAATTACTAGAAAAAGTGCTCCTCAGAGTAGTCCTGCAGGTCTCCGCCAGGTCAGGTAGGTTATTGTGCCTCCTGGTGGTGCTATAATAGGCCAATGTGAAAAGGTGCCATTTTCTTCTTACACCTTTGATGGACGTTCAATTTCATTATTCAGCAGCATTTTCTTCCATTTAGTAAAAATCCATCGGTTGGTGGATTTTTTTGCAGTATGCTGACCTGACCTGACGAAGATCTACTAAGATCGAAACGTTGTCGTTTATTCAATAAAGTAATTCTTTACCAAATCCTTCCATGATTGCCTTATTGGCCCTGTGCCCACTGTCGAGGTGTGTGTGCTCTGCGTTCCTGATTTGAGGCATTTTGTTCAAAACCGGAAGCCAACTTTGGAAACCAATGTTAGCCAATTAGGATGGAATATGAAATATCGGACAGATCCGTCTTGAACACATGACTATAGAGATACTGTGTACTCATTTGCGGGAGTTTTGGACAGAATCTGAAGGAGTAATATAACAAAATGTGTTTTTACAAAAGTCGGCCGAATATTTGGGGCAGAGGTTAATTCGGAAATGGCATCCAGGGATGTGTGTGTGCACAGTTTCATTCTATCGCCTGGCGGCTGGCGGAGACAATAACGTGTCTCTCAGAGAGGCTTAAACCAAAATCGGGGAGAGAATTTCTGCACAGACTGAAGGTGGAAACATATTTATGGCACTTAATACCTGTCTTTCAGATGGTCAGCTCTTTTCATCTAAAAATTCCAGTGGGATTTTCTGCACTTGGTGCTAGCTGCAAGGGTCACTTTTGATAATCTAGAAATCCTAGAAAACGGCCCCGGGGAGAGGATTTCAAGTGTTGGGACCCAGGCCGAATGGGGCCGCTCATCCACGGAGGGATTACTTATCCTTTTAGAGGGATTTCACATTCTTGCTATAGCTTCACCACTGTGTGCAGGGGGCAAAAGCCAAAAAGAAAAACATATTTGTCCTATCAGTATATCCTGTCGGTGTGAGTGCGTGCCGTGCACGCAGTGGTGGAAAAAGTACTTTTTTTAATGACTGAGTCCATATCAGTGTGGTTTGATTTGTTCATTTTACAGGACGACATCGCCCTAATCTCTGATACAGTCGAGAAAGGAAGGGAGCTACTACTGGCAGTAGAAAAGGAGTGCAGGAAGATCGGCCTCGAGCTCAATGCCAAGAAAACAAAGGTAATGACAGTCAATACCGAGGACAAAACCATTGCCACTAGAGACGGGATGGTTTGATTGATTGAAGTATTAACAGTTTGCAGAATTACAGTACATTTAAAGCACAACTCAATACAAAAACTGTTAACTGTGAGTGGACGACACCATAAAGCATTACTCTTGTTTTCAATTCATCATAACATCATAAAGGAGGTAAAAAGGGGGGAAAATATATACAGTGAGGGGAAAAGGGGGTGGGTGGGGAATTCAGGGAGCCAGTTTCGAAATGCAGCCGTCCGTAGGTGCCCTTTGAGAGCGGTTTTGAAGGAGTCAAGGGATTTGCATGTCTTAATGACTGTTGGTAGGGCGTTCCACATTTTGGTGGCATAGGAGGAGAAAGAATTTTGTCCCTTGTTTGTGCCGAATCTGGGTTGCACATGGTTTGTTGCACTCCCTCTGGTGTTGTGGGTGTGGACTTCGTTAACATTAAGGAAGTATTTATGGCCAGTTTGAAATCTTGGGGGACATGTCCCTGTTTGATGGAGAGGTTTAGGAGCTATAGAGATGGCCGAGTCTCTGAGAAATTTGGAGGGAATATTGTCATGGGGTTGAAGGGCTCTCAGTTTTTTAAGTACCTCCTCAGTTGTTACCATTCATCTTTACAAACACCTCCTAGGTTTTTGTAGTAGGCTTTGATGTGCTCTACACACCATGGGTTCCCAACCACTGGTACTAGTACCACTAGTGGTATACTTGAGCCCCCCTCTGCTGGTACTCAGAGGAGGTAGTTGTTCTGACCAAGCAATTGGTTGAAATAGACTCTCCAGCCGTGCTGAAATGAGCATAACATGAGCATGACCTATAGCCGTAAGATTGTAGGACGGAATAATCACAATAGAAATATATCAGTTGTGCATCAGAGCAGCAGCAAAATTGTCTTAGGAATGGAACAAAAACAAAACAATGTAAATAATAAATTACTGAGAGTGCGAGGGCAGTTTGTTAAACAGCGTTGTTGCAATGTTGTTTGTGTGAGTTTGTCGAGCTCAGGGCCTCAGGGCCTGGACTGCCTCAACTGAACAGGATCTGAAGGTTCGAAGAGCACTTGCCTGGAAAGCTGTTCATAGCTACTGTGGAGTCAGTACTGCTGTATGGGGCCGAGACATGGACCCTCACAGTACAACAGGAAAAAGCCCTGGATGGAGTCTACACAAGAATGCTACGAATGGCACTATATAGGTGTCACATGGACGGACCGCATCAGAAATGTAGAGCTCTATGGGGACCTACAACGGGTCACGGACAAAGTCAGAGAGAGAAGGATGAGGCTGGCAGGGCACTGCGTCAGGCAACCAGAACTTGAGGCAAGTAAATTTACTCTATATGGGAGCCAACCCAGGGCAAAGTCAGGAGGGGAAAGAAGTGTACTACCTATGTAGATGTGATGCAGCGCGACATAGCTTGGCTGACAACACTGCAGAACTCAAGAACCTGATGTTGGATAGGAAATTGGGCAGCGATCCAGGAATCCCAAGTTGGTGTTGGCTATAGACCTCACTCTCGCAGTAACAACAACAACTGCAACAAGACGTTAAACACAAACAATGTATTAAAACATGTTTCTGCATCATCATTCACATCCTATTGCCTTACTCATTGACTGACAGAATCCTGTAGCGCTCACTGGAGTGTGCCCCCTTATGGTGCAGTGGAGCTATAGCTCTGTATGTGTTGTCTGACTATTATAGTAGTAAAAGACTAACATTACATAAAGCAATGACAAAATGAAATACACTTATGCAGGAACCTTTATCCTTTTAACTATTTAACTTGTAATCCCATGAACTCTACTATGAACGTGAGTAGGAATTAATTATAATGAAATAAACAATAAGGGGTGTTTTAAGCTTAGGCCTACTTAGTTACTTTCCACCACTGCGTGCGCAAACACACACACACACACACACACACACACACACACACACACACACACACACACACGCGCACACACACACACACACGCGCGTGCACGCACACACACACACACACACACACACACACACACACACACACACACACACACACACACACACACACACACACACACACACACACACACACACACACACACACGAACATGTCATCTGACATGGCATGGCTTCACATCTTATCTACAGGTATGTATGACAGAGCCATTTACCTACTATGATTGGCCCGTGTATAATCTAGGGGACAGAAAAAACCAAAGCATCTTTTGTTTATTCACATGTATCATGATAGACACTGTGACCTAAATTACAGAAAAGAGGGCCATGAATATTTAATTACTGTCCCGTCTGCTAAATTGAACGTATAGCCTGCAGGTGGATTAAATGCAAATGAATATGAAAATACCTTGGATCAAAAAGAATATTCCATCATCAATCATTCTTTCAACTGAGGACAAAAAATATATTCTTTGAAGCAACATTTCATCCCAGCAGATTGTTTTTATTTATTTTGCACAGAATGACAAAGTTTTCTTTTCTGTCAGCTATAATGATGCTTAGTATAATAGATTGAAGATCAATCAATATGAGTAATATTATTTAGAATAAAATCCCAAGTGTTAGTAATGTACTAATAAGTTAATAACTTACTAATAAGGGGTCCTCATCAGCAATGTTTTACACTATGCGATACACACCAGGATGTGACCTTTGTCCCCTGCATGTTGTCCTAAATATGCAAAGAGAGTATAGTGAATGAGTCCCAGCCCCGCCTCACTCCTATTCCTCCAGAGTCCAGGCTATTAACATTTTAGAGGTCCCACCATCTGTCTCTAAAGGTTACTGTCCAAAGTAACCATTAGAGAGAATGAGAGCACACGCGCATCCTTGTTGTTTTAATGAAATTAGAAAGAATAAAGTATAAAATAGGGTAGATTTATCTAACATACAATTACTCCAACATAATGAACCTTATGGTTCATTATTTCAAAAAAAGGTTGTTTTTAATAGCTGGGAAGAAAGATTGCCACTGGGTTTAGGTATAGGGGAAGACATGTCACTTCCCTTTGGGTCATGCACCTGTCAGCTTGTAGAGCTGCTATTTTCAGCGCACGACACTGTTCATGTACGATGAAATAAAATAAAGCATGCTTTTCTTGCCTAATCTGTAGCATGTTACCTCCCACCCTGACCAGACCCTCCCAAATTTGCTTACCAGTATAAACAGAGATCCACGGACGATGTCATCATAGCCACAATACTCAAAACCACCCTCACCCACCTGGAGAAGAGGAACTCTATATAATATAATATATAGGTGGCATATGTTCATATGTGGATGCTGTTCATATGTATGAACAGCATCCTCATATTATGAGGATGCTGTTCCTACACCATTCAGTATTCATCACCATAGTCTCCTCTAACTCTGGTCCATATATATATGGACCAGAGCTAAGTCCCCTCCTGCAGACTCGACACCAAACTCCAGGGAACCAACGTGGCTGGATCCATGTACTTCCAGTCAGGCCGACACCATGCAGGTCGTGCTGATGGGGTCCAATGTCGAGGAGCCGAAACCCAATGATTTTACTCTCTTATACTTCACTTGGGATACATCTAACATGAATAAAGTATCTTCGGAAAGCTAAACTAAATCTACTTAGAAATTGTACAGAGAAAACATATTTTGTAAAAAGATTATTAGGGTGGTGTTTCTAACCGGAAGGTATCCGGTTCGCTACCTGATCCCCCATGGATCCATGCTTATGTGTCCGTGCTCCCAATGAGCTAAGATGGTTGTTTCCACCATGGGCGTGAATGTGTGTATGAATATGTGATGCATTTTCCATCTATTTTATAATTATTTTACAAATGTATTTCTGATTCATTCCCTTGTTTGTGATGTCAGTCACTTATTTTGACCATCTTTGCAGATAGATTGGTGTTTGGAATTGTACATGATGAACCATACAGTCACCATACATTAAGAGCCATAATTGAAAATGGTGATTAGGTACCCTCTAGTGGAGAGTAAAAATGTCTTTCTTTCTTTCTTTCTTTCTTGTACTTACAGTAGGCCTATACATTCATGCAGTTAGTCTATATTCCTCATTTAAGAATAGTTGAATAATAATAATAAATGGTCTGCCATCTCTGTTCAATTTCCTGAAATGTTAATAAAATGTAAATAATTAAATTAATTCATTAAAGTAATTAATTTCCATTCAATTAATGAAAGGAATCAAAACCAACATAATTCCTCTTATAGAAAGCATCTAATTTGTGATATTTGCATTTGTGAAATGTGTAATAAGGTTGGATAGTCTGAATATTGATAGCATTGATTTAGGTGTATATTGCAGGGCAATTTCTATTGATGAATAGAATAGATATGACTAGACATAATAATAATAATAATGGTAATGTATGCAGACATGAACAGAAACGACAGCAACCATTCATTCTTGACAAATATATAATTTCTTTCTCATAACAGCTGCACATAATAGAATTATACATTATTGCAAATAATGTTTAATATAATGAAAATACCCCTGAGACTTCTTAAAAGTCTGAAAGTGTTGATCTCAGACTTGGATAGATTGGTTCAACTTCAAGTCAAGTCAAATTAGCAGACCAAAATAAGCTTTGGGATGCTTTCTGCAAATAAATAAACAAATGTGCCCACTTGTCTTCTTGACATTATGGTTATATTGTATGTTTGAATTTTGGTTTGTACATTTTTGTGCCTTATGTGAGGTACAGAATATTGGCTAATGGCCTACAAAAGTTTTCACCTTGAATTTAATAATACATGCTTACTACAACATGCAACAACAAAACAAAAAATGTACAGTAAAAATGTACAGTGTACAAGTAAGCAAGCGCTGGGTTGAACAAAAGTCTATGCTGTCCTTCAAAATGGCAAAGCAAATCTATGACTTTTAGTCAGTAGTTGGTAGGCCAATGGTAGTCTGCTGTCTGCTTCACCTGTGCTCATGGTTCATACACAGAAGTGCAGGCTTTTTTCTATTACACATACAAGCGAAAAGCATGAGCACCTGGCATACTCCTGGAATACTCACACACTGACAAACTCACTGTTTTTTTTTAGATGAAAGCAGATAGTTAGGTCATTTAGACTGGAGTATGTATAGCCATCTTTTGGTCTCCTTGACCATTCCTGTCTGGATTTGAAATGTCATTTCTTTCTTTTCTTATGTGGAATATTCAAACTTCATGTTCAAGTGGTGAAAAGGTTTAGCTTTCCAAAAACGAGAGCCAACGCTAACAACAAAATAAACGAGAGAGAGAAAATACAAAACCAACCATATACGTTGATTCAGAGAAACCCATTCATACCTCCACCAGTATGGAAATGTGGCCCTGTCTCATCATGTCATGATATTTCATCATGTCATGTTAATTAATGCTAACTTAGCCGCTTGAGCTTTCGATAGAAGGCTGCAGCCACCAGTACAGCAATCACCCCTATCACACCGAGGACAGCCACTGAGATCCCCAGGCCGACTGCCTGACCCTTGCGAATACGCTGGGTAGAGGGGTCTGCACACAAGGGAGAATGACAACAAAAATCATACATCACAATGATCACACACATAGGGCAACAAAGCACCCAATGTCTTGTGAAGACAATACATTCATAAATAATGAAGTTAATAATACTGTTGTTTGGGGGGGGGGGGGATGCATGACTAAACTCGAAAAGTTCAGAGGAGCGCACAGGTCTCTGCCAGGCCGGGCTGTGTATTTCTGTGTCAGATGTGTCAGTTGTTGCGTGTAGCCATCAAGACACAAAGTGGATGCAGGTTGGGGGTGTGTGTGTGTGTGTGTGTGTGTGTGTGTGTGTGTGTGTGTGTGTGTGTGTGTCTTCCATTCCCTATGGATGGAAGAGAAATTGCTTTTGGCTCTGTTTGTTTATTTATTTAATGATTGTTTTTTTGGGCTTTTGTGCCTTTATTGATAGGACAGCAGGCTGACAGGAAATGGGGAGAGGGAGATAGAGGGTGACACGCAGCAAAGGTCGTCGGTATCGGGATTCGATTGGATGTCAGGCTGCATCAGCAGCCTATAGGCGCCCGGACCACTACCACGAAAACAACCACGACCCTATGGCCTTCGGCCATCCGGCCAGGCAGAGACAATAATTAAAATAATAATATTGATGCAAAATAGACTTACCGTTAAGCTGGATTACAGCGGCTAGAAGAAAGAAATGTGAGAAATACTCAAAGTTAGTATCCATGGTTCATTTTGAATTATTGTAAAATAGACTGAAATATATTTGATTATTTCTCTATTTTTATTTAGAGAAAGTGAGAAAAGGCATGAGAGACACACATGGACAGAATAGAAGATGTAGAGTTTAAATGTATGTGTATACATGCTGATCGACTGATGGGAGACATACTGTTCTCTGCCTGGGTTGCAATGGGTACCGTGAGTAAAGATGCCTCAGTGATACCATCGCGGATGATAGTGGTCTCAGCATCCCTCCTTCTCCTCCTATTATTGCACTGCTGTGGAATCAGAGCGAAAGAGACAGATTGGTTCACGGTAAAATCCTCGGTGACATTCATTTGTGCAATCTGAGTTAAATGAACACTGATTTGACTGTGCTATTGGTGTGAAAGGTTTGGCTTACTTTAAAGGTCTCACAGGTGGAGCGCTCACAGAGTCGGGTGATGCAGTGAAGGTAGTAGGTGGAGACCGTTTGGTTCTGCTGCTCAAGGAAGCGGAATGCAGGGAAATAGAAGCGGGCCTTCTGGCTGTCCCCGTTCTCCAACATGATTGTCATCGGATCTATGGAGCAACTTTTGGAAAAAGGCGAACCTCACCTCAAGCGCTCAATTGCACACAGATAGATACAGAAAGTATATTAATGATTGAAAATAAGTGAGGTGAATTTAAGAATAAAGGCTCCCCTGACTTGAGGTGGCTGTGTATTTACTGCACGAAAAGTGGAAAGGCTGTACAGATATGGAAGTGTTTGAATTTAATGTGGAATTCTGGTGACCATCGGGCAGAAACCGCGCCATCAGGCCTTGATCAAGCGAGAGGAAATAAGTTACGTTTGTAGAACAGTGATTATACAACTGTGCTGTTTTACTTACGAGACAAAGAGATTGAAGAAAGTAGAATTGTTGGGTTGAGGAGAGACTGAGGCATAGCACCGGTCCAGCAGAACATGGTACCTGTGCAGAAAAAGTGAGGTCCACAGCACCGAGTCAGAGACTCCAGGTCACAGGTGGAGTCCTCAAAGTCTATAACTAATTATTCAGTCGGACACACTAACCAGCAATATGCTGAAATAATAATATATCTACAGTATGTATCAGTGTATGCGTGTCCATACATACAATGCTAGCATGTGCAAGCAAGCATGCATACATACAATATTTGCATTCATATACAGACATAGATACAAATTATATACTGTACACACATACAGACATGCAAGCAAAGTACCTACAAATCAATTTCCTAATCATAAAAAATATGCATTGCTGTCATGAAAGAATGGTTTCTTACAGGGATGTCAGATTGGAGGCTTTCACCTGTACGTAGATTTTAGTTCGCAGTTCAAGACCCCGAGGTGGTATTATGAGGGGCGTAGTATAATTCAGATCCTGGCAAACAAAGAAGGCATGGCAATTAATATGAAAGTATTTGAAATGCAGATGTTCAAACTTCTAGGCTTAACAGTGCATAGAGCCTAATATCTGAGATATGTGAGCACGTTCCTCTTCATGGTGCTTACCCGTTGGCGTTTGCCAATTTGTGCAGCTCAGAAATCTATGTGTCAGTGCATGCATTTGAGATAGCACTACTGTGAATGTGTTTTCTCACCCGGAACAAGGCCATGCTCAGAGTACTGATGAAGCTCCCATTGTTGTCTTTCAAAGCAATGGAGGAGGCTGACCTGAGAGGGAATAGAGAAGCAACAGTGAGCGAAGGTCCATACAGAGAAGACAAAAGAGTGATTTATGCTTAGTTGTGTGCCAGTGTCGCGTAACCAAGTATGAATCAAGCTAAACACTGATGCATCCATCTCAACCCATTATGAATATCCTGCTCTCAATAGGAGTATGCTCAGGAAGTATGATAGACATTTACTGTATGCATGCTTAACGCATCGTAATAGCAATCCCTCTATATCATGCATTAAGACAAAATGAAACACTTACACATCCACCTGGGTGTTGTTAATGAGATACTCAAGTGGGTAGGCACAAGAGTAATAGTACTTGAGCTCTGCATTGTACGTGATCTTTCCAATGGTAGGATCCCAAGACCTGATCACTCCACTCACGTTGACTTCCTGGATGTTGGAGAAGTCCGAGAAAACCCCCGACCCTGGTGCACTTGTGGTCTGAGAAATTAACAACAGATTGTTAATGCAGTTCTGGAACATCAGACTGACACCAAGTGGACACTGTGCAGTGATGTGCATCGTACCTGCTTAGCAACAGTACACATTCAAGTTCTTAAGCACTAAAACCCTATAGCCTGTATACTTTGTTGATCGGGATCCCTCAGGGCCCTATATACTTGGCCCACACCTTTTTCCCCTCCACACCAAATATCACTGCAAGGAAACTGCCAATGTACAAGCTATATATGTCACAGAATATTCACCTCAGAATAGAGACAGGAGAAGTCACATTATTTTAAACTATTTTCAACTGCACAAGATGTGGTCTAATAATGGGGTGGCTCTGTGGATCTCACACTTCATGCGGCTATTCTATGATATCAGTCTTCTGTGACATTTGACTCCATATTTGAGTAAGGTTTCAGCCTGAATATCCGACTGCCATTATTACTTTTTATTATTATTATTTAAATATTTAACTTCTATTTAATTATTATCAAGTTAAATATTTCAAAAAGTAGCCTATAAATCTGGGAAAGAAATGTATGGAGATACTTCCATGGCCTACTGGCAGTGTGCACAAGAAATACAGACAGACAGACAGACAGACAGACAGACAGACAGACAGACAGACAGACAGACAGACAGACAGACAGACAGACAGACAGACAGAAAATGGCAGACATCTGTGCCCCCAGGACTTACCTTGAACTTACTACCACAGGCATTTCCTTCTCTGATGGGGAAGCTAAATCTCAGCACCGGAGGAGCCACTGAAGTGTCCAGCGTTCCTTTGCAGCCCACGTTATCCATAATATGGTTCAGCACCAGCAAGCTCCCATTGTACCCAGTGTACATAGCTGGGCAGATTAGAATGGCCAGTTCAATGCTGTTGGTCCCACAAGACACTGATATATCAGTATATTCTGTTGAAGAGGATCAGACAGTAATGTTACTGAGTGCATCATCAGATCATTTGCTATGCAACATAACTTTAGGAGAGGATGACATTCAGGTGAGGTCATTTCAATGACATGCTGAGGGTGAGTATTATATTGCATAATAATTACCGGTATATTAATAACTAATAAAATAACTAATGTGTGTGTGTGTGTGTGTGTGTGTGTGTGTGTGTGTGTGTGTGTGTGTGTGGCTTGCGCGCGCGCGTGTGTGTGTGTGTGTGTGTGTGTGTGTGTGTGTGTGTGTGAACTTATTTATTATTATAAATATTATTAGTATTGTAGATGATGACATTCAAGTGGACTTTACAATGAATAAACTATGACCCAAGTTGTTGTACAAATTAAGTCAGTCCCCTATTTTAAATTAGAACTTAACAACATATGAACTTATCTTAACCCATTTTGTATATTGTTATAATTTAGCTATTGAAAAATAGCAGATCTACAAGCTCACAGCGCACCACCGAGTGGCGCGCTATGAGCTTGTAGGTCTGCTATTTTTTGAAAAATCGTGAAAATATTTATTTCAGAAAACTGGAGGATTTAGAAGAATTTCTTTTAGTTTTGAGGTCAGGCCTAATAAATAAAGAACCGCTCCATGGTATGAGAATAAATGTTAGTCCTTTACCTGGTCTCCTACCAAATGATCCGCATTCAGTTAGTGTAAGGGCCTCTCGGCCCGCAATCCAAAAGGAGCTCAGGATGAGGAAACAGACTAAAGCCATGTCACCGGAATGGCCTCTGTGAAATGCTGAGGTAAAGATAAAAGCAAGCAAGCAAGCGGAAGATGAAAATCCAAAACAGTGTACAGCAAAACATTTGTAGATCCAGTGAGGTGCGTATGGATGCTGAAGGTCCAAAACAAGCTGGATAATCCAATGTTGTCAAGCAATGAAAGTCTTATGCTGTGTATATGCAAATACCTCAGCTCAGTCAGATGCTTGTGTCTTACCTCTTCAGTCTCTCAGTTGTGTCGAGGTGTGTCCACAGTGGTCTGTCTTATATATGGCAAGCGGAACAGCTGTCAAGTTGCAATGCTGTTTTAGGATTGGATGGAAACGGGGTCAATGCCATTTTGGTGGAGCTGCCTCAGTTTGCTTAAACAATTCACTTTTGTGGTTGAGGCACCATGGTACTTTCCTTGAGGCAATTGGTGAAACCCAACACAGTCACCTTCAAAGTTACATGGCTAAACAATGTCAATGTCACAAAGTGGCTTTGTGGCATTGTGTGTGCAATGAACTCCTTTACATACTAATATGAAACTTAATAAAGTAAGAAAGTGTATGGTTCATAGTCTACTGGGACTATGAACACAATGAAAAGGGAGGTCCTGTTTCCCCATATAGCTGTCTATAGGTTTAATGTGTCCGGTCCTGAACCTGAATGACCCAAAAGTTTGATGAATTAGCGCAAATGATCACTTCGAAATTCAGGTGTTAGCTCAGCAATTTTATAGTTTGAAGGATGTCACTAATAATTAATTTTAATTATTAGTGAATATTTTATTATTAAAAAAGTAATTTAAGTACCAATTATGTGTACGGTATGTGATTGTGAAAATAATAATAATAATAAATGTAATAATAATAATAATATGAGGAATGTTCAAGCCCACTTCTTACTTAATCATTGAGTAATTTTGCTGTAATTTAGCTAGTGAGTCAAAACACAAGGTCCCAGCAGGTAAACAGATCATCTTCCACATTCAAGTTTTGGGAAATGGGTGAAGGACATTGGAACATGATCTTGTCAAGTGAGTCACCTGGGAAGAGAAGTCATTTTCACTGATTAGGGTCAAATCAGGGTATCAGTGTTGGCCTCGCTCTTTTGTCAAAATGTATAAAACTATGAAGAGGATTACGGACACCGTACTTACATTGTCATAGTTATGACGTGTACACTCCAAACGGACTGAATGCCCTCCTGTCCTCACATGATCATTTCTGAGTTGTCCCTCAAACACTCCCTACGACATATCATATTTTCAGGTCACTCAAAAGAATAAACTTCCTGGCTGTGGTTTCTCATGGAACTTCAGTTGAACTTGGGTTCAACTGAATTAACCCTACCCAGTATATGCTCTTTGGAAGGAAAGTTGCACCAGTTTTCAATGATAATATAATAGGCCTACCTCGACTACACAATAGTGACTTTTCTTTAATCGTTCTCAATTCTTCCATATAAAAAACACATTATGTTAATTATAAGTATGTTTTAATGTTAGAAATTCATCCAAATAAACTAAAATATTTGATATATCATATTGTATCATAGTATTCTGTTGTTTGGGGCATACTGGCATAGGGAATTGTTCACAAAGATAATCCTAAAACCTATATGAAGCATTGTGACCCAGTCTTCACCAGGGTCATTGTCAGCAGTACTAGCTTACACACCTGTATTGTGTTGCATTAATGAGTTGAGTGGGAGGATATTATCAGTGTGCAAACATATTTGGTAAAAAACAAAACAAAAAGGATGTGGCATCATCAGTAGAAGAGCGAGAGAGGAGGAGGGATGTCTAGAAAAAGTGCTCATCAGCGCATAGGTCTCCGCCCAGCCAAGAAGGTAGTTTGTTACTGATGTGGATGTGTTGGTGTTATTGTAGGCCTACTTGATATGTCAGCTGGGTTCGACTGGGTTCGATATGTCAGCTGGGTTCGACTCCCGAGCGCGACATCATTTGCCTCGTGTCACTCCCCATCTCTCTCTCTCCCCCTTTCTTCTCTGTCTACTGTTCACTATCAATAAAGGCATAATTAAAAGCCCCATAACAAATCTTAAAAAAGGGGGGGAGACATGGAAGAGGAAGGATGGATGGGGTTTCGGGAATGATCAACGTATGGAATGTCAGAACCGGTCCTGACATATATCCTGCACATACTAATATTGATGACATCAGAAATCAGCTGGGGTCATATTTTGTCTGAGAATCTATGCTATATAGGTTATGATTTTACCTGCAGTAGGCAAGTAGGCTTACTGGGCTACTAAGAAAAATATTATCATCATATCATTATCATATCATATCATATCATATATCATATCATACTATAATTAACTCAATGTCTGAATGAATGAATGTCTGAATGTGTGTGTCCTCTGTGACACATTTTATTAGGTTCCTGTGTTTTTGTGCCTTTGATATATTTCTGTACTTTTTCACATACAATACATACTTTCTCATAAACAGTTGAGCTTGACCCTGGTTGTCTAATTGATCGTCGTATTTTAATTTCATCATTGGATGATGTTGCATTTTCGCTGGATTGTCGCTGCACAATGGTGTCTAAATCTCTTTTCATTGTGAAAACTTTCCTGCACTTGATATTTTATTTTGGGGATTTCATTTGGAGGCAAGTTATGTGCAATATCCAGAAGGGGATGAAATTCACGGATCTGGGCAGCTTGTAATAACGTAGCCCATGAATTTAAGTCCCTCGGTTCTACTCAGCCATTGGAGATTCCAAAGAACTGTGTACAACACAGTCAGTGGACTCCTGCCTATTGATTACTGGTCTCTGATCTGGTTCCATGCTTGCTTGCTAGCTAATGCTTGCTTGTTAATGCTTGCTTGGTTTCTTGCTGACTGGCTTGCTCACTGCTCTGTGACTGAGTGGAGATTGGAGAAACAAATCTAAGCTCCAGTCAAACTGGGGCTTAAATAGGGCTGGCTTGATTGCAGGATGATTGTCTCCAGGTGGTGTCCACCTGCCAGGCAGGAGGCCCAGACACGCCCACTCCCAGAACTAGGTCAGACTGTGAGATGCTCATTTTGCTCAACAAACATATAACATAAATTACTATCAGTGAAATGAAAGATATTAATGATATTTACATGTGAACAGTAACTTGTAACTTTCTGCAGGGTAATTTCCCAGGGGTGGGGGATCATTCTATGTCATACTTACCTACTTTTTGTTTAATAATTGTTATATTTCAACATCACGGAGTCTTTTGGGTACACTGTAATGCTAAATGCAAGTCTCTAAGTCTAAATGTAATATGGTGGGAAATATAGCCCATTTTGTGACCAAAGGAAAAAACGAAAATACTAATAGGACCTATTTTTTGAATTATTACTCTTGTATACCTTTATTCTATAATCCCAATAACCATTTTTTGTCATTACAATGTTTTATAATTCAGTCCCCATCAATTCCAGGTATAGTTTAATGTATTAACTTGTATTATAAGGATATTATATGAAAATGAGAATTTCGGTTATTTCTCATATAAAAGTGGTGGTAACAGGTAGAAAGCTACCAAGTTGGTAGTGCTACCACGGCTTACTTAAATGATACCATGGGCATGTGGGAACATAAAAATCATCATTAGAATTTGCCACCAGAATCTATTATATCAACCCCACTGGCCCATGTACTAGATGTGGGGGGGGGGGGAATATATGTGAATAATTGTTTTGAAATTACTGTGAATTTAATGTTGTAAAGAAAGCTGATTGATTGAAACCTTTATTTCAGGGGAATCCAATTGAGACCAGGGTCTCTTTTTCAATGGCGCCCTGTATACAAACAAGAACATTTACGGCAATGATTTTACATAGATGACATGGACACACAGTACAACAAATATAATACACAAGCACATACACACAGAAACAAAACCTTATAACCAAATATTACAAAAAGCAGGTGCATATATGCCTTCCTCTAGTGTGAGGTCAGTTAAGAGTATTTTAAAAGTAGTAAAGGACATTCAACTTCAATTTGTTTTGACAATTATTCCATAAATGTGGAGCATACACCCTGAAGGCAGTATCTCCCAATTTAGTAGTAGTTTTTGGTACCTTCAATAAAATCATATCTTGTGATCTGGTACCATGAGCTGATGTATTGAGCTGTCAAGGCCTTTTGAAACTTCATTACTCATTCATCAGTTTTAATATAAACGATGCACATAAGGAAAAAGATCATTCACAGTCAAGACTTCTATCTATGATATAGCCGCTGTATACACCTTACACTTTTATCATTTTGTTCAGTAATAACGGATGTGTCACAGATTCAGCAGGTCATCCTTCAGTGGTCCTTATTAGATTTAAAATAAAAATCATCTTACTGTACTATAATGTTTGTGTTTAAATATTCTTCATTTAATGATGTCACAGTAGCCCACTTGAAAGAATGCATTTGGTTCAATGTAACAGATCCTGTTCCAAACAACAGATTGCAAGTATAGCCTACTGAGGTATTCAATAGTATTTACTATTTTCTATCAGGACCTACAGAAGGCCAGCTTTAACAAAGAATAAAACACGTCACTTTAAAAAATAGATATAGAAAAAGATATATATATATAAAAAAGAAAAGAAAATACAGAGTACTACCCAGGCAGTGCCCGACTGGCATGATGTGACAGGACATGAGTCCTGACACACACACACACACACACACACACACACACACACACACACACACACACACACACACACACACACACACACACACACACTGGCCATTCACTGGTTATGCATACATGCAGGACACATGCAAACAAACACTTAATAAAAGCAAGCAGACATTAATAAAGAGATAAAAAATGCAATATAGTATAATGAATACCACTCATGTAGATTGTAAATAGACAGTTTATTACATGCGTGGCACATGTAAACGCACAGAACTCAATCTGTTCATTTGAAGGTGGGGTTCCAGGATCCTGAGGATGTGACTGTGGGTAGGCGGGTATTATGGAGCAGGCGGACTGAGAGCAGGAAAAAGCTGATACTGAGCCCACCTAGGATAACCACGCCCGAGAGCAGCGCACTGGTCACTGGATTCATTGGCAGGGAGGTGTTACTAGATGCAGCTGAAAGATAACAGAAACAAACACAGAAACTTAACAACTACTGTATGCAATCATTGACATGACCTGATAGCTAATATAGCTGCATTTTCAGGTTTGTGTGTGTGTGCTTGCGTGCATGCGTGTGTATGCGAGCTACATTCACTCCATACCTGAATGTTGGTTAACAATGTGTTAAAGAAAGCTTACCAAGTCGTGAGTTGTTGGCTGGTGTTTCATCTGTAAATATTGAGACAGTGTTCATTAAAATGTTTTTGACAAAGTACTCAATTATGAATAAATATAAAAATATAGATAGTTCATATACTTTCTTATTCACAGCCACCTATTTTTTGGGGTAGAAAAATAGAGTTTCAAACGATCTGACAACTTTGATACATTTCTAGAAAATATAAGGGAAATTAAGCCCAGGAATTTGTGGAATTTGGGAAAACTGCACAATTTCAATATAGAAATAATTTCAACTTTTCTTTGGTTTTCCCTTTTTCTTTTTTAGGTGGGTGAGGGCTTAACACAAACAAGCAATAGGCCTACTAGGTCTAGTCTTTAAGTATTACCATTAAATTGAATTAATATGCACTGCTGAATGCAGTGCACTCTTCCATCACATGTACAGCTTTAGAACAAAGGGAAGAAGAGCTCCATGGGTCAGGTGGCTCTCTAGACAGGTGCTCTTTGTTGGAACCGGTTAGCTTTATAAACCCAAAGTCCAGTGGCAGAAACTGTATACTATAGACCAACAAGGAAGAAATCCAATGCACTGTGAATCCTGTTCATCAAAATGTGTTGATCATTCAATATGAATTGAAATAAAAACGTATTGGACTGCAATTAATACCACTGGGGTGAGAAAGCAGCATCTCTTGGACTTTGTGTCAATTTGTCAGCATCCCATAAAATAGGAATTCTGTGAAATTGCAATCCTCTGCATTCAAAATATATTCTCCCATCACATTAGTGCCAACTCACTGTCTAAGGACTGCATTCTTTCAGGAAAGTCTTGACTAGAGTGACTATTTTCATATGTATTATAATATTTCAGATAGTAGCAAAAATCAAAGTACACAGCAGGCGTTGTCCGACCGGGCAAGTGCTCGTTTGAGAGTGGACGGAACAGTCTATAAACACGACACGAGATATCTATCTATACACCTGAACGTGGCCAGAGTGCTCCATCATCTGGTCTGTGGAATGTTAAATAAGAGCACTGTTTACCTATAATGTGCTGTTGCTACACTTGCTACACATAAAATATAAAATAGTTGAACAACATGTGTGAAACCATAGTCATATTCATAGCCATGTAGGCAAAAAAGGAATAATCTAATACATTTTTAATTAAAAGGTAATTGAAAGGTAATCATAATTTTATAATGGACGATTTACTTTTCGGGCAAGTGCCTCTGAGACCTTAGTATCAAACTGTCAACCCCTGACACAGCTAATAACTTGTTAACATAACATCTTCTGCTATAGCAGTTAAACGTGTGGGATGTAGCTCGATTGAGCATGCTAATTGAAGATTTTTAATGAATGACTCATAATTTTTTGTAAAACATTTATTTTATAAACATTTACAAACATGACACGTGGCTAGGTATGAGATTTCCAGGGATCGGCACGCAAACGGGAAAATGGCTCATGTGATGATGCCATGATGATGGAAATGGACCGAGGAGAAATTCAGGGATACTTCTAGGCAGTAGGCACAGCAGAAGAGATGGGGGACTTATACAGAGAAATGTAGATGCGACATGCATGTGACTGTGGATGAAGTATGTTAATGCCTCTGTGTGTGTCTGGGTGTGGGTGTTGCTGTGGGCCATTACTCACCACTCCTGGTGATGATGGGTCCTGCAGAGATGATGGCCTCCTCAGAGGCTGGCCTAGAATCTGGCTTCTGCTCCACATCCCGCCTACGGCGTCGACCACAAATCTAGCAATTGCATTTTCAGACTATTAAAAAGCACATTTCATTGTAGGACATGCAGCAGTAGTTATTCATGTTCACCTTGTCTGTTTGTCTGTTAGCAAAATAACACTGGGCCAGATGTTCAGGGCAGCCTGCTGATGTTCATGTGTAAATCTTCTCTTTGGGCGCAAATAGATGATTAACATTGAGTTGAAAGGGTCAAAGGTCAAAATGTCATAATTGTTGATACAGTATCTCAGGAATGAGGAGTCTTAACACTTTCCCTCCCTAACACAACTTACACGGGTACACAGGCTTTAGTTACGACACTATCTGACAGTCAATCAGTCAAAAGAAGAAAAACAACAAAACCTAACCTGCCATTTTCTTCTTCTTTCTAATTATTTGTTTGGCCCGAAATTTTTTGTTTGTTGTCATGATTTGTCACAACTCCAGTTGGCTTTGTACGAGGCTTAAAAGGTCTTTAAATAAATACTTTTTGAAATGTCTATGAGCTTGAACAGGGAATCATTTCCTGGGCCCCGGTAGGGGGCGGGACTGCGACGCTCTATGATGTCATGCTGTGACATCAAATGACATCATAATGTCTAAATTCTGTCTGTAAACAAAATAACTCAAGAATGGATAGGCGTATTTTCAGCGAACTTGGTGGGATTGGTCGCAAGTAAGCTGTCCTGGAAAGATGAAGGTCAAAGGAAAAGGTCATGTGTGATGGAAATGGACATGGCATAGGCTACAGGTTTACATGGCTTATACTATCCATTAAGTCATATTGTTATTTACAAGGAGCCATGTAAAGACTTTCGGAGAACCTACCTATACTTACCGGTATGAGCATGATGCAGTCATCCACCCGGCAAAGCTTGGTGACGCAGTGCAAGAACACTGTAGACATCTTTTGATGTCTGTGTTTAACAAAACGGAAAACCTCAAAGGCAAAGCGACCCATCTGACTGTTCCCATTCTCAAAAACTGTTGTCTGTGGGTCTTTGTGGCAGCTGTTTCAAAAGAGAACAACACATTCATATTACAGTGTACATAAAATGCATGCACACTGCGCACACAGACATGGAGACTATAAGCTGCTATGTTTAAATGTCCATTTGAGATACTTTCCAGCCTTGCAATAAGCCTTTTAGAGTTCATTAATTTATGTATGGTGGTCTGGTGAATAGGCAATGGGGCACTTTTCTTTTGACCCCGGCATTATTTGAGAAAAAGACAGATTACCCAAAGAAAAGGTCATAACGCAGTTCATCATTTGGATTCCCTGAGGGGGTTGTGTAACAGTAGTCCATCAAGATATTCCATCTATGGAGAGACAAAACCGTGAGGCCTTGATGGAGAATAGAGATCTAGCCACACAAGGAATAGTACTGATCTGTCATTCTCTGCTGTGGAATGGCGCCTTCACACAGTATAACAACATAATGACAGAATCAATGAAAAGAAAACCATAGAGCTGGCTGGAGCGGAATTGGAAGAGATGGGGATTCAAAAGTGTTGAGGTTGTACTACTTTACCAGTGTATGATAAAGAACTATAATGTAATACATGTCAATGCTCTAGGAGTCTAATGGTTAACCATCACTTGGGAGACTCTGCAATACCATGGATATAAAATATTTCATACCGTTTATCTAAGTTTGTGGCTTTGACAGCTGCAAACACTCTGGTTTTTAAAGCTAACCCTGCCATTGGGATTGAGAGATGCTGGTAGTATGTTGAGTCCTGTGGAAAAGACAGAATTATAAGAAAACCAAATCAAATGCTATATATTTGGATTTTCTTTTATGTGACACAATATAGCTGCCAGGTTTGCAGGAATTATTATGCTTTTCACATGATCAAACCTAATGTCATACTCACATTGTATAAGACCATACTAAGAGTGCTCACAAATGTACCGTTGCTTTCCTTCACAGATATTGCAGCAGATGACCTATGAAAAGGTAGTTTGAGGTTATCATTATTATGTATTCACATCATTAACACAGTAATACACACAATTAATACATCATATTAAAGGGGTGCATACTTAGTTTAGACTAGTCATTGCTTAGACATGGGTTAAGGTTAGGTTTAGGTGTGCTTCCCCGTGGGAGGTTAGGTTTAGGGTGAGGGTTTGAGATAGGTTGTAGTTGTAGGAGTGACTAATGACTGGTCTAACCAATGACTACCGGTAGTCTAAACCAAAAACTGTCTAAACTAAGTACTGCACCCCATATTAAATTATTTAAAAGGTAACGTATGCAATGCATTTGAGCTACAAAGGGGAGCTTCTAGTAAATGCAAAAGATAATTTTATTATCGAACTATTGTCCCAAAAATAAAAGAGCAAAAGAGAAGATGTGAATAATCACATATGGATTTCAAAGTATAAATTCACTGTAGATCCAGATTTTCTGGATGGAACTCACGATGCCAACTGTGAGTTGTTGACCAAGTACTCTAGAGGGTAACTGCAGCTGAATTTATACAGTAGCCCAGGCAGGTAGCTAATAATGGTTGGCGGGTCGGGAGTGTCAATATAGCCAGAGATATTCCCAATCTGCACGAGAGACATGTTCCCATAGGCATTGGCCCCATAGGCCGTGGTTACCTGTGGAGAAAGTGTTTTACAGATATATTATTTTATTATTAATTATTTTCACTTTAAAAGTTTTATTCCGATAATACTGCCATATTGCTGAGGCCTTGCAAAGACCTTTATCCCCCAGGATAAAGTGTCATCGTCAAACATGTTGCTATCTAAGCAAAATATCTCAGATGCAACATAGATTTGGCATATAAATTAGGCTTAAAACTGTAATTTTCCTAGAGAAGGTGTCAATTCTATTTCAATTAGTATTGTAATTATAATTGGTACGAGGCCCTGTTCATACGCTGCAGCTGACTGTGTGCTCCTTACCTCAAGAGTGTTCCCGCAGAACTCCAGAGTATTGAGGCTAATGCTGAACAGCACCGCTGTGGGGAAAGTGTTGTTGTTGATGTAGCCCCTGCAGTGGCCATCACCATGCCGACCGTTTAATGCCAAGTCTGCATCAGTATAACCAGAAAACAACACTGGGCAGAAGTTGATCTTCAAGGTAATGGTTTGAACCCCACAGTACACACTAATGTCCCGCTCCGCTGGAGAAATAGAGAATTAAGGACAGAGTGTAAAAAATATAGAAAGTGAGTGGACCATACTGAAATAGAAGTTAAAAAAAAGATGTGGAAATAAATAAATAAATAAAGCTAAAAGAGCTGGTGGTTTAGAATCCACATTTTGGAGAGGAGAGAGAATGACAGGTCTGACATTTACACAATTACATAAAGCTATTTATTTTGAGTATTCTCACCAGGAAATCTGCTGTGGTAGTTGGCATCACAGTTGTATCCATTGAATTGCGTGGAGACTGATGCAATCTTACTCATCATTAGGAAAATACAGAACATTTGCTTCATTTCAGCACCTGTGAGAGGCTTACTTACTGTCATCTTCAGAATGTCAACATTGCATCAACCAATATTCCTCAGGTTACGGCATGGATTTTCGATATTCAAAAGAATATTGCACTGCCTTCTGGTTTCTTTCTAAACTATTATGAATCGTACCCCCATCAAATGTTGTTCCCTCTACACACTTACTTCTCTTGTCACGTTAGCCCCAAACCTCAACTGCTCCACCCCTTTTAAACAAAGGTGCCCCCTCTTTGCAACTCATTCCCCCACTCCCTTTTCTCCGCTATACCTCACTCTCCTTTTGCCTACTCTCTCCACTCATTTTCTGCCTCATCTAACACCAAAGCAATTGACCCAAATCCCTCTTACCTTGGTTTGTGATGAGTGAAACATTTGTCACTACACCACATACTGTAGTTTGAAGGCATGAAATGCCCCAAAAGGAAAGTTAGCCTCAGAAGGTTGTGTGTGTGTGTGCGTGGCTGCGTGCGTGTGTGTGTGTGTGTGTGTGTGTGTGTGTGTGTGTGTGTGTGTGTGTGTGTGTGTGTGTGTGTGTGTGTGTGTGTGTGTGTGTGTGTGTGTGTGTGTGTGTGTGTGTGTGTGTGTGTGTGTGTGTGTGTGTGTGTGTGCGTGCGTGCGTGTGTGTGTGCGCGCGCGCGTGTGTGCACATAAAAGGAAAGGAAAAGGAAGGAAAAGGAAAAGGAAAGTTAGCCTCAGAAGGTTGTGTGTGTGTGTGCGTGGCTGCGTGCGTGTGTGTGTGTGTGTGTGTGTGTGTGTGTGTGTGCGTGCGTGCGTGCGTGCGTGCGTGCATGTGGGAAAGACAGAGCAGCGTATTATCCAAAAGACCCTGTACTACAGAACATGGGAAACTTCATCAGATCTGAATGGCCTGGACAAATCTTTTCACAGTGACCAGAAACTTGAGCGGACTCAGAGGGTTCCCACTCATCTCTCCTCGGTCTGATCTCTGTCTGTCAAACAACACAAACAGCGGGGCCTCAGCAGGGGGGCCGACCCCCGAGTCCAGGAATTAAGCTGTCATCGGCTTATACACAGAGCGAGCTGCGGCCTACATTCACATGAACATAAAAGTCAACTGTGGTCTGATGCAGGGCTGTGTGTAGGTAATTGTGAGGCACAAGGCATCACTTAGAGAAAAGGTATTCTATGGCATATGTGATAGTCACAAATTGATTTTGGTACACACAGAGAGTTGTGCTCTGTACATTCTTTTTTTTAAATATATGTTTTGGAGCTTTTTGCCTTTATTGATAGATTACAGTAGTTTGACAGGAAAGAGGGAGAGAGATGAGGGAAAGATACACATCAAAGGTCATCGGGAACAGGACTCAAACCCGCGACACGCTGTCAGCCTAGTTGCCTGGTCCGCTGGCCCAGGCCATTCTCTGTATGTTACTTTTCTACTAGCTCTATGAGAACCATTGATTGATTGATTGATTGATTGAAGTATTTATTAACAGTTTGCAGAATTACAGTACATTTCAAGCACAACTCAATACAAAAAACCTTTTAACCGTGAGTGGACGACCCAATAAAGCACTACACTTGTTTACAAGAGGGTCCACCTTGTTCAATTCATCATAACATTTAGAGAGTCGGAGAATATACACTTCTATATAGCCAAAAAACTGGAAATCATCATAAAGGAGGTAAAAAGGGAAAAGAAAACATATACAGTGAGGGGACAAAGGGGTGGATGGGGGGATTGAAATTTTACGGGGCCAGTTTCGAATTGCAGCCGTCCGTAGGTGCACTTTGAAAGGTTTTGAAGGAGTCAAAATGTTTTGTGCTATGCCTCTGGCTGAGCCATCTGGCAACTCTTGTATTAAGGACAACTTTAAAGGTCTGGGTCTGGGATTGTCTTGAACATAATAAAGTATTGATTGTAAATGTAAAATATCATGCTATTTGGAACTTTCTAACTGTTTAGCAACAGTACAGACACATAATTAAATTCTTGTTGGAAGTGCTACCCATTTGTTCACGTTTGGATCATTGATTGTGCATTTAAGCATGGGATAATTTATGACAAGGCAGTCATTGTTGAGAAATGTATGCCACGTGCGGCCGTAAAGTTGTACCATCCGTCCAGCGCAACACGGTTGCCTCAGAAAAGGATTCATCAAATAGAATCCATTTTCAGTTACTGCATTGCTATTTTTCGGTTCGAATGTTTTCAAAAACATTAAAGCTATAACGTGTAACTTTTTCAATAAAACAAAAGTTCAATTTGATATAATTATTGACTGGCAAAAGTTTCACAACACCCACTCCATGAATTGAAAGCCTTTTCTAAATATATGTTCTATTGAAAGTGGGCAGCACAAAACACGTTTGACACAACCCCATTTCCATTCGAAGTTCAAATGGAACAATTACGAGCTCATGGGTATATAGTGCAAGAATGAACTAAAGACCTGCAATGATGGTAGTGACCAGCAGTGAAATTACCCAGTAAGGCTTTACTAATGGATTGCATTTTATAGCGCTTTTCTAAGCACTCAAAGCGCTTTACATACATTGGGAGGTGAAGTGGCGAACAGTCGACGCCATGCAGCGTAATCACTTCCCACATTCACACACCGATGGTGGCAAGTTAGCACCGAACGACTCACGGCAGCATAAAATCAAGCAGTGCAGCAGTTCTGAGCCTTTGATTAAAGTGTTTTTCTGTGCCCCAGTCCCTTTATATCTACATACTCAATTATAATTAACATTTTTTTCAATGTATTTTTTATATTCTGTTATTGACTGCTGTAAATGTATTGTCACAGCCCCCTGTAGTTTGGCCTATACTAGGGCCTGTGTGGTTTGTTAGGTAGGCCTAGTCTTGTGTTTTCCACAGGTCCTGCCGAGTTGCCAATCGGGTGCATTGGGAGCACCTGGCCAGTGTTCCCAGGGTGCACTATAAGAGGCTGGGTGTGGCCACACTCAGGCTCTCTCTCTCCTTCCATGAGAGCAGCAGCATCTTTGCTCCATTCAACACTACACCCACCACACATCCACTCTCACTACCCACACTCTACTGATTAACACACTCCACCTTAGTACTCTAGTATTGTTTGATTCATATGTTTGTTTATATTGTGCACTTTTAAACAGCCGTGTGTCTTCCTCCTTTGTTATGGCCCAAGAGCCAGGTCATAACAGTATTTATGTGTCATTTTTTACTATGGATTTATAAGATACTATGCCTTTGCCTACCTGTAGGGCTTCCCTCTCCATGGTAACAGCCTCTCTGAGTTCCTCTATATAGCTTTTTATGCTATATAGCCTTTACCATTGCTTGTTGTAAACCAGATACCTGATGAAGGTCGTTTAGACCGAAACGTCATCTAATAAAACTGCTGCTCTATAAGTGAAAGACCCTTTTCTTCTCATGATTCCCATTTGGTTGCCGGCTCCGACACACCTGTCCTTGTAGGAGTGCACAAGGCCTTTTCGTTACAAAACATATTTATTTGAAATAGTTTTGGGTCTTTTGTGAATGATTTTGAAATAAAATCTGAATGAGTGTTCTTTGTCACATCACAGTTTACAAGTGCTAGCCTATCATGCACTACATCGTTTTGTAGAATTATGAGGGAAGAGGATAGAGGTATAAGTGGGAGCAAAGAGATAGAAAACAGGTTAAATGGAACAAATAAAGATATACAGATAGCGTATGTGAAAGCAGATATGTACATGATATTTAGAATGTTAGCATTTCTCGGGAAGAAACCACCTAACTCCAAAATGTTAAATTTTCAGAAAATTAAGAAAACCTTATAACATTAAGGCTCTTCAGCTCAGGATTGACCATTACCATTTATTGCAAAGCTATTGCATTTAGTTTGGTGGTGTGGCTCTGCTCATATGAGATTACCTGTGCACCAAGACAGAAGAATCTGATGTCATCAACCCCCAGAGCAGAGCAAAAGACATTACATACATACATTACAACATAACTTTCAATGAATGCCATATACCACATATAGACACATATCACATGATCATAGTACAATCCATAAATCACATAATAATCACAGAATCACCCATTATGAACTAAATGCCACAGGGAGGAGGCTGGGGAGGTGGAGGGAATTTGAACACTGACATCTGAACAACCATTTTGTCAGCTAGAGTGAACACAGTAGTGGGTGACTGACTAAAAGCATCACCTGATTGTATTTTGGGCATGAGTGAGTTAGCTTGCGAATAAGAAACAGATGGACTGATTAGTGGGAGTATATGAATGAACTATTAGCGAATGAATGGTCTGTAGGCCTATCTATCGCTGTGCTGGATATTTTGAAAACAACGCAATACTTCCTCATCAAAGTTGGTGTTGTGACTTTATACTGTATATTGTCAATTACTTGCATGAGAGGGGGAGCGCACGGGTGACTGTTTCATCGCGGGGCGGAGTATAAATTATACTTGATAGGCTGCAGGTGCACGTGCAGGCGTGCATACGCAGGCTCTGCTGCCGTGATCATGAGCGCACCTCCCGTTCTTTTGACAGCGACTGGATGTGTGGTTTTGAATTGCTATTATTCTTCACACACAACAGAAACCGAAGGATTATACATTTCAAGGGCGAGAGATCACAATAAAAATCCTAATCATTCTTCCTCCACACTGTAGTGCGGCAAATAACCAAACCAATTGTGCATTTTATGACTAAAGCATGAAACTTTCAGCATATCACATTTACACACCCCAAGGTTTGATTTCAGACGTGGAACACTTTCTGACCTCTGGTGACCTTCAGAATTGCATTTCAGCACGTTTTGTCGTCCCCCCCCCCCCCCCCATTTTGATGATTTTGAATGTGTGTGTTTGAAGCACCCGGATTTACGTGACGTAAATAAACTAAATCACTTCCTGAAGACATCAATTTATTAATTAGTCAGCTCAGCTGCTACATTTTCATTGACTGAAGAGAAGGTACCCCATTGGAAGGAAAGCCATTGATATTGAGCTCCTTGAGGAGCTCAATGGCTCAGATTTTTACGCGGAGGAGGGAACACGTCCCCAGCGGGAATTGAACCCTGGAACCCAGAAAATAAAGTATTTGCATCGTGACTACGAGTTGTGCCACCTCTCCTCCTTTATGTTTAAGTTTGTCTCAGGTCAGCACCTGTACCTCCCCACTATTGTTGTGCGCTCCTAGCCTCCTACATCTTTGTTTGTTCTCCCACCTGTGAGTAGACAATGACATTTTTGGTCATGTGGTACGGTTGTTTAACCACATGAACCCTAGCATCCCTATTCTGGGGCGAACATTTTTTAGAGCTTAAGATAAGTGTAGATAGAAAAAGGAGCAGAGCCCTGGTCCATAGGGGACCCTGGTCAACTATGGTTTTAAAGAAAGAAGAGCTGTGTAGTATTACATTTTTGAGTGAAAGACAAAGAAGAGTAACCTATTTTAGTATATATCTATTTCCTTTAAGTTTGACTAGAATTTCTAAAGCGGCTATATGTTCCGTTTTTGGTAAGTATTTCTCAGCTACGCAAATCCCACTTTTATAGGAAACTTTATAAAGGTTTGTCTTAAAGTCTTGTGTGGACTCTTTAATACACCATCATCTGTGTGCATTATATGTGCGTAATCATGAACACACGTGCACTTGTTTGTTTTCATTGACCTGAAGTGACCTGAATTGTTTTAGTCATCGCGATTGATATGGGTGTCTACTGTCTTCAACAAACAGCTTTTATGCATCACTGCATTATAAGGAGTCTTCCAGCCTCACGTGTTACCTGTTCTAGATGGAACTTAATGGCCACTGCTAGTGACAAAGCCCTGAATAAACAACAGGCTGAGCAGCCTGCTATTCATCACACACATCTAGTCCTCTGATGAGGCAGGGCTGGCTGAAACCAATATGAAGACAAGTGCCATTCTGTGCAAACAGGATCAGATGGCCATGTACACAAGAAATGAATACATACGTATAGTCAGCCTGTTACCAACAAGCTTATTTTACAAATCCCACCCAGTAAATGACCTACTTGTCCAATAGGTCTACATAGTGCTCCACTTCTTTACCGTCTTTCAGTCATATTCTTTAAGAAGTACTCAGAAGGCGTATGTGTGTGTGTGTGTGTGTGTGTGTGTGTGTGTGTGTGTGTGTGTGTGTGTGTGCATGCGTTTGTGCGTGTGTCTATGTGTGTGTTTGCGTGTGCTGTGTATACATACATACGTGTAATGTGTGTGTAAACTGTTCAAGGTTCAATCGGGGGCACAAGTGTAAGGCGGTCAACTTGAGATAGAAAAGGCTGCCATGCTTTACTGAATTTGGAGATTGAGCCACGCAATGTGTATTTAATTTTTTCCAATTAAAAAGAATATAGTACCGGTATGTCAGATATCCAACGGGAATGTGAAGGGGGTATGTGTAAACTGTGATTTTTAATGTTTAATATCCATTGCCTAATGTTGCAAAAATGAAAAGAAAAGAAGAAAGACCAGATGGAAAGGTTAAATAAATAACACTTGTGTGAAACAACATTTTCACTATAATAATTTGTCTCAGATAGACCTCAGCCAAGTTCATATTTGTTTGTCCCCAGCTGTTAACATATTATTATGATTCTTAACACAATTCTCCTTAATGGCCATCAGTTGAGATGAGAAAATGGTCCGTGATGGTAGAGTAGAGCAGGGTGATGTGCCCAGTCAGAGTTCATTACTACTGATGATTTTACAGTGGCAACTTCCATGTCGGCCACAGAGGAGTTCCATCTCCCCCCGGATAGTAGCCTACTGTCTCAATCTGATCAAACTTAAGCGACAGACATGCAAAAAATGCAATCTATGCTGCATCGCAAAACCCGTGAGAGTGTGAGTGTAGTTTGATACTCCAGGGTTAACACAGGCAGGAAAGTCAAACCCTTCATCAAAGGCAGTGCTGTGATTTGATCTCCACTGAGTAATCATGTTTTCAAAAGCTATAGAACTCTTTACACTACTACATTAAGGAAAAGTACTTATTTTATTGTTTTTCTCCTAAAAAGGTAAACTTCTCCTTTATCTTTTCCAAATAAAGTTAAAATGAACTGTTTGTATATTTATTATTTTCACATTCAGAAGAAGGCATGTTTCTATTGCACTGTAAAAACTAAAATGTTTGCTGAGGTTTGTTGATGCAGCCTATTGTTTTGTAAGAAACCTGCTAAAATTCCCAGGTGAGAAGAGAAAACAATGGCATGACTTAGTGTTTGTGTGTAACCTTACACTTTATAAAGAATACGGTATAGTACGTGACACAAAGGCATGTGCCTTTTCAATAACATGAGTGACCTTGTTGAGAATATAACTAAAAATAAACTCAGTTTTTTACTTTCTTGACATTTTTAACTGCACATGAAAGCTATGAACGATGGGTAAATGTTGATGAGTATCTGTATTTGCAGGGGGGAAGTCTGCAACAAATTATCTTTTATTATTTAATGGCCTTAATTAATCATACTCATGGTGATGTATTGTGATGCACTGTAACAGTACGTTTCTACACAACATTTGATCACATCTAAGACTATAACTGATAAAATTTAAAATTATATAGATTAGATTATTTTATGTTGTATACTGTGAATTCCATTTTACAGTAGAAGAGCTTGATAGTGTTATGGCACAGTGCTGCCCCCATGTGCTGTCAGTGTCTTAGTACATGACATGGAATAGGTGCAGCAGATGTTGCCATGAACTTCAATTATGAACTTCAATTCCAGGCTCAGGCCTAGAATTTTGTCTCTTTATGGGCATGACCAGCTCGGTGTTGTAAAGATACATAGATAGATAGAGTTTTTTATTAAACTGCCTTGCATCATAAGATGCCCAGCCCGCACGTATAGGCTTACAAGACACTCACAAAATGTACATACACCAAGATACCACAAACAAAATACATAAACAGTTATGGATACTTCGTTCTCCAACGTAACTGCCATGCAATCTCTATGAATTTTCCTAAAACAAAAACTTTCTTTGTGAACAGCCTAACAATTTAACATACGGTACAACATCCACACATCCAAAACAAATCTGGGTTCAATGTTGGTTGGTCAAATAAAAAATATATATTTTATTGTATGAAATTTAAAGATAGTGTAAGTGATATTTTTTGGTTAAATACTTGTTGTTGTTCAAACATATATTAATCTATATCTATATTGTAATAGTATAGATAGAGTGTTTGTCTAGGCGGGGGTCTCCCAATCTCTCTAGCTCTTTAATAAATAAATACTTTTTCTTTGCAAATTTCTGCAAATCTTACCAAATGATTACAATCAGAATATAGAGCTATTTAACATTTATAAAATATTATCACAACAAAAAACAAAAATAAGTGATATTTGAATTAAGTGAAATCACTGAATATATATATTTTAAAAAAAATCACAAAATATACTGTGGAACTGGAACATACAATTTACCAATATACTTGTACAAACAACTCCAGGGTCAAAACTTAGCCCTGGACTAATCTGAGTAACTGGACTGGAAGATGGGGTATGGGGAGTCAGGGGGATCAGAATAGAAATAAATAAATAAAGAGTGTCTAAAAGCCATACAGGAAATAGGCGCTGACTGAGGCAGTGTGGGCGGGGCATCAAGGCCACTGTGGCCTCAAGGCATATCATTTGATAGGCCAAACTGAGGGGCAATGATGGCCATGGCCTCCATGAAATTCAGCCCCAGGGGGCCTGTCCAGTGTCCACAAAGAGAAGGCAATCTGGCT
Organism: Protomyctophum bolini; assembly: GCF_963924005.1. Classification (NCBI taxonomy): domain Eukaryota; kingdom Metazoa; phylum Chordata; class Actinopteri; order Myctophiformes; family Myctophidae; genus Protomyctophum; species Protomyctophum bolini. The sequence goes on along the minus strand of NC_137870.1, from coordinate 34,122,246 downwards.
CTGTGCATAACCGTGGTCCCATTTTTTAAATTCCCGTTTCCTGTTCTTGTTCATTTTGCCATAGCTTTGTTTGATTTGCTCAGCAGCAGATTTGAACTGGAAACATACATGACACCTTCACATGTGTCTCCAACGGTGTTGGGCAATATTAAGAGTAATGTTACTTGCATATTACTCCTTCAAAAAGTCATATTATATTACTTATTAGTTATTATTACTTGGAATCAAGAGTAATATGTTATATATTACATTAAAAAAAAGTATTTTCTGGTCAAGTAATATTTTACACTACTCGTTACTGGGTACAATAATAATATTACAGTAATATATTAAAAGTAACTTGTTATATTGCCCAACACTCGTCTCCAGTTGAAATTTGCTGCTGAGCCAATCAAACAAAGCTATGGGAAATGAAAACTGGGACTTATTCACAGAGCTGTGTCCTGGTACATCGGCACTATGCGCCAATTTGAAAAAATGCGGGTCGAGGTTCTTCCTTGGCCTACTGGGGTGTGTGCAAGGTTTCATGGTCCTGCAGTGTCTGATACGGTATGTTATCCTTTTAGCTCTAATGTCTGACTGTATACAGACAGACAAACAAACACAAACGGACAGACCAGTATTTTTCCTTAACAAAATATGTGTTTATGCTCTTTTCTCTCAAATTTCATCCCTTGCAGTGCACAATTATTTTTAGTTATTTTAATAATAAATTGCATACTTACATACTAAATTACATGCTTATATCTGTAATTATACAGTTACAAATACTGTAAAAACAAACCCTGGATAGTCCTACATAAAACCTAGTGAGCAAGATTAAATTTGATCTACTTAATAGGAAAATTACCGTTTTAAACAGGAAAGTTAGATAATGCTTAATTATGTATGAGTTGTTCATTAATGGAGAGGTCATACCCGCCTCCCAACAGAGGACGAATTACACTGCAGGGAACTATACACTCCGGTCAATGGGGCTTAAAGTGGAAGATACAGCATTGATCAAAATATCAGAAAACATATAGCCTGGCCCTTGAGAAAGACTTGAACAATTTGCTTTATGCTGATCCGAATATAACTTCCACCTGTTAACATAGAGCCTGAAAGACTTGAATGCAGTTGAGGTGGTCTGGAGCTCAGTTTGACAAATGTCAGGACTGGGTGTGTGACATCAGAGGCCAGACATACAGCTAAGCTCCGCTTCTGGTAGGAGAGAGACGTTCTGACTGTACAGGTGATTACCATGAGGCTTGCAAGATGAGATAAAGCCCACACAGGAGGTTCTGCTACATCTCCTCGTGTGCCCTAGCCTCGGTCCCGTGTGCTCAGTGCCCACAGAAAGTGGCGAGACCTGACCAGTGCTCTCTTGCTAATTTATATAGAACACAGCAGTAAAATAAATATTTAGAGGAAGGAACACAACGTGCATGAAAATATCAGCAGGTTTTGAATCAGCGTTATGTGGGTTGAAAGTTATATAGAAACAAAAAATAAATAAGGAGCATTCTTTTATAAACAATTAAGTTATCTGACCATAATGAGAATATGTTATGTTTGCTACACCCAACTGGTGTATTAGTGGATAATTCCAAGTCATGCCAATGAACACCAACCTGCATGGGGCTGCTAAGGAAGGACTTGTGGCTGACTGTTAGTGTTTGGGTCACACAAGAAAGAGGATCAGTTGCTGTATCTGGTCTCTATTGATCCCAGATACAGATGACTCCAAACATAAGCTCTTAACAGCAAACAAAAGCACTTAACACTAACAGCAAATGTTAGACCAAACGTTATACCAGTTGGTTAGTAGTTGGCTCTATGCACAGTTCGCAATGCCTGTTCATAGGTAATGACAACAGTCCTGAGACTCCTTCCACTATTATCATCTTGGACAGCACCACGATGGTCGTGGATAACACTAGTGCCTCGAGTACCTCCCTAGGGAAATGCTCGCGAGGCATCCTAACCAGATGCCTGAAACACCTAAGCTGGCTCCTTTCCAGGTGAAGAAGCAGCGACTCTACTAGTACTCTGAGTCTCTCTCACGTGACTGTACTTCTCATATCGCCCTATCTCTAAAGGGAGATGCCAGTCACCCGAAGAAAACTAATTTTGCCTGTTTGTATTCGCAACCTTATTTTTTCGGTCATGAAAGAAAGAAGAACAGTGCGGTACAGTGACTGTAATACCGCCCCTGCTGCTCCGATTCTCTGGCTGATCTCTTTCTCCATCCTCCCCTCACTCGTGAACAAGACCCCGAGATTCTTAAACTCCTTCACCATGGGGTAATGTCTCATTCCCTACTTGGACTGCATGCACAATCCATCGGTTTCCTGCTGAGAACCATGGCTTCAGATTTGGAGATGCTGATCCTCATCTCAGCCACCATACACTCGAATGTGAACCGGTCCAGTGAGAGCTGAAGGTCTTGGACCGATGGTGCCATCAGGACCGCATCATCTGCAAAAAGCAGTGAAGTAACCCTTAGCTCACGAGCCATATACCCTCTCTGCCACAACTTCGCCTCGAGATCCTGTCCATGAAAATCACAAACAGGATAGGTGACAATGCGCAGCCCTGGCGGAGGTCGACCGGAAACTAATCCGACTTACTCCCGACACAGACACAACTCTCGCTTTGGGTATAGGCTACAGAGTGAGATTGGTTGGCCCTCAACAAGGTCCCCCTCTCACCCCATACTCCCGCAGCACCTCCCACAGAACCTCCCGGGGGACCCGGTCATATACCTTCTCCAAATCCACAAAACACATGTAGAATCTCCTACAACACTCACCCTTCTTTGACTTCGCCCCTGCCACAACCGATACCAAGAACTGGCAGACCCAAATGCAGACAGATCAGACCCAAATGCAGACAGATCAAAGATCTGGAGAACAGGAGAGGAGAGTGAATACAGGAAAAACTTTAACTGAATACATGTGGCTGGCTAGAAGTGTTCAATGATCTGACATTTAAATACTGGGAATCTGGGAGACTGATGAAATGATGGCAGGCAGGTGTGTTAACTGGGGAGAAAGAGCTCGGAGACTGGCAGAGAGCAGCAATTTCTGACCTTTTAAAGGAAATGTTTCAAACGGTAGCCAACAAATCTTGAGTTATGTATGTGCTAATTTATTTATTACAAAAGTAATAGGCCTATGGTATAAAATTACTGTTTTGGCATATATAGTAACTTGTTAATGCCAGTGGCCAACACTGATTTTCATTAATTTATGTTTAAGAAGAAATTGACACTGGCAAATAAATTTACATTCTATGAAATAAATGCCAAACTTTATTTAATCCCTAAACATACTCCCTCCTTTAGCTCTTGATCCAGTTCCAAGACAATAATTATGTTATTGTTTAATATATTAAAGTAGTGCATTTTCCACCATGGCCCTGGTCAGTTGTAGAGAAACATAATATTATAGTATTATTATACAGTGATTGAAGATCTGCTTTTGACGGTCTGAACGTCACCCATATACTAACCTTTCTGCGAACAGAACAGGCCCGCCATTTCCCTGAATGCTTCTAGTCCTTTAAACCCCCAGCAGCACACAGTAGCGGCGACTGGCGATACGGACTCGGAGGCAGCAAGCAGAGACACTGGGATCTAGTGTGCCGTGTGCGAGATCGGGATGAGAGATAGGCAGGGACACGGGGCGAATGAGTCAGCCAGTGGACCACCTTGTACCACATCACATCTACTGCCACAGCTTTATGAAATCTAATTAAATCAGAGTCGTACTTTTAATTGACGGAGGAGCAGTCGAGGTGGCGAAAGTCTACATTACCATTTTTCTTAAATCGGTTTTCTTTATTCCGCCCGCCCCTGGTCCTTGTTTTGTATTGCCTAGGGTTTCCTTTTATTTTCCACAAGGTTGGAAGGGGGCCTCTTTTGGCCTGTTTATTTTATTTATTTATTTTAATTACAATTAATTTTGAAGAAGTATTGAGGATTTTCTGACTCTTGGTTGCATCAATAAAGGAAGATGTCGGGGCAAAGCATTACGGACAGAATAACTGCAGCCCAGCACAGTGTAACGGGATCCGCTGTGTCGAAAACAGTATGCAAGGCCACTACTCATGAAGTCATGGGGCCGAAAAAGAAACATTTGGATTGTGAGTATCTCTCAGAAATAACATGATGTGTCATCATACAACATACAATGTATGTAGTATTCACTGAGTTGTTGCGGTAGTGGTGCAAGGCCTCAAAGCCTAAGGATAAGCTATGCTAGCTGGCCCCTGTCAAATAGCCTACCGGTATGTACAGTAAATCACAGACCTAACGCCACATAACAACATAAATACGGATAACATAGTACATAGAATTTGACCTATAGCCTACAAGCGTAACAACGCATCATATCATTTAGACTCTAGTAAGTCAAATCAATGCTTATCGAACTAGCCTACTTAGCTTTGGCTAGATCATTCCGTACAGCACAGCTGTCTTTATTGTCTTTTATTTTGTATTTTATCTCCCTTGTAGCCTGCTTGGAACTTCTATCCTAGGCTACATGGCTACTACTTAAGGATGGCCTTTTAGTCAATATGTAAACGAATACCGGTAACCCAATTTGGACGCTAAGCAGAGTAGCCAAGTCTGTCCATATACAGGCCTAGATTTCAAAGTTACATGAATGCTTGTAATTCCATTGCTCAGTAGTGTATACACGCATCCCATTATACACCTGCAGCCAGTCAGGTGTAGCCAAATGTCAGACACTTGACATAAGCAGATACAGATATGATGGATTTTAAGCATGAATCTAGAATAATGTAGCCAGTAGATACTGTAATATTGTTCTATTAGTTTTGAGCAATATTGGCAGCAGGAACCTGTCTGAATTAGCAGAGTGCCCTGTCTATGCTATCATATCACAAGGATGTCTTCCTCTACTCAAGGCAACCAGGCTACTATAAATACACTATACCACTTTTACTGTCATTGTAGTCAGAAAGACTCTTCCTGGTTACAGCACTTAGATATTCAACACTGAATACCACTCACCATAACACTGCTAAATTCTTTATACTGTTAATGTGATCTCCAACCATGTCAAATATCTTCAATCCAAAACAATACATTAACCTACAGCAAAATATTAACATAGACTATAACAGCATAATTATACATTGTCTTGTGGAAGAAACAATGTTAATTGCAGATAGGACGTTTTTTCATTGATGGTCACTTTAGGTGAATGTTTTGACCTATGTGCAGCTGAGCTGCTAGCCTGTAGTCTCACACCTGTTGGGTCGTCCACATAATTATTCTACAGGACTTGACACTTGGCAGTGTGGAAGTCCATAAGGCCTAGATTTCAAAGTTACATGAACGTAACCCCCTCCTTTCAAACCCAGCCAACCCTCCTCCAGTGTGACTGAGACTCACCTGTTCTCTAAGAAAACTGAAGTCTACAACCCAATTCGACTACTGCTTGTCCACACAGTCTGCAATACATAAAGGAGGTTTCCTGGGGGTCACTGTCATAAACTCAGAACAGCAGGCTATTAAGCCTAATTTATGTTCAATAGAAAATGTTTTTTTCCTTCACTTTAACACACAGTGTTGTATATGTATAATAATAGTGCTTATAGTATTGTAATGTTGACTATATAGAGCATCTTTCAGTGACAGTTGTTCACTCAGACAGCACTTATGTACAGTATGTAAATCTGCAACTTTTATGTCACCTTCTACTGTACCTGTCATGGACAGGAATGATACAGTTGTGTGCAATTAATACATCTGAGTTTACAACTTGCAACCCGAGCTGAAGTGAATATTTAGGAGGCTATAACTTACAACATGGCACTAGTTGTTACCCCTCCCCCATGTTTCCCATCTTCCTCTCATTTCATCTCACTATCTTCTCAGAGTAATTCAGCCAGCCATGCTAACTGCTGCTTCTCTGGAAGGTTATCCTGTCCTACTTAGAAAACCCCCTCCTTTGAAAGCAGTCAAATATAGGGCACAAAGGCAGGCCAAATTACACTGTCAGTCTGATCACTGCTCTGAATGGCAGGAGTACTTGCACCCATGGCCAGGCTGCTCTGACTGGCATCACTCGACAGCACCAGGATGAACATATGCACACATTACGAGTTCCGTCATGCAGCTGTATATGAAGAGGATCGTGAACTGATACAAAACATACGTGGTATTGTTGGGTAATGTTAATGCCGTACCATGAATGCCAGTCTACGGAGTAACAGTATTGTTGGGTAATGTTAATGCCGTACCACATGCCAGTCTACAGCGTAACAGCCATGATCTGAAACGGAGACAGACACAACCTGACCAATTTCCTCCTACAGTGGTTTTACATTCTGCTCCAGCTGAAATTGTACTGTATATTATTCTTAATTTACATTGCAAACTCTTAGACGATGGTTCGGTGCGGTGTCTGTGTGATGCTGTCCATGAACAGATGTGGATGGATAAGGTCTCATACCTTAACTGGATCATTTCACTATTTTTTTTCAGCATGGTGACTGGTGAGGTCAGAACGACAAATATATAAAGTTTAGTACAGTGGCTGAAGTGTCCTTTAAGGTTTGAGTCATAGCGGTAATCAGCTAATTTGACGAACCTGATGCTGTTGTGCATTAGGAAATGAAAGTTTCTCGCTGATCTAGGCTAGGCTAGGAAAAAAGCTTGAACACAATCATATTGGCAATCATTGAAAGATGTCCGGATTTCCATCAGTGCACATAACAAAAAACAATAGCTTATTCACTTTATGGTCAACATTGACAACATGTTGTCAATAATTAGAAAATCCAAACTGAACATGACCACGATGCAGGCAAATTCTGTTTGCTTTTTTGCAGTTGAATTAAACTAATTTCACTGCAATGGTCTATATTTTCCAATTACTAGAATTTAATGACAAATCCATTTTATTTGATGATACCAAGCCTATCACGATCGTCCATTTTTTTTCTCCTAGGGTCAAAAATATCCTTTCAGATAACTATATTAGCTACCACTTACAGTAAATCATGTTTGAATGTGTTTAAAATATAACATTTAAAATACTGTAAGTAGGGTTGCCACTTTCCAGCATTTGGGCCATCCAATAATGACAATGAGAAACAGCTGTAGTTATATCTACAGCCTCTAAACTGTTCAATGTGTTGTTTGGTTATTGTTGTTAATAACCATGTTGCAAATATGAATCTGTAAAATTAAATCACACGTCCACCACAGATGTATGTATGGTTTAATATTGATGAAAATGCTAATTTGAATTCACTGTGGCAAAGCTAAGCAGTGTGTTCTTAGTATAGACTATTGGAGTTAACCACAGACCTAGCTTAAATGAATGAATATTTTATAATATGAATAATAGTCAAGTGATATCACTATCAGACTAGCAAGATTAGTGCAAATTATTTAGCATATTATCGTTTTTCAGGTGATGATTAGGTGTCTAGCTTAAGGGTACATGTGATTGTGAAGTTTCTCCCACAGAGAGATCTGTTGTCATTTCTCTGGGTTTAGTTAGTGTCTATAGTTGTACGCCCACACATGGCAGTGTGCCTGCCAGAGCACTACTGTTAACTTCATATTCCCCACATAAAATTATGCTATACAGCTTTACAGTTTCCTCATGGATAGGTTTTCTTTATTATTCGTTATTGGATCTAATTTTGTAAGTTTGTTTTCCGTATCCAGTTAAACAAACTGGCAAATTTAGTTTTTGACCAATTTGCGCCAATGCTAAATTGCTGCACCAGTTTGCTACTAATGTGCTAGTTAAAACAACCTGTAGATCAAGCTGGCTCAATTCACATACTGTAACACTGCCCATTCTGTTTCCCCTCAGATTTAATCCATTGCACCAATGAGATGAACGTGAACATTCCGCAGCTGGCTGACTCGCTGTTTGAGAGGACCACCAACACCAGTTGGGTGGTGGTTTTTAAGTCTCTTATCACCACACATCACCTAATGGTCTATGGCAATGAGGTGAGCTGCTCTAATATGGAGCATATGATGAGATTACACAATAATCGATGTACATACCTTTACGTTAATAATATTATAATCACCTCAGAGTGACTTGTATTGCATATGTATTTTCTTTACTACAGCGGTTTGTGCAGTACTTGGCTTCAAGGAATACGCTATTCAACCTCAGCAACTTTTTAGACAAAAGTGGGTTGCAAGGTAAAATATGATGATATTATTGACTCATTCATTTCTATTCTAATTTGTGTTATATTCGTGCACCTTTTTAGGGTGAACATCATTTATGAAACAAAGTAAATTGTTGATTGTTATACTTTAAGGTTATGTGACTACTCTTTCTTTTCTAGGGTATGACATGTCCACATTTATCCGGAGGTATAGTCGATATCTGAATGAGAAAGCTGTTTCATACAGACAGGTTGCCTTTGACTTCACTAAAGTAAAGCGAGGGTAAGGATATAAACCTTAATGCTGAACATACTGAACTGTAATCCAGATTTTGATTGAAATTAGTTATTACACTCACTCATTTCTTTGTGAAGCTAAAACATCAGTCAGCCCTAGGAAAATAGTTGCTTATAAAATGTGATATACAGTATGGTATACAGTATGTATTTTAATCATTTCAAGAGCACAATGTGAAAGCAATGAAGGGAAAAGAAAGAAGTCTTTCTGTGTCATTATCTTTCTCCCATTAATTCCTCCACTCTGACACCCCATGTGTCCGTACAGGGTGGATGGTGTGATGAGAACCATGAATACAGAAAAGCTTCTGAAGACGATCCCTATTATTCAGAACCAGATGGATGCCCTCCTCGATTTCAATGTGAGTTTAAGGTGAAGCCACCCATAGGTGCTGTTCTTGTGTGGGGTGTGCAGAGTGCAGACTGTTGTCATTTTGGATCGTCTTACTCAAAAGTAAGAGGCTTTGATCATATTAAGAGAGAGAAAAATGGGAACCACGTGAATAAGCTAAATTGAGGTGATCTCTACAAACTGTTTTACAAACTCTACATCAAAATAAATCTCGGCCGGTGCGTGTGTGAGCACTAGTAGGGCTTTAAAAATTTCCAAACATTACTGTACGTTCAAATATTCCATTAAAGCAGTGGTTTTCAACCAGTGGTCCGGAGACCACCAGTGGTCCTTGAGGGGGTTCCAGGTGGTCCCCAGCCAAATTATGTAGAGTTTGTAACCAGATGGACCCTTATTAGATCTTCAACTCTTGAGAGCGTAAAATGAAACCATAAAATGAAACCAAATGGACCCTTATGGGTCCATTTGGTTTCATTTTACACTCTCAAGAGTTACATTATTGTCAGACATCGGCATTACTTAATTTACAAGAAGTCTACTCTATACTAGAGAATGTATAAGAATTGTTATTGAGATTGTTAGACTGTTTGCCTGTTAAATATTCTCTCCTAATGGTACCACATCAATCAATCACATCAATACCACTAGATGGCACTGTTGCGCAGCATCTCTCTCTCGCTCTCGCTCTCGCTCTCGCTCTCTCTCTCGCTCTCACACACACACAGAGGCCAGGGAGGAGAGCTTGTACAGTACAGTACAGTACAGTACAGTACAGTACAGTACAGTACAGTACAGTACAGTACGGGTCTGATTTGACCTAATGTTCTTGGTGTGGATGGATGTCCCTTTATGCTAGTTTGCATAAAGGATGCATAAAGTCGTCTAGGATGACTCATTACACTAACGCCATTGTGAAGTGTGTGTGTGTGTGTGTGTGTGTGTGTGTGTGGTCACCTTTAGCCAACCTATACTGTACCTATTCATGGGAAGAGAATGCTGGGCCTTTATTTAAAGTTGTGACTGTTTCCTACAGGTCAATGCCAATGAGCTCACGAATGGAGTCATCAATGCTGCCTTCATGCTGCTCTTCAAAGATTCCATCCGGCTCTTTGCTGCCTATAATGAAGGCATTATTAACCTTCTTGGTAAAACCTTTTATTATTATTTATTACTTTACTATCGTCATAGCAAAAGCTAGAATGGCAATTCGTGTGGCAATATGTAGTAGAGACATTATGTGCGTATTTAGAATATGTTTGGAATTCATCTGATCATTGTATTTTCCAAGGCTTGCTTACTTTCTCAGTTTGGTAAATCGACTGTTATCTATTTCAAACCCACATTAGAAAAATACTTCGACATGAAGAAGATCCAGTGTAAAGAGGGACTAGACATCTACAAGAAATTCCTCACGCGAATGACGCGGATCTCGGAATTTCTTAAAGTAGCAGAGGTAATTTGTGTTTATGTTTTATTTTGTATCCTCATTATGTAGGCTTAGTAGGCTGGCATACGCATTGCTGATCAATGTTGAGTTGGTTTCCATGTTTGCCTTACAGCAAGTTGGGATTGATCGAGGAGACATTCCAGACCTATCTCAGGTAAGCACTTACACAACAGCTGGGATTGAGAAGGATCCCAGCAAGTACACTTAAAGTACACTTTTATCAGAAATCTTTCTTTCTTTCTTTCTTTCTTACACTGCCCAGTCCTTTTGCCTTATTTACCTTTCACGTTGTTCTTCTCCACTTCAGCTCTTAAGTCCTCTTAAATTAGATCTGTCACTCTGTCCAACAATATACATAGTACTCCACCCTGCACAAATAAGATAAGACACTTTGCATGATGTCTTTTTCTAATGCATGTTTCCGAAAGAGGTATTCTTCTTCTTTTACTTTGTACAGTAAATAAAGGTGATAAATGTTGTAAGTGTGTAATACAAGTAGTGTATGACTATGGTTAAAGTCCAGTCACAGCATATCAGCCCACTGACATGTTGACCAAGAACTGTAGTAACTAGTATTCATTAGGTGCACATATTGTGCTGGGGAAACATAAAACAATTGTTTCACCCCAAGGACTGCGGTTAGGATACCTCTATCACTAACTACCACCACCTTTATATTCTGTATTTTCCCTTATCTTTCCACTTTAGTTCACAGTTTGTGTAAGTACTATCATCTCAGTCTACTTCCGTGTCTGTGACTTGCTTTAGTGTTGTCTTTTGCATGCCTCTGCTTCTGACTCTGTCTATACATTGTGATGAACAGTTGAAAATTATGTAGTTAGTAAATTATGCTCATTTTGTCACCTGAGGTATACACCAATGTAGCTCATCTAATATGGCTGCCCAATCGTGCTTAGATCTGGTCAGTTCAACACTATACAGGTGGTTGAAAGTGCCGTGGTGTGTCATTTCACTCTGATGTTATTCTCAGTCATCCAAGGGGTTATCTTTTCAGTTGGAATGCAGTTATTAATCAGTGGTGGGCAACTGATGATTCAAGGGTTTGCCATTCTATTGGGGACAACAACAAAAAAGATGTACCATATTATGTTACTCTAGAATTGAATGGAGACTTCCCAATCACAGATAAATAAATTGGCTGTGTACTGTACAAGCTGCCACATTGCTGTCTGCTTTTGTGTGTTATATAGAAAGCCTAGTTGCCCTCCACTGTCTTAGATGGTCTCTATGTACATACTTATCTACATTTTCTGTGTATCAACAACGTTCTGATTGTATGTCTTCTATCATTACAGGCTCCCAGTAGCCTTTTAGAAGCTCTGGAGCAGCACTTGGCCTCGTTAGAGGGCAAAAAGGTGAAAGATTCTACAGCTGCCAGCAGGTAGGTTTGTCAATAGAGCCGGATGATATTTGATCTCTTGATAATGGTTTGTAACGGTCCATGTACAGTACAGTATCCAGAGTGCATTCCTGTGTGTTTTTACCCTCAGGGCCAGTACTCTATCTAATGCCGTGTCGTCACTGGCAAGCACAGGAATGTCTTTCACCAAGGTGGACGAGAGGGAGAAACAGGCAGCACTTGAAGAAGAGCAGGCCCGCCTCAAAGCTCTGAAGGTACACAATGCTCCGTGAAAGAATTGAAGATGGATGTGATTTTATTTGTAGCATCTCTTGTTTGAACGGGACTGCTTCCTTGCTTAGGAACAGAGGTTGAAGGAACTCTCCAAGAGGCCTTCGTTCGCTACAACGGATACATCACCAGTGTCCACCACAGGGGGCACTATCAGCACAGCACCTGCCATTGACCTGTTCTCCACACCCAGCTGCTCCAATGGGTACAGTTTGCATTTCAGTGGATTTTTATATTGAATTTGTGACGTTCTGCTCCTGTTAGACTATAATCACTCTTTGGAGCAGGGGTTCCCAACCTTTTTATTACCACAGACCAGCTGACAGTTCACAAAATGTTCGCGGCCCGGCATAGTTGGGATTTGGGAGAGGGGCGGGGGTCGTGGTCACGCATCATCGTACCAAAACACGGAAGACAGTTGACTGGCATCAAGTAGCAACAAGGATAGGATGATTCAAAAAAAGGTTAGGCCCATGTCTTTTTCTGAAATTGAATTTGGACATCAAAACATGCAGAGTTTACTTGCATACTTTACCTGGGTTACATCATCTTCTGATGTAACATGAAACAATAATCCCATACCATGTAGTGTTTTGTTTCATTAGCGCAAGCATGACAAAATAGGCTACAGCTTGTTGTTACGCTGCTGGATCAAGCTGCTCGCTAACTGTTATGCTGTGCTGGAGTACCTCGGATTACACTATTGTACCACATTTTATGGTCCAATAATGCAATCCTATATACAAATATGTATGATGTTGCACTACTAAAGCATCGTTCACATGAAGCTCGAGAACAGTAACTATAAACATGTTGTTTTGAAAATAATTCTAACTTAAGTGGTTGAGTCCACACCACAACTATAGCAATGCTAGTTGCTAATCGTTTTTGGATCACTTCAGAGGGATTGAACGATTGGCAGCCAATCAAAATTGATTAGAAGGACATTTGGGATGCAATCAGTGCGGTCTCAATCACCATCAGAACGTTTTGTTGTTAACGGAGATGAGGAGACGATTATGAATAGTTAAAGTTATCAGGTTGGCTAGCTGGCATTACCTCAGGTACAACTTATCTTGCCTGCCACCTTATGATTTAGAATCGCATCCGAGTATACTATTGCATACATCTTTCAGCACCACTGAGACGAGATCTCAATCTCTCTCTCTCTTTCCCCCCTCTCTTTCCATATGTGTGTTCTCACTGTTCTGCCTCTGAAACATCTGGACTGCGCAGTGCGGTCACCAGTGTGGATGCTCACATAATTGTCGCTATAGCTATCTAGCTTGTTGTGAACCGCCCTTAATGGGGATGTCTGCTTTTATCTGTGCAGTGCTCTGAAGATGGAGAGTGACCTGTTTGACCTGCAGCCATCCTTCCAGCCTTCTATTCAGCCTGGCTCTACTGGGCTTCCAGTGGCAACCGCCTGGGCAGGTAAGGAGCCTCCTCATGGCCACAGGGAACGGTTTGGCTGTGGACTTGGACTAGCAATGAGAGACATCTATCCATAGGACTGTCGGCTGCAACGAGAGGACCCTGTCTGCATTTCACTGTTTTCTTCAATTAGAAGTAAATAGTATACATTTATGTAATCTTATGGAACCAAATGATGGCAAAACATTTACATAAAATGTCATAATTTTAAGAGCAAAATTTGCTTTAGTAGGGCTAGTAAATGGTAAATAATATGCAGAACATTTGAGTTGAAACGTATGTCCTATACCCTCATATTTCATATATCATGCTAAATGTTAACATTAATTACCTTACATCAATGTTAAAATTTTAAACAAACTTAAGTCGTCATTAATGATGTTCCGTCCAGTTTGCCTTCCTGACAACCAGCTAGCCAATTACACCAAGAGCGTCCCTCCAGACTGTCTAAACCAATCCAAATTTAAAATCCCACTCAATTCAATGTTACATGATTTAATTATAACTATTATGATTATTAAAATGTATAATATTACATAGATTATTTGCCATTATTTCCTATATAAGATTGCAGAATTGCATTCGTTTCGAAAATACTGACATGTGGAGAGGGTCATCTTGTGGTCCTATGGCTAATCGCTGCTCTAAGGCCACAGCCAACCACTACTGACCACCAGGGCCTCGGACTGTAGTCGATGCCCATGTCACAGGATGTTCACGACCTGTTCTGCATGCTCTCCCTCTCTTGTCGTCATCTAACTGACGTTCACTTGTTCTTCTACCATTTTCTTTTCTTTCCTTCTGCCTGCCTAGATCCTTTCACCTCTACTGAAGCTGGAGATGATTCCATGCCAAACCTTAACCCTTTCCTCTCAAAACTTGTTGTCGAAGCCGCTCACTTACCCGTCGTGTCTTCAGATGGTGTTAGCTTTTCCTCTAGGACGTCTGGTCATGAAATGTTTGGTGGTAATAATGACCCATTTTGTATCTCTTGTATTCTCTCTCTCTCTCTCTCTCTCTCTCTCTCTCTCTCTCTCTCTCTCTTTCTCTTTCTCTTTCTCTCTCTCTTTCTCTCATAACACTTGTCTGCGTCTGTCATGCCTGCTTAGTTAATTGTTTAATAGGTTGTTTAATTAGGTATGTGGTGTTAGCAGAAGTCTTATTCGTCAACCTTTCATTGTCGATCTCTATATTATACTCCATTGCTGTAAATTCATTAACTTGAAATTATTCAAATGTTTTAGCCCCATAACACCCCCCCTCAACTCCCAATATACTGTAGAAGCCTACCCATTCCCTTTCACTTATGCAGAAGCTATACAATCATCCGCATTACAGTTCTCTTCTTATCATATAGTGATAATATGGTGCTTTGTTGCTTAGAAAGATTATTACTATAAGATATTACTATAAGTTGAAATCTGTTTTTCCCTTTCACCAATACTATGTTTGATCCTCCAGATCGATACAATCCGTTTATTGACCCAAACTCATCCGTTTCGACCAATTACAAACGCACAGTGCGGATAGAGCACTCCATCTCAGGTACTTGGATGGTGCACCATCTCAGCCTATGTTTCCTGTGCCCCCCTGGCAAACATAGACACCTGATCCTATGCAATATCAAGGGGGCATACAGCTTGTGGGGTGTATAGTTACTATACAGTTGTATAGGGTACATAATGTTGATGTATAATGTCTATCCTTCCTGAGCCCCATTCTATATGGTCATTACAACCCTATTTTACAATATTTTACTTAAATCTATTCATGTTTTATGCAGTTGGTTTATGGAATTGTATGTTAGACGTTTCCTTCCTGCTTCATTGCTATTATTTCTGTCTTTCACGCTTGTCTCTGGCCGTGCCTTGACATTTGGCCTTTCCTTTGGTCTGCTTCTCTCTCTGCCTTCCTCTTGGTGTCTGCGTGTCAGACTCCTTCTGTGGTCCAGTGTCCATTGCCCAGCATCTCCCACACCAGGCTCCCTTTCCTACTGAACCCTCTGTAGCAGGTCTATTCAGAGGTACAGTCATGGATTCAAGTTCTCAGTCGCCACCACTGATTTCAGTCATTTTACATTCCACAAAGGGAATCAAATGGGATCATGTTAAAAATATGCCGGAAATAGCCTATTACAATTGATAGCTTGTAGATCGGCTATTAGTTATTTATTTTAAGATGAAACAGTAATTTAAGTATAGCACTATTGGATTAGATGGTTTGAATTGGTCAAACTAGCTATAGAATGCATGTTCAGAAGCATCTTAAAATAAAAAGCACATGTTAAAGCCTCGATCTGCGATTTCTTCTACTGGAAATATGAAGAAAACACAATTCTACATATTGTGCTAATTGTTTTCAGTCATGAGATTTAATATAGCTTTTAACCTTGGGTAGAATACTTAAGGCTCCCTCTAGTGTACACATTCAGTAGTACATTTCAAGTACCACTTCTATATTTGTTACCACCAGGCCGAAGTCATGGGGAGAGAGTATGTTTTGCACTCGTCCATGTGTGTGTGAGTCCGTCCGTCTGTGTACAGCTAATCTCCGGCACCGTTAACCCGGTCTAATCTGGTACCAGTGCAATAGCAGGCACTGTGCTGTCTCATCTAGCTAAACACTTAATCCAAAAACAAACCCTACATTTACCTTGAGTTATTTTGCCACCTGCATCTCTTCAGCTCCACATGTTTTGAACTGTCTCCTTCAATCTCTTTCAAAAGGATACTCGACGGGACAGGCTACTCCACAGCAGACAGCAGGAGGACTCCAAGTGGACTTTGAATCCGTATTTGGAACCAAAGGCACGGCCAGTAACAATTCAGATGGTGAGGACAAGCAGTATTTCATTTTTCACAGTTTTAAAGTCATACTGTGTGACTTTGTCAGTTAAGTTATTTTTATATAATCTTTCACTGGTATATTTTTCACATACTGGAAATGACTTTAAGCAAAGCAATTGCTCATGAACATTTTCATTTTTCTGTACAAAGCTAAAACAATGAGACAGCAAATGAGGCACCTGCTAAATAAATGGAAGGACTTCAAGGACAAAATACATAACAAATATTGTTAGCCACATTAATCCCGGCATCCCCATTTTTGGAATATCATTCTAGGTTAACATAGGTGGGAGGGGAAATAGCACAAAGAAATAGCATATCGACTATTTTCTAATTGTATTCATTTATTTTAAACAGGGCTTAAGTGGTTAACCCATGGCTGAATTGAATTCAGGTTTTATATTTATTTTATTTTGGTACTCAAAGGTTTGTTTGTCTTGCCAGATATTTTAAAACCCACAATGGCTGGCTTTAACCAGGGGATGGCCTCTAATCTGCAGCCAGAGAAGCTAGTGTCGGATGACCTTGACTCCTCCCTGGCTAACCTAGTGGGCAGTGAGTATCATGCTGTGTTGTCATGCTATGCAACTACGTTTAAATTCGTTTTTTGAGGAAATACTGTCGAAGCAGACAGCATATTGTCTCTGTCGGGTGGAAACCTTGTATCTTGTTCTGTTCCAGTGGATCCAATTAATTATTATTTAGTCACAAGCTCTTAATACTTTTCATTATTCAAATAGACTTATCCACTTTAAAGTGGATGAAAATGTATTTTGTAGTTTCACTGAAAAGTCAAGCTGTGTGTTTTTGAACCAATCAGAACGTAGCATCCCTCCAGGCTATGGGAAATAGCTCCATCTCATGCACGAAGCATGCACGCACATGCAGAGTGTTTGTTTACAAAGTGACAGCAAAGCTCATGGCTTATTTCTAACCTATAATATTTTCAGATACATATTTTATGGTGATGATTAAGTTTAAAACAAGTTGACACTGTCTGGATGTCATGTAGCTCTGGTCCATAGCCTTCTACTGCTTCTACGATTCTGCCCTGCAGTATAAGGCTATGCGACTTTTGGTTTTAAAACTCAAATTGAAATCAGACCAGCCTCTCCTCTTTAGCGTAAAATTTAAGTTTTTGCTACTCACCAAAACAAAGGTGGGTTGTGTCATTAGAAAGCCTACTTTCCTTAGTGGACGCACTCTGAGCCCCCCACCACACGTATAAACGTTACTTTTTGGCCAGAAAGGGATTTCTTTTCACCGGAGGAAAAATATTCTCTGAGGCAATTCTCTGGGCAATATCGGTAGAAGGCACAGTGGAGTAACTAAAAGTAAAACTAAAAGGGAAACAAAATCCCCTTTTGGCCAAAAAGACTGTTTATACGTGTGGTGGGGGGCTCAGAGTGCAAAAAACACACACATTTCCCATTGGTTTGGCATCCATTGTTGGGAATGCCCACGGATATTATGGTCTAAAAGTGTGATTTTTCATTTCACTAGGTCTTTAAACCTGGCATTCTTATTTTGGCCTGTCAGTGTAGGAGGAAAGTTTCAAACATTAAAAAATTGTGTTCAATAATAGTGAATCGCAAAGTCTTCATATAAACTTAACTAAGACTAATTGCAGACATTTAATATTTGCTGTACAAATTTACTTATTTTGTTTCCTTTTTCTCTCTCCTTTCTTCTTTTTTTAGATCTAGGCATTGGCAATGGCACAGCAAAAAAGTAAGTGAATGGTGGACACTGGGTTTTCATTGCCCTGCACTGTGCTTGGCATTCAGAGGCAGTTAGCAGCAGGCTCTAATATGAACTGTTTTAAATGATAGTGACATCCACTGGAGTCAGCCCGGGGAGAAGAGGATGACTGGGGGAACCGGCTGGCAACCCAAGACAGGTCCCTCTACATCCTGGAACCCTGTCTCCATGGTGATACACACAAACCTTGGCTTGTACCTCAAAAATAATCATGCTGTCTTCCTGTGAAAGAATAATACCCTCCTCATAATGTTCCTCAATTAGTTTATGTTACTTTGATCCTTTACCCGTGAATGTTTTTGTTCTAATGGTTGAAGACAAAATTGTACTGTTATATATATTCATAATAGTCTATTTGTGTTGTCCTAGCCGACTTCAGTAATGACGTTTCCTGCTACCACGCCAACGGGCATGATGGGATACGGCATGGTCAGTAGCATGACGGCCATATGTCCGTATGCAGTGGCACTATCGTCGTGGTTACTTGGCAATGCATTGATTGCTATTAGTTTTAGCCACTTACTGACGTTTGGCCACAAATTCAGCATTTTACAGAAACGATGTATCACTTGAATGTATTAATTCATTCATTAATCCTCTTACTTTCCTCTCCAGCCTCCACAGATGGGCTCCATGGGGCTGATGAACCCACCCGGTATGATGTACAACCAGCCAGTGATGAGGCCACCCAACCCATTTGGCTCTGTGTCCAGTGCTCAGGTGAGTGTCGGGCAACACCGTGTTTAGGTGTGTGATAATGACAATATTTATTTAACAGTGCTTTGTCGCAGTGAGAGGTTACAGTATTTGTATCCATTACATTGTGTCATATAGTTGGGCATTTTTTTAAGCCCTGCTGAATGTGTATATACTGTACGTAGTACTACTCCCCCAGTGTAACCTCAAGGCACCAGGCTTTCCACCTCGGAGGAAAGCCTGGTCTGTGTTTCAAAGTTGCCGTGTGAACCGGTCTGGAGCGGATGATACGTCATATTGTAGTATTGTTTTGTAGTCATCAGGCAGGAACCTTCATCTGAAACTTCCTTTCCCTAAAACCGGAAGAATAACAATAAAAGCTCTCGTAGCCTGTGGCTTTTATTGAGAAAAATCGGTTCGAGGGAAAAGGAGGTTCCAGATTGATGGTTCCTGCCTGATGACTACAAAACAATACTACAACATGGCGTAGCGATATCATCCGCTCCAGACTGGATCATAAACCCAAGAGGAAATGCTGCCCAGGCTACCCCCCAGTGACGACGACAGTTTTACACGTGACCCTTACCTCTCTGTCAGTCAACACCTTTCCTTGTGATTCCCCTATCTTCTCCAGTCTCCACACAACTCCTTTGTCATCAATCATTTGTTTATTATTCTATTTCCCAAACTAATCTCCTCACTTCTTCTCAACTCTTTTTGTAAAGTCTCTGTCTCTGACTTATCCTCCAACCCTCCTACTTCCCATGTCCCTGAAATAGCCCTCTGCAGCCTCTAGTCCTTCCAGCCAGAGTCCTCTGCGAGCTCCTGGACAGGACCCATTTGCACAGCTCTCTCTCAAGGATTTCTTGTAGAGCATCTCTTTAGGTACAGCATGTTCTTTGCTTGCAGCTGCACCTGCATGCGCCGCAAGCCCACAATGCTAAATCCCCTCCCCTTTTCTGCTTTTCATTTTTACCTTCCGTTTTCCCATAATGCAAACATGCCATGTCCTCTTCATCTCATAAAATGATGTTTTGTTTTTGTTTTTCAGTCTATGCTATCATTTTGCGTTATGTTGCTATTGTAATTGCCTGAACTTGGTGGTTAGCATGAGGACTCGGATCTCCATATATTGTAGATGCTCTTTTTTTGCGGACAGTTTTGTCATAGTTTTTTCACATACTGCTAAAACCATGGGCGATATTCAGCCAGCTGGCAACTATAGCTGATTGTAGGTGTTCATCGGGATGTTGGATCCTCTCTCAAAAATATTAAATCAATCATAGATCATTATCACAGCTTTCTGTTTGCTATTGCAATTTTCGCTCATTTGAATGTAACAGTTTATGTTAAGCTTTTCTGATCATATATGTTGCCTGTTGCCTCCTTACAGATGCAGTTCATGTAATATGAAGGAAGTGTCTCTCAGAAGATGAAGCACTTAGCAACAAAGAGTTGTCCTTGTTGCAGTCTTAACTCTTCAGAGAAATGCTCACACACGTGTGCGCATACACACACACACACACACACACACACACACACACACACACACACACACACACCAAATGCAAACATGTCATGAACATTATGGTGCAATGACTGTCAGAAACCATGGTAACCATGTCCAAATGACGTTTGGAAGATAACTCACACCCATTATTCTGTAATTTGTCCAAGACGTTGAGTGATGCTGCTGTCTAACCCCCAAACCACCCCTATAAGGGTTCCTCGTCCATTTTACAGTATAATCTGTAAAAGTTAGTTATGGGTGCTGAGGAACTTTGATATTATGTATTTGGAAATACTGTGGTTGGATGTGACGGCTTGATGTTCTCCTGGGAGGGGAGGGGGAAGCAGGGGGTGGGGGATGAGAGTCCTTCCCTTTCTTAACCCCATCATCGGCCATCCATTTCCTACAGTTATTTAACTGTCACTAAGTAGTGATGCTAATGACGTTTACACCTGTTTTAGTTTTTGTCTTTTTTACCGTGTTTACAGTAGACATTCCTTGTGTGTTTGTATTTATTTATGATTATTGGTTTAAGATTGGGGAGGGGCTTATTGTAAAATCTACAGTACATTGAACACCTGTGGGAGTGCTTCAGCGTTAAAACATGGATCTCAGACTGTATTATTGAGAGGTAGAGTTTAAAAAAAAATAGCTATTATATAAAAAAATTACACCTATAAGCGGAATGATAGAGCACTAAATATTCTCCAAGTTTTGTGTTAAGAACGATTTTTACTAGATGAAAAATTTCACAAACTCCATTTTACCTAAAGTGCAGGGGTTAGCGTATGAGTCAGTTATCTACAGTATATAATCAATTCTGTGCCTAGGGTTTTTGCAATGGAACAATTTTCTGTCTAGTTGGAAAAGAACACGTCATCCACGATTCTGAAGCATCACACTGGGGGTGGGCTCCATTTTGCTTTAAGCTTGGCATGCCATTGACTCACTGACCGTATTCATGGCTGCCTTTACTCTGAATGTGAACGAGTTGTCTTCATGTTGCACACATCTTTCTACATTAGCTGTCCCTCCTCAGCTCCTCAGAAGTGGGATGGGAGGACAGTAAGGAGTCTGTTTGCTGGCTGTTTCTGAGGGAGAAAAGTCACAGTTTAGATGTAAATTAATTGTATAAAGATCCAGTGGAACAGAGTGGAGTGGAGCACTGTTGAGCGGTGCTCTTATGTATATAAAAAAAAACAGACTGTTCAATGAGAGCAAAGTGAAAGATGTATGAAATATGAAAGCAATTCAATCAAATTTGACTCTACCTAAGTTTGATTCAGGATATACTCTGCGTTTGTCTTACGCAGATATTTTTCTTTATGTAATTAGAATGTGTAGCAGACAATGACTGAGGTCTTTTCTTTCTTTTTCAAATAAAGAGCAGCTTCCACAAATGTCTGTTTGTTTCACCTGCGAATGTTAATATCGGTGTTTCTTTGCATTGCTAGTGTTGCCGTTGTGGTTCGAGATAAGAGATGCCAGATGAGATGCTTGCATTCTAACCCTGAATCTTGGATGCTGTTTACCTTTGTGAGCTAATTCCTATGAGATTATAGCTCCTATTGTAGGTCTTTGATAATTTAACCATCTCCCATAAGTACAAATTTAGTGTTAAATTATTATTTTCATACTTTGTGTATTGACAGTATACCTACCTGTATATGTGCCATCCATAAAGACAATTCAATACTCCGAGATTTATTTGAAGGCATAGCCATGTGCTCTTACAAGTACAGCTTTTCTGCCCAACAGTTGAGTCTTCATTGTTTAAAATGATCTTTTCTCATACTTCCTTTTCACCTGTTCTTTATTTGTATTAAAATCCGGGACTATCTCTTCTCATGTTTATCATGAGTAATGTACAAAGCAACTCATGTGAGAATGTTTTCTAAAGCAGCAAAGCATATTGTACTTATATTGTGAGGATGTTTCCCTCCCACTGGGAGGCCTACAGGAACGTTTTCAAAAGTGTTACTAAAAGCTGCATTTGATATGCCAGCTACAATATAAATATATATGCCAAGGTCTACTACTAAATTAAATTACACTAAAATCACCCTCTGTCCGTATATTTTGTAGGCTTCACTTTGTAAACAAATTAAATGTGTGACTAAGAGTCATAGGCTACTGTACAAAACAAGGTCCCTTAAGTCTGTGTAACTTTAAGGTGTGGTTCCCACAAGGGGATGGACACAAGATAATCCGCATAAGTAGGTTGATTATGGGGCCACGATTAAATCAGCCATAGCTTTCTTATGAAAATACCCCCAAAAAGAAGCAAACTTTATTTAATTAACACATAATAGGCTATTTAGTGAGTTCCCAACTTCAGCTGTGTTGAAATGTTAATCTATAATAAAGTCTTGACTGGGAGCTTTACAAAGTTACAGTCTGCAGACTTCTATTTTTATAGAACTGGAATGCACCCTCCAGTAAGTGCCAGGGATTGAACCAACAACCTTATTGAGTCGCTTGTTGGCTTCCCTAGCAATGCCAAAATTCTGTCTCAAAGGAGAACTGTGACATGATCAATTATAAAAGATAATAGAAAAGACTAACTGGAAATAGAAGACGTACTGTTCTTCCATTATTAAGAAAAGAGAACAAATAAATAAATCCAAACGTGCCTCTACTGATGAAGTCACAGCCCTCCTCTGAGACCTAAATAGACAAATAAAATGTCCCCATCAAGCCAGGTGCTATTGATTGATTGATTGATTAGGCTTACTTTATTATCAGTTTGCAGAAAAAGCACAGAAAAGTAGCCTAGAGTTTCCCAAATGGGGTCCTTTATACTCAATTCATCGAAACATTTAGTGACAAATCCTTATACTGTTTTAATACTTCTGTTCTCAAGCCCTTCCTTTGGGGAATGTTGTAGCTAGGGGCTACACTATACAGTAAACATGCACTCCTTCTTGTCAAATAGTGTCACTGCTGGAGTGAGGTGGAAAGCCTGAGGCGAGGTTACTGCTGGAGGCTAAAATAACTGACGTGTGAACCTGCAGCCTGGAGACACCTACTGGTCGATCACACCACATTGATGTACAGTAGAATGTGTAAACTTGGCTGGTAGTTGATAGAAAAGAAGGAATGCAATCTCGATCATGTTCACACGTGACGCAGGCATCTTAAATTAAAACATGTAGGTACAGTGCTACTAAAGTAGAAGTGTGTGCTAATTTACCCTAGCCTAAGGATAGCCTTCATCAGCTGACTTGCATGTTAACAAACACGACCCGCTGTGCTACACGCACCGTTGGATTCCACTTTTGTGATCACGCCCATCTTCTTTCGACAGCAGATGTCTGAAGTGTAATAGCAGCCTCAGAGAAAGGTAAAAGTTTGACTTTTTTCTTACTTCTATGCATTCTGAGTTGAATTTTATAACATTAAATTGTAATGGTTTTGATAGTCATATGATATCCTACATCTCGAAGTGCTGTTGAGTTGTCTAAAAAGGAATTAATAATTGTTTACTACAGTTTATTTAGGCAACGATTTGAACTGCTATCTCAAGACTAGTCTACTTTAAATTAAAAAATACCAGTGACATATAGCCTATTGAGGATGTGCTTGTCTCATTGTATGCACATGTGCAACACTTGTGCAACACGTACCGCTCAGCTGCTCAATTTATATCAGAGCGAATTTATAGCCTATTCTATGTAGTCAATATTATAAACTAATCATTGTTTTTAAGTATAGGATTCCATTTGGAAAATCTCATAGCAGCAGGCCCTTTAAAGTAGGCCTACTACAGAAACGGACTGAAATCAGGGGCTATCTGCAGTGTAGGATATCATTTTAGATATTGAAATAATAGGCTGCAGGATGTTGGGATTGTTTTCGACTATCTGGCTCTTTTAATAATCTAAAATACCTTTTTCAGAATGTTAATGTTTTTATTTAGTTTGACAGATAAGAAATATAGTCTCTGAAGGCATTTCAGTGATGACAATTAACCTGAGTCTGAGCAATAGAATTATCCTATCATGCTAACTTGGTTTCATTCATGGAAACAACCCACAGAACAAAACATTGATTGTTTGCATGCAGTTTTCCATATACTCATCATGGACACACTTTAACCGTTCAAATGTATTACCAGTTTTTGATGTCATAATAGCTTTGATGAGGCTCAATTTGGATGAAGGTCTTTTGCATTAAAGTGCTTTTGGTCAAATTCAAATGCCTCAATTTGTCTTCAGGATAGCTTTTAGAATATTTTGAAATAATTTGTGATATTTTAAAAGCCGTGATCCTGCTGTGACAACATAGAGTTGTTTAATTAAGGAGGCTAATTACATCTTACCTCTAATTTGACTTTACACTAGTGTTGGGCAATATTACTTAGGAGAGTAATATGTTTACTTTACTTATTACTCCTTAGAAAAAGTAATAATATTACATTACTTATTACATGGAATCAAGAGTAATATAGTTACATATTACTTTATATTACTTTTCACCCGGGCCCCTTCCACCCGCAAAAAGAACACAATCTGTTTAGCCAGCTCGTTTTACAACTGAATCCAATTCACTGGAACAAGAAGTCTCCAATCAGCCAAACTGAATAATTGCAGGATGTAAAACAAAAATAGTCAACAGTCTATACTCATTACTCGTCATTATTTTGAGGGCTAAGTTGGAGTTGGATACTTGGTGGAATTGGATAGGATTTAAAATCTAATATATTTATTTTCATTTAGGCCATGTCATTCAGTAGAAAATAAGTAGGCCTTTTTATTTAATAAAGTGTGTATGCCTGTATATTGTGTATAATGACATCTATTTCAAAGTTGGATTTCTATTTCCAGTTTTATAACCAGTTTTGTAACCAAAATCATGAATGAATTCCTCTTCTTTGGCATTATCAAAGG
Organism: Protomyctophum bolini; assembly: GCF_963924005.1. Lineage (NCBI taxonomy): Eukaryota > Metazoa > Chordata > Actinopteri > Myctophiformes > Myctophidae > Protomyctophum > Protomyctophum bolini. Next base: position 34,097,203 of record NC_137870.1, on the reverse strand, counting down.
CGTTTATGAAAGGCGATTTGACAATGTGACCTGTCTGTTTAGATAAAGAAGAGGAGGCATCATGCTTGACCTGAGCCACCTCACCGAGGAGGAGCAGGAGATGATCATGACGGTACTGAAGAGAGATGGAGAGCTGAAGAAGGCGGAGGAGGAGAGAATCGGGTAAAACATTTATATGTTTAACTCTAGTAGTGTAAACATGGGTCAATAAAACGGAGCATGCATCTTATTTTAATTTTAGATTATTATTTTTTAATTATTGAGGTGACCACCGAACTACAACATGACGTCACTGAGCTGCGGTGAAGAGCAAAACACCGCTCTCCACAGCCCTTCTCTCTGTTTTTACTCACCACCGCTCCACGTTATTACAGCTCCGGTGGTCACCTCACCACCGGAGTGGTGGTCACCTCACCACCGGAAATCCAGACTATGAATAGGCCTTGACTCACCACCTCACACGAATATCAAGAACATTTCAAACATGTTATATCCATACATTTATTCCTATGAGGTCTGAACTATTCCCCCTCAGTCTGTGTGACAATAATCCATTATAGGAGAGTAAACAAGCTGGTGAGGGTGATGTTTGTCTGCCCATAATAGAATAATATAATAACAGTTTGGCGGATAAGGACATAGGCTGCCTCACTGAGAGGCCTCAGTGTGAGGAGAAGGGCAATTCAATTACAACCAAGTTTAACTCCACACATGAGAGAAGATCATGCTGGTCTATTGGACAGGAATAGAAGCCCTTAGGCTCAACAAAGAGATACACCTCACTTGATGATACGGTATATCAAGATATGTTCATGCCATGTACAGATAGTGACATACAACTGCTACAATATTTGCTAATCTTGGACTCACTATTGGACCACTAGTCTGACATTTCTGTACAATGTTGTTCAATGTTACAGCTCTAACCTTAACTCACTTTTACTGCTAAAGTAATGTAATTGCCAAAGGAATGGCAGAATTCTCCAGTCTATCTAATTTGAACAGTTGAGGCCAACCAAATAACATCTGTTTACAGACATGAGGTGGATCTCTACAGAGACCATAGAACCATACTTTAAATTAAGAATATAAAAATGAGAGAAAGGTCATTATTGTAAATTAGTAATAATATATATTTGTATGTCAAATGTTGTGGTGAATGGACAGAGCAATTTGGTCCATGTCACATGCTGTCAATAAACCATGGAATGGAGTGTTAATTGGCTCGATATTTTAGGCTTACTGCATGGTAAAGGAAAACTTTACTGAAGAGGCATTATGTTTTATTTGCAAAACTCTAGATTTGATAACAACCCACAAAATGAACCAATGCAATTCATTGAGAATGTAATGGAATTGGACACCATTTGGAGACAGAATTAATTGAGGTCCAGGCCTGTTTATACTCAGCTTAGTCAGTGTAAAAGGATTAAGCCAATAGTGTGCAATAATGTGCTCCCCTTTTTCACATGACCACCGTTTCCCCTCAAAAGGAAAGATGAGCTGGTATGGTCATTTCAAAGCACATGATTTTCATTAAATTCTTCTTTCACTGGAATTTGTGTGCACATTCCATTCTGAACAATCATGTGGAATGTTACATTTAAAATATATTAACTGGTTAAATAAACTGTAAAGAAAGGGGGAATGTCCACCCACAATTTACCGCTCTCCCGTCTTTTTATTTTAAGCCTAAGTACTAGTAGGGCTAGAGAAGGGCCGTAGGCCATAGGGCTTCATCAGGAAGCTGATGAAGCCCTACTGGGGAGAAAGTGTTGGTTAAAATAAGAAAGACATTATTATTATTATTATTATTATTATTATTATTATTATTATTATTATTATTATTATTATTATTATTATTATTATTATTATTATTATGTGTTTTTTCATCCAAATCAAATGCTCCTTCAAAGACACTCAATATGGAATTTGTTCCATGAATGCTCCATCCGTTCTTTATTCCATGAAGACACTATATTTGTATAAGATTTGTTGCTGGCACAGGTATCAAGTGTTAAGGCCTTTTGTGTCTGCCTTGGGATTTATCTTTCACCTGATAATGTGAGAGCATCACCATTCAAAGTCATGAATTAAAATGGTGTCAGATACTCTGTTCCATGTAGCCTGAATAAAATGTCTCTATTGTTTGTTTTTCTTTTATGACAAGTGTCTTACTCTTATTGTGCACCAGTCTCCACGGTTTGGATAACTACAATAACTTGGAATGTAGCCTTTCTTTTGTCCCTGGCATTTACTGCGATAGGGCATTCCGTTCCATTTGTACACCCTGTACTGTGTAGCTATTTGACATAGTGTATTGCTATGAAATGGAAATGCTATTGGCTTAATGATTGTCTGGGAACATTTCTTGATTCATGTTTAATGTTTTCTCACCAGGAAACTACAGAAAGTAACAAGCACGGGCTCACAGCCAGAGTCCAGTCTCAAGTACCTGACGGGAGAGTGGTTTTATGAGGCCAAGTCTCTTCGACACATGGACAAGATTCATGGTTCAGAAATCATATTGGCTTCCATGAAGTGGAAATCAGGTCCTTTGGGTGTGTTGATATTTTTTACTAAATGCACTATAGAAAGACACAAAGACAACATCCACATGTGTTACACAAATAATAAGCTTGATTATAACACCTAAAAAACACATATATCACGTCAAAGAGTCTGCTAAGCCAAATTAATGATGTGGTTTGGACTGAATGTGGTTTTTTCACCTTACTGATGCAGATGAGTCTCTTAAACTTGAAACACCTAAGACACTCAGTGATAGAGACAGTGTCCCTCCACCGAAACCTGCCAGGCAGTTGGAGCCAACACAGTCCCAGGAGATGAGGTACGTGTTCCTCATTTAATCATTTACCCATTCTTCATTTAGTGATTCAGTCATCTATCCTCCCATTCATTCATTCATTCATTCATTCATTCATTCATTTCCTCCCTTTTTTAAACCCTACCCATTTTAACCAAATACATACATACATACATACATACATACACACATACAGTAAAAGAATATTATTGACAAGCATCTCTTCCTTGTCTATATTTCTTGAAGCTATGTATAAGAGCAGCAATTAAATATGAGTGATTCACTGAATAACTCACCCAACATAATAGAAACCATAATATTTGAACAGCTCTTTTGTGCTTTGCTATGTATGTACGTCTGTGTGTGTGTGTGTGTGTGTGTGTGTGTGTGTGTGTGTGTGTGTGTGTGTGTGTGTGTGTGTGTGTGTGTGTGCGTGCGCGCGCGTGTGTGCGTGCATGCATGCGTGTGTGTAGGGGGTGTCTTGTGACTCAACTTGAGTCAACAAAGGTGGTGCTGGCATGAGATATGCTTTATAGCCTACTGTTGGCTACTGTTCCAGGACCTGGCATCACAGAGCTATGAATTCATGGAAGAATTCTGACTTGATGTGACGTGATCCATCATGAAAAAAACACACACATTTATAGCCTCTGTGATGTGATGTGGCTCTGAAGCTGTAATATCAAATTACTTTTAAATATCACTGGGATGTGAACTGTGACATGTTTTTAAGATTAGATAAAGGAAACAGAACATTTTATTCTGTTATTCTGTATTTTATTATTAGATATCAGAAAACCAATTACTTTAAAGTTATTTAAATAAGAGCTTGTACATGTCCATGAGACACATTGAACACATTACTTACAGTACCTGGCAAGTCTTTTGAAGTGTCTGCACTCCCAATCAATCAAGCAAAACAGCAGAAATGTATCAGTTAATGATTAATTAATGATCATTATTGTTTTATATCAATAATTGCTTTTGTATGCGAAAACTATATGAAACTAACAATATGGAATGTTGATTCTGTTCTTTTTTCGACTATACAGCAGAAAGATTCCAGCTGTGGGACGTTTACTATAGAGGGATTTATGGACTGTTTCTTTTTTATAGCAGCCTGCCGGGGCTTGACATTAACGTTTTGAGGCACTTGTCCTTCTGACAAGTACATTTCCCATTCAGTTGTCCAGGCACAACAGTCACTTGTCTGGAGCACGAGCATGCACACATTCATTTTAAATCAACTAAGTTGGTTTTGGTGAATACATGAATAGATGAATATTCTCAGTTTACAAGTTAATAGCACTTCTCTTACATAATGTATTCTAAATACACAGCCATAGATCGGTCCTATCTGCACAGACAGGTTAGCAGACTGACCTGGTCGTCATTTAAACTTGTAGCACTGCGTGTGGACTCACCCAATAATTAATTCCTAAGACTTGGAGTCGTTTTGGGGACGTTTCATATTCATCTGAAAGTCCTGGCAGAAAACGTGTATTTAGTCAAATATCTCCAATTGTCCACAAGCTGCACATGGACGACATTATCTCCGGTGTGAGGCCCGTAATGACTGCAGGACTGAACATATCAAAACTTCCTTTCCTTTCCTTGTGCTTTTCAAACATCAACTAAATCCCAAAGGACGTCTTCCTATTTTCAGTCCAGCTTTTCCTTGTGGAAAAGTGGCGATATTTTACTTAACACACGTTTTATGCCATAACATTCAGTCCGAGTCTGGCGGTGTGCCGCAGGCTCGACTCCCGATTCCGACGGCCTTTACTGCATGTCACTCCCCCATCTCTCCCCCCCCCCATTTCCTGTCTACTGTCTGTCCCTCTATAAAAAATATAAAATAAAGGCGAAAGCCGCAACAAAAAAAACATTAAAAAAAGAACACAGACATTCTATGGCTACCGGTATTATCAATATTGGAAGGGTGATTATTAGGAAAGCCAGACAATAATGCCAGACAATATTGTTGGGTGCTAGGAGCATAACAGGAAAAGTGAAACCAAGGGTCACTTGTCCAACGGACAAGTAAAATCTTAATGCACTGCATAAATTTCCAGACCCATAGAGAGAGAGTTCTCTAGCATAGATTCCTATTGTAAGAATGGAATGCAGAAGTTCTCATTCTATCTCAATGAGGGAGTTCAAATGTTTGGTATGAACACATTAATGTTGAGCGAAACATAGCCAGTAAGGTGCTCACTCTTTTTGCTCACTCTATTTGCAGAGAATACATCATACACTTCCTAAAAAATTCTTCATCAAAAGTATATCGATTTATTTGACCTTTTTACATCAGGTATATTGAATGCCAACTATTCAATTGAATCCATCTTATTTCTCTAGCACTTTAGATGCAGAAATGGATGAATTAAATGCAGCAGTGCGCTCTCCAGCAAGGGTAAGTATATGTGTGAAATAGAAATAGATTGCGTTATTGCATTTTTGGTGTTATAATGTCTTATTATAACTACAGTATAACATGACATTTATGATATATAATAGGTATAAGTAATACGATATTTACTGGTGTTTTCACTGGTGTTTTGTTTTTCTTTAAGACCAGGCACAATCCTTTCAACCGGGCTTCCATTATTCTTGAGGCACCTGAGAGGGCAGATGAGATGCACATCAATGGAAACAGTGAAGTTAGAAAGTCATCCGAAACAGGTTTGAATCATCTTCTCAAACAGAAATACATACAGTAATAAAGCTGAGGAAAAGCCATGGATACATTTTAAAGAATGTGGTGGCCTGGTAGGAACAAAGTATGATCACCAACATCATGGCAAAACCCAGTGCTTCAGTCACAGTGTTCACCTTTCCTTTTCTTTTCTTTTCTTTTCTTTTCTTTTCTTTTCTAGAGACATGTTTTTTGTCTAGGGCAGACCAATTAGTTGTTTGTTGTTGTTGTTTCAACTATTTGAAGTTTTTCTAACTGTCTTTCCTCAGATCATATAGCTCCTCTGAAGAATCACACAGCTGGTCAGGCCAGTCAAATGTCAGGGGGCTCCACTACCTCAGATTGCTCCTCTGTAGGATTCAAGCCTGTTCCCAAGAAGAGAACCTTTGTCTCCAGAGGTTCCAGCACTCCCAGCGTGCAAAGTGACAGCTCTGGGCTAGGATCTCAGCCAGGGCCCACGGTCATTCTTCCTGCCCCAAGAAGAAGTCGCGTCTCAAATGGAAGTTCTAAACGGCCTAGCCTAGAAGGCATGGGAGAAGAATCACAAAAATCAACCACTAGCAAGTCAAACGACGTTGCTACTTCTGAGCAGGCACTGGAAACTGCAGTTGTGATCTCTCAACAGCCACATTGTGATGCAGCTCAGGTTTCCCTTCACACTGACCTACAGATGGATAGACCTACTGTCTCTATAGTAAGAGACAGGGAAACTACACATTCCTCTGATAGATCTTCAATAAAAGACTCTTCACCTCCAGCTGAAAGAAACAAAAACAACAGGCCCACTGATGGAGCCTGCACTCCAGATAGATGTGATGACAAAGATATGACTCAAAGAGACCATGGAGAGACACAGGCTGACTCATTGTCTACCATTACGATTCGAGATGCAGAGAGGATGAAAACTGGCAAAGTGGAAGCCGTAATGAGACAGGGGGATCTCAGTTTTACTCAAAGCATTGGAGGTAAGTTCTACAACAAGTTCGATGCAACTACATATACACATTCGAAAGTAAAGTTACAGCAACTGAAAAGCTCTCTAATTAGACAAACACTGCTGTTCTCTTAATGTATCTTTCTTTCTATTCTTTCTTTTTCAGATGAGCCAATATGTTATGATCTGAACTTCATTGATAAGCCAGCTCTGCACACGCGCACAAAATCTAATCCTAATTTATTGCTCCAGGCTCCCAATCCTTCTGGGGAGGAGGAAGACTCCATCGCCAAGGTCCTGGAGTGGTTCAGCCGCAGCACTGATAGCATTGATAAAGAGGGCGGGCACCAAGCTATAGTCAATATTGACAGAAGTGTTGAGGATTCTCTAACAAAAGATATGGATATCTATAAAAATAGAAATAGAGATAGAAAGAGGGAAGCTCCAGAGATGAAGAGAGCACATCAAGATGGTAAAGATAGTATAGAACCTATAAAGTTAAGAGCAACAGATAGAATGGACATTCAGGAAATGACAGAAATGCACGAAGAGGCGAGGAAGTGTAGCAGGCCACAGGAAGTGAAAGAGAATGAAGATGAAAGCCAAGCTCAAAAAATCTCTCACCTAAAGTCATTCTGGGAGAAGGAAAACACCGGTCCTAAGATACTCATTAGTAGGTCAAACACGAACAGTGATAAAGGGCAGAAACCTAGACTCCCTACGACAGAGAAGGACAGAGAAAAAGATGAGAATGAAAATCAATGTCTTACTTCTGACATGTTTTCTGCCCCTGGCCTATATGGTGGAAAGGGAAAATATGAAAAGGATGCATTCAATGTCAAGGACAAACAAGAAAAAGAACTACAACCACTCAGTCAACAAAAAGCCAAGGGCAGCAGTGAAAATGTTCAATTAAATATAACTCCAAACCAGCAGACCGAATACACAGCAGTTACACACACATCACCTGGCTTCATGGGAAATTATCAGAGTCCTGGAACTCAATGGAAAGATGACGTAAAGTGCAATACTGACTATATGTCATTACCAGATAATTCCCAAGTAGTTGACAGGATAGGTTCAGACACACAGATCATGTCTCTGGACTCTCGGACCAGATCCAGCTCTCATCCAAAGATGCAGTTTGTATCGAGACTCAGCCCTGAGTCTGAAAGGTACTCTCCAAGTCCACAACCTGAATCTCTCCCCCAAGCTAGAGCCAGCCCTCTGCCCATAAGATCTTCTTCATCCATAACAACCCCACAGCCCGAAGACTTGATTGACGCAGACCTCCATGCAAGAGGCAGCCTGGACACAGAGAAACTCTACCAGTACAGGCACAGCCCGTATTTGGGCCGGAGGAGTGGGAATGAAATACAATTTACCACCAAAACGCAAATGCAGAGAAGTTCGAGTGAAGATGTAAAGAGGAAGGATAATGAAGAGAGAAATGTGCAGTCAGGCATATCTCCTAAAAAACAGGATGACACCATCAGTAAAGACAAAAGTACCAGCCCCCATTCACAGAGACACGGCACCCAGCGTCAGGAGAGCACAGCAGAAAAAATAAAGCAGCTCAAAGCTTTCTGGGAACAGGAGAGGAACAAGTCTGTGAATTACACTGGTTTATCTAAAGTGTCAGGGGATGGTAAAGCCACCCGCTGTACAAACCTAGGAAAACTAAATAATAGATTCACCAAGTCTGCATATGACTTGCGGTCAATTGGAAATGATTCAAGTAGTGATGATGAAGAAAATAGGCAGAATTTTGCCATTCTCAGGCTAGACAAATTATCCCCAACTGTAGGTGTGAACCGTGTGCAGTTTAAAAATCTCCGTGAGTTTTGGGGTGAGGCCAAATCTAATTGCAAAGGGTCATTTGACAAACCCAAAAAGAAAGATCAAATAGATGGTGAAACTTTAGCTGTGGGGTTAAAGCAGTGTGCCGACCCTGAGCTTTATAAACCCACCCCGGTCCAAGCAGAGAAAACCAGTACTAGAACGGCTGTCATGAAATCATCTTCACATTCCCAGACTCAAAAGTCCCCACATGATAGACAGCTTGGGTCTGTGTCAGGAACAGGAAATGACAACAAATCAAGCCCGTCTCATGCTAGGAGGGGCTCCAAGGACTCTACCAGGGAGGAAAAGCCACCGAAACTACTAAGCAATGTTGGAAAAGAGACTCGCTCTCCTAAGGCCAAGAGAGACCATTCGAGCGGCCGTGGCGGTTCTTTGTGCCGTGCCACTAGTATGTATGCTTTGAATGTCACTGAAGATAACGAAGAACCCTCTCCGGGACTGCTTAAAAAGAAGCAGGAAGCCTCCCCTGTCCAGTCTCAGGATAGAAGGCAGAGTGCTGATAGGACTCAGAAAAGGAGGCAGAGTGCTGACCGGAGACCATCAGAGGATTCTGAATCTCTCACCCCGCGTGCACGAGCGTTTGTTCCCAGAGACTATCGCCATTACTTGGGCATGACAGAGAAGACCAGTGTCCACACCTCCTTGGCGCCAGCAGCAAAGGAGCAAGGCTCAGAGGGCAAACCTGCATATGACGTTGACTCAACTGTGCCGGTGAGGTCCAGCACCCCAGTGAGTTCAGAGGAGCGTTATGGCAGCAGGAGAACTAGCAAAACCTCACCACGCCCCCTGTGTAGAAACAGCGGTTCAGACACTGGACGGGATTCATCCATAAGCAGCGCATCAGACACCTGGTCTTCAAGGAACAGTTCTAACCGTGAGCACCAAAGTTCAAAATGTTCTTTACCATTGCTGTCTCGAAAGCCATGTCCTCCAAATTATTGTGAAAATCCACCCAAACATTGCTACAGTATTACTATTGCTACAATCTTGGACCGTTCAATTAATGATTGAAAATAATATGAAACATAACATTTAACATGAAATGTTAAAAACAAAGGTTATTCCAGAAGGATGCTCTGAGGATATACATCTATTTAGCAAATGTTGTTAAATCGATGCCCAACATCTTTCTGGAATCACCTTTGTTATGATGTCCAAATTTAATTACAGAACATTGCCAACGATGAAAAGTACCCATTTTAACAAGTCCTGTGGTATGAGTTTAAGAGCCCAAACTCTCGCTGTAAAGTTATGCTGAACATATGCAGTTGTATGATGTTGACAGAAGGATATCTCTTCAAATACTGTGAGCTTGCAGATCAGTTGCCCTTGTTTATTTAGTGGGCTGGACAGTCAGTTGTGGTCTTTATTGACACCACTGGCCATGGCTTTTACAGTTCATATTAGTATTTGCATGGATATAATAAAGTAGAACTAGATCACCAGCTGCTCTGTGGTAGCACAGTTGGTTGCTTTCATAAGTATGTTCTACTTCTTACATAAGGGGGGGGGGGGGGGGGGGGGGGGGGCATTTCATCGTGTACTCAGGCTTTTGGGAGCATCCCAGACCGTTTTTAAGTTGCTCGATTTAGTATTTAGATATTTGAAATTACTTTTATCAGACACTTCCTAAACAAACCCACTGTAACTTCAAACTCCATATTAACCACGATAGATTCATCGAAAACACCCATCCTACATACTGTTTTTTTCCATGACTTTTTCATTAATTTTATTTATTAATTCAAGTTTTTTTCATGTTCCCAAATAATTATTAAAAATAAATGAAAAAAGTAATTGAGAAAACATGGCCCCCTCACGTATTAGGAGGTCAGTAGTATATGAGTCACCTGAACCAAGGACGGGTGTTTAAATAGAGTTTGCAGTTACAATGGGTTTGAATAAGGGGACGTGTGATAAAATGAATATCAAATATCTTAATACTGAATCAAGCAACTTAAAAACTGTCTGGGGTGTGGAGTGGACAAAGGCCTGGGTAGACAATGAATGTTCTTTTGTAATTGTCTTCCACACCTATGGATAGGAGTTTCATGGATGGATAGGACATTAATTCTGCCCTTCTCACTTCCAGTATCAGGTACTTACTGTACTGTCAATCCCAAAAGAAACTGCATCAAGGAGGAGAGAGTGGAATCTACACTCTTTTCTTTTACCCTGTTTTGTAACGCCTACAAAATAGATGACCTCCCAGAAGATGGTGTTCACTGTATTTGATCGACAGAACGTATATATATTTTTAAATTGGTTGTTATTTATCAAAATACCAAACCGTTTATAGTTACAGCTTCATGCTAACATTGCTTTTCCCTGTTTCATATAATTATCAAATGAAACACTGTTTCTTTGTTTATTTCTTTTTTTTTGCTGGTCAGATTAACAAAACTTTTTATAGAACATTTAATAGACTCAATAACTGATACGTGAATCAATAATTATTTGCAGAACTAATGTGATGTGATGTGTTGCCATATGATTTTCCACTAACTCAGGTGAAAATGATGATGAGGACCAAAACCCTGTAAGGAGAGCTCTGAGGAGGGCAGAGGCACGGCCCAAAAATGTGGCTAAAAGTCTGGAGGACATCACTGCCTCGTTAACACCTCGTGAGCATTATTTCAGCATCTCCCAAATAACAGGGTCAATTTGAATGTTTATCATCATATAAACTGCAATTATTATCCACAGGCCAAGAGAGAAGACAAGATCCTATTGTTGACTTGAGACGCAGTAGTGATGGCATTGGTTAGAGGTTTTTCTTATCGTTGTTTTTTGGTCGTTGTTTTTACATTGAGAACATTTTGGTAATCAAATCCATCGAGCCTTTTGCACTATAAATAAATGCCACTCTCTTTTCCTTTTCACGCAATCACTGCTCAGTGTCGTCTATCCCCTCGCCATCTTCATCCTTATTTTCGGACCCTGAACACCTGAAGAAGATGAGCAAATCGGTTCCGTCCTTTCATCAGACGGAGGTAAAGCCTTGCACCCTTTTGATCCTCTGTCTAAAAGCTGGATTTGTATCGTTGTTGCACAGAGCATTCTGTAGCCATTGTCTGTCTTCCAGGTTGATGGAACAGAACCGGACTCCACGTCTGAGGACAGTTACCATGGACACAGGCAGAAGACAGGAAGATCTATGACTAACCTCAGCAACTCCTCTGGCATGGCATCTTCCTTCTCTGTAAGTTCACCCACCACTTGCATTTCTGCTTCCATTCAATCATAACTGACAATTTCCACAGCTTCACTGACAATTTAACCACTTAAACCCTACATAAGTTATTGTTGACCACGGTTAGATGTTGTCAGACATATATTATGGCCTCCACATTTCATATGAGAAACCATTTGACACCATCAGAAAAATTATCAAAGTCCCAAAAACGTTGCCCAAATGAGTTAGGGATTACGTGTCATAGATATAGGCTATACGAATGTCATAGATAGAGGACTGACATTAAAAATGACTGACGTTACAGGCTGGCTAAGTCTGACACAGTGGAGCAAAACCGTTTACACGTGGATCTCGGAATCCTCATGCTTTGATTTTGTGTTTTTGAGGGGAGCTAGCCCCTCCTATATTCAGCTATTAGTGTAGATTTTCGTCTTACACAAACATTAAATTCCCATTGACAATGAATAGAGAATGTGTCTGAGCAAATAGAATATGTTACGTCATAATGATGTACGATGATAAAAGCGCCCCTCACTTCACACGGGTGTGATTTGTTTTTTTACAAACAGATTTCAGAATCTGTAACTGTGGGGTATGTGTGTTGCGGACATTAATCATTTTAAATATGTACTTGCTTCTCTGTGTGGGTTTGTGCTCCTAGCTTAGTGGCAGTGTGATGACCATGTACAGTGGTGACTATGGAAGTGTGGAGGTCCAGGGCAACATCCAGTTCTCTATCAACTATGTGCAGAAACTCAGAGAGTTCCATATTTTTGTGGCTCAGTGCAGAGACTTGGCTGCTGTAGACCCAAAGAGGGGCCGCTCGGATCCGTGAGTACTGTGTTCGAATCACATGGGAGACCAATGGCAGGCATTTTAGAGGAAACCCCCAAATTCCTTTGATGTACTAACCTACTTAGCTAGCACTGATTTTTACTGTTGATTTCTCAGAAGAATGTTTAACCACTTAACCACTTACAGTAAAGCCTATAGTGTAACACCCAGGATTCAAACCCTGGTCTCCCGGGCAGGGTTCAAATCCTGGGCGGTTTATTTTTGCCGTGACCCGGATCGTGTTTCCCTGTGGGAGGACGTCAAAGTCACAGGGATATCCCTTTGGCTTAGTGGTTAAGATGTTGGCTTTCCACGCGGGAGACCCGGATTCAAATCCCTGGTGTTGCTCTAGCATCCCTATTATGTGCATGTCATAATAAACAAACATTCTGTGAAAATAGGCAAACAATTACCTAAATTAACAGATCTACAAGCTCATAATGCAACACATTGTGAGCTTGTAGATTGGCTATGTTGGTTAAGAGATATGGATCCACGTATAGACCTCTGGGGGAACCCGATTAACAAAGTATAATATCGCTTTTTTTTTTTTTTATCATAGCCCAAAATAGGGATGCCAGGTGGAAAGTGTTAACATTTATTAGACTTTCAAAGCTAAGTCAAGCAGATTGTGACTATATGGATATTCAACTTCAAAGTACTTTATTTTCCTTGGGAGAACTTCTTTTGTGCAGTGGTTAAAAAGACAACATACACTCACAATATTATAGATACATACTGTAGATACCCAGTTCACTATAATTTAACTATGAAAGTCCGTATGTCCTCAGCATTAGCCTGTATTGGGTGTGAAGAGTGTGTGTTGTCCTCAGCTTCTTTACTGTCCATTTTTTGTGTATACTGATTAACAGATACATGACTACTACGGATCTTGATCTCTGGTGGTTCACTTTGACATAGACCCTTTATAGTTTATACTTTGTTTATTTTGTCACCCTTTGCAGGTATGTTAAAAGTTACCTTGTTCCTGACAATGCTAATCTAGGAAAGCGGAAAACATCTGTGAGAAAGAAAACACAAAGTCCAACATTTAATGAGATCCTCAGAGTAAGAATCCTTAAACATAATCAGAGTTGAGATTGTACAGACATCTTCCAATATATTAATATTCAGTCTGACCAACAATTAAGCCAATTAAAATAAACTCTCTTTGGTCTCACCAGTATCGCGTTCGCATGGAGTATCTCAGAACCCAGACTCTCATTCTGTCAGTTTGGCATCATGACACATTTGGCAAGAACAGCTTCCTAGGTGAGGTCGATGTGGACTTGTCCAAGTGGGACTTTGACCACACCCAGATGAACTACTTAGCCCTGAAAGCCAGGGTAAGAATACAACACACACGCACATACGCACACACGCACACACACACACACACACACACACACACACACACACACACACACACACACACACACACACACACACACACACACACACACACACACACACACACACGGCTGTACGCAGTATGATGTCTTTGAATGTATTATATGTATGTGAAATACTCTCAACCTCTTCAGTCCAGCTCCAGTGTTGGGCCTTCTGATGACAGAGGAGAGATGAGACTAGCCATCCGTTTCCTGCCCCAGATCCCCCAAAGTGACGGTCGGTACTCAATCTCACTCTCACCCCCACCTACTGCTCCCAAAGTAGTTAGGAAGTAAATGCAGAAGAGAGGTTTCATACATGTGCAAATGTAAAGTGAGTAGTGACAAATACCACAGCAACAACAACTAAAAGAGCCTAGTTATTGAGTGTACCTTACTACCTTTATACCAATATTATACCAGTAAGGGCGAGAAGCGATCCGCCTCGTTGACGGAAGACTGCTGGGCGAGCGCTGGCACTTTGGCATGAGGAGTCAGATCAACATGGAATATATTCTGTACTGGCCATATAAGGAGCATGTCTTGAGTGTACAAGGTTTGATGAGGTCAGATCAACATATGGAATGTGGTCAGCTCCATACAGTATATATATATAAGGGTGGTAGCAGGGACATTCTCTTGGGTGTACAGGGTTTGATGAGGGCCTAGGTAGTGCCGGGACTTAATGTTTGGGCCTGTTGAGAACTCCAGTTTTCGCCGGGTGTGGCTGCACTAATAACTTTGGGGCAGGCCCGTCTAGAGTTTGAATGGACAGGTGGGCCTGTTGAGAACTCTAGTTTTCGCCGGCTGCCGGGCGTGGCTGCACTAATTACTTTGTGGCAGGCCCTTCTAGAGTTTGAAATTTGAATGGACAGGTATAAGTCAAAAGGGAGACATCGAAGAGGAAGGATAGATGGGGAAGGATCAACATATGGAATGTCAGAACAGGTTCTGACATATATCCATATATGGAGATCTAAGAGTTTGAGGATTGAGGTCAGATGTAGAGTTGCTGGCCAATATTGATGACATCAGGGATCTCCATACGGGCTTAACTGCGACAGCAGGTCGCATTTACTATGACATCAGGGTCACATCTCCATCCCTGATGATGTCACATGTCACGAGACCTGAGCACCATATATGGGGTGCAGGCTTTAGTTCCGACATACTATTGATCCGAAACCTCAATCCTAACCTAACCGCAAGCACGGGAGCAGCGCATGTCGGACCATCGCTTTTTCGCATTGCGTCGCATGTCCCCCCGCTTCGGATCTTCGGTGTGTCGGAAAAGCGTGCGCACCCCCCATATATGGTGCCCAACACACAGGAAATTGTTAATTCCATAGTTAACTATGAGAGGCAATAGAGCTTGTCCATTACATTTAATTATTTGTCTGCCATTTCTGTTGGGCAGGCGCAGCTAAGGATGGCCCTAACACTGGTGAGATTCACATATGGGTGAAAGCATGCAAGAATCTGCCGCTCATCAGAGCCACCATTGACCCATATATTAAATGGTATGCACAAAACATCCACTGCGAATCATTTGAGGTGATTGTGTATATTGTACGACGTTAACAGATCTGTTGTTTTGTTTTTAAGCTTTGTGCTGCCAGACACGAGCAGGAAGAGCCGCCAGAAGACTCGTGTGCTGCGGAGAACAGTGGATCCAATATTCAACCATACGATGGTGTATGATGGCATCAGGCAGGAGGACTTGACTGAAGCTTGTGTGGAGCTAACTGTCTGGGACCGAGACAGACTGGCCAGCAACCTGCTAGGAGGCATGAGACTGGGGCTTGGTACAGGTACTGCTAGAGTTGATTGTATACTCTACTGTGCTGTATTTTCATACTTTCTATCATTTAAACCCTATACAGTGTATTTTGTTGGCCAGGGTTCCCTATGGGTCTGTACTTGTCTTTATCCCTCCTTTTGTCCCTCTGCACCAAGTCTCTTCACCAGAAATAGACGATTAATGAGCTCGTAAATCAGCTATTTTCACCAAATAGTCGCCTATTTTTGCCTAATGTTCACGTATTATGACACACATGCCCATAATAAAGACGCCAGGGTTCATGCAGTTATAGTCACATGTTTTCAAAAGTTTGTATGTGCATCTGTCTCCCTCTGTAGGCAGAAGTTATGGAGCAGTTGTGGATTGGATGGATTCAACTACATATGAGCTGGCGTTGTGGGAGCGAGTGATGGCTTCCCCCAATGAATGGGTGGAGGACGTGCTCCCCTTAAGAATGCTGACCCCTGCCAAAACTGCACTGAAATAAGTTATGACTGAACACCTGCTGCATTTCAAATACTATATTTATAAAACATATTTTGTGTTAATAGCTGCATGATCAGATGTGTTCTATTTTATACTTAAATACGTTAAAAAAAGAAACACAAAATATCTTCATCTACCTAAGCACATATTGTCACTTCAAACACCCTCTATTTAGCTTTACTTGAATATGGTACTGGCTTACTGTACTATACACTGTAAAATCCTGAGTGTTCATTTTAATCTGTGCAAATGTTATATTTGTACGCTCTGAGATTTAAATGAACACTGTACTTTTACAGTGTACTTATATCTAAGGAGCTTGCATCTGTGAATAAACTGACAATAATTACTTTGACAGTACCAATAATGACTTACAATTTACAGTCAAAATCACACATGACATCATTTCCAGTAGTACAAGTACATACTGTAATGCACAATGTTTTATATTAACAACACATGTAATTCAAAGATGCTTTGAGGAACAGTTTTCTTGGATTTCTTGGAGGAATAAAATGCATCAAGGTGAAACTGAGGTGGATGTATTGGTCTCTGATGATTCCTGTAATTCAGGGGTCCCCAAATGTTTCAGCTCGAAAATATAAATGTCTCCCTGTGACCCAAACTTACAAAAATACATTATGAATCAATGACTTAAAGCCCTGTTTAATAGTGAAAATAGCAAATCTCCAAGATCCCTATTTTGGGGATGTCATTAGGCATCAGGCAGAAACCAGCCATGTACAAAATAGTGTTCTAAAAACATGTTTATACAACATGATGACTTTATACATTGTCAGATATTTGAATGTCCTTACATTATCACCTATTTGAAGGGCGGCAGGGGGGGGGGGTTTGTCAAATATTAACCCCTTAAATCATAAGCTTAGAACTCAATCTATACACTCAAAGCTAATCTAAACGCTTACAATGTGTTGCTTTGTGAGCTTGTAGATCTGCTATTTTCACTGAATGACACTAACCTGTTTTTCCCAAATGTTTGTCTAAGACTAAAATTATATATGTCATAGCAAAGGTAGCCACGGTACCCAGGCTTTTAAACATTTGATATGTAGATCTTCTATTTTCAAAAAATAAAGTAATTCATAAAGTTTTTGCATTGCTCAAAAAGAGAAAAGGTATATTCCTCACCCAACCTTCAAGTCAGGAGCTCACAGAAGGTTCCCATTTATCCAAACGCTCTGACTTGATTCCGAGCTAAACCCTCAGAAATGTTCCTTGACCAAACTTTTCTTCTTCAGATCTCAACATGTCTGGTCCCACTACTGTGTGGTTTATCAATTTTTGATTCTGTTTTAGTATTGGTCTATTTTACAAACCACCACCAAACACCCAGGCTGATCACTTCCTATACTTTTATCCACCTTTAGTTTTCCCCTGCCAAGGTATACACTGCTTCCAGACAGTGGAGTGCCAAAAGCCGACTGGCAGGCGTCTCTTCCGGTTCTTAAACAGCTGGTGGATGGAAATGAAGCTCCACCCACGCGGCTGAATGCTGCGACGACCAGATTCTCGGAAACGCTTGCATTCTGCCGTTAGGGTGGATCTTCTTTTCCATCCACCAGCTGTATGAAAACCCGGAAAAGACGACGGCAGACAGCAGAAAACGGCCACGCCTGTCTGCCCAGGTCTGGCAACAGCTAGAGTGTGTGCTTCGCTTCCTTCAGTCAGTGTTGCCATGTCTGCTTATTTTTTTTATGATTACATTTTTTTATTGCTTTTTCAGTTTAGTCACACAAACAATTAAGACAACAAATGAAACAAAACTAGACAAGAAAATTATAAATACATTACACAACGAAATCTTTACAGAAAAGATAAAACAATACAGACAATACAATACAATAATAAAACAAATTAATAATAAAAAAAAGAAAGGGAAAAAGAAATGCCATTGCACCTGGGTAATATTAATTTACACTGTATTCAAGGAAAACAAGAGAGAAAGGGACGTTGCGCTCATACCACAATGGGATCTCTGACAGCAATATGCATTATGTATCCTCCCCATTTACGGATATATTTGTCCAGTCTGTCGGACCTCCTATATGCCATTTCTTCGTATGCTGCAACCTTACCTAACTCCACAAACCAGTCATGAAACGAGGGACTCCCTGACGCTTTCCAACCCCTCATCAGCACCTGTCTACCAATCATGATAGCCGTGAGGATGAAATCTACATAATCATAGTGAGCAACCTGCTTTGGGTCACCCAGTATGTAAAGCCTAGGGCAGAAAGGAAAATCAACCGATATAATTTCTAAGATACAATTATGAATTTGTTTCCAATAACTCTCAATTTCAGGACAGTCCCACAAAGCGTGAACCAGGGTGCCCACCGAAGATGGATCCTTGCACTTCCAGCACTCAGCTGTGTCCTTAAGACCCAGTCTGTGCAACCGTGAGGGTGTCCAATAGAAGCGGTTGAGAATTTTAAATTGAATCAATTTGATTCTGGTATCTTTAGACATTTTTGTTGAATTTCTGCAGATGTCATCCCACTCCTCCTCTTCAATATCTATATTCAATCCTAACCTCGCCTCACCAGGCTTTCCACCGCCTCGGAGGAAAGCCTGGTCTCTGTTTCAAAAGTCTGTATGATCCGGGCTGGGGCCGGATGATGTGGTTACTTGTAGTATTGTTTTGTAGTCGCCAGACAGGATGAACAGGCGGCGACAACTTCCTTTTCCCTCTCTTACGAGAGCTTTTATTGCTTTTAATCAAACAGGAAGCAACAAACAGCTTCCTGTTTGTTGTAGGCAAACCATTGCCTACAACATGACGTAACCATATCATCCGGCTCCAGCCCGGATCATATACCGAAATGAAATGGTGCCCAGGCTAATTCAATCCCTCTCCCACACAGTTTTTGACACGGCAGGTGTGAAAAGGCCCATGGAGCCTCCCTGCCAATCCTGCAATCAAGGCTGAGTGGCTGGCAGCTTGCTCACTGCGCACAGGTGTGGGAGGCTACAAATAGGACTAGATGCACTCACTCATTCATGCATGCTTCACCACACTGGCTTGTTGTCTACCAACCTCCAGCACCATCTCTCTCTCTTCACCCTCCAACTGTGTGCGTCCACGAACCAAACGTGAGTCAGAAAGCCTCTGGAAACCCAACTGTTATTCATTGCCATAATCACCCATCATGGACTCACTGTGTATATTGTTTATTATGACCAGCAGTTCTTTGAGTTGTTTATTTCCTTAATGGTTCATTGAATTGAACTGTGGACTAATAGACCTAGTGTTTGGCCTGCCTAACTGCATCACACATATGTGTGTTTACCCTGGCATTTTCAATGAAGATGTTAGAATAGTAAAATGAGGCCTCGTGACCTGTACCAAACACCATGCGTGATGCCATGCAACACCTCAGAATGCTGAGGTGGAGTTCTGGCCGGTGAACCAAATATTCCACATAGTAAGTGCCTTAATTGCAAGTATTGCCAGAATGTAGATCTGGGAAGGTCAAATTCTGTAACAAGGTCATCAAATGATTTTAAAGTCTATTCTTTGCATAAGTGGCCCAAAGTAAGAATTCCCTTATTCACCCATCCCTTCCATACAAATGGAGCTTTATTAATATGCAATTTAGGATTCCGCCAAATACTTGATTCTGAGCTGAGGTATGGGTTTGTTTTGAAAATTCGACAAATTGTTTTCCATGTTTCTTGTAAATGGGAAATGACAGGGTGCGCTTGAGCCTGGGGAGACATTTTGCCATGTCTGCTTATTATAAGCAACCTTTTTTCTGTAATGTCACTTATATAAATAATAAAATAATAAATAATTGGTAGTTGCTGGTTGATGATTTTTTGGGCTTGATTCCTAATGTTGTTTAAAACAGTGGTTCCCACATTTCTTCACGTCAAGGAACCCCAAAGTAATATGTAATTTTGTGCCTTTTTTTTTATTAAAATGATTTATTCTCAAAGTGTTTTTAAATAACATATGTACAACCTCACAATGTGTCGGTACCATCGACAACTACACAAAACAAATCATATTTTCTGTAAGAAATTGAAAGAAAACCTCTTTTAACAAGACAAATGATAATTAAAATGATCCACCAAACAACCTTATGCCTAAACCTCTTTTTTTTTTAACCATTTTGAAAACGTTTTTTTTAATAGTTCAAATAGTCGATCTACAAGCTCACAATCTGTCGGTGTAGATCGGCTAGTTGAACAATTTTAAAATGTTTTTCAAAATCGTAAAAAAAAGGCACTGACAAAAATTGTTAAATGAACACCAGTGTCACGTGTTTGAGATTTGTCTAAATAACATGGTAAGTCTCAACTGATTACAAAGAATAAAATCATTAGTTAAATACTTTAATATGATGTCAACAAAACTGTTACAAAACATATTTCTATGATTCATTTATAATACAATAATGTACAGATTCTGTACATAACTCCATGTTACTAATCTATATTTTGTGTTTATAGAGTCAGCCTACATGTCTACTGCCTTGTTACAGTGTTGCCTTTGTGAAATGTATACGTGTGATTCTCAGCTTGTTTCAGTATGACAATTCTAACGATGTTGTTCTCCAAACTGACATTTATATATAAATATGAGTGAGTGTTGTTGTTACGGTCACGGATCTCCCTTGGAGTTGGGCAGAGAGAAGAATGGTGACAATGGTCTCTGATCTTTAACCACTTTTACCCTGTATACTTACTGATTTCACTCTACTCTAAATCTGAGAATGGCAGATCTACAAGGTCATGACGCCCCGCGATGGGACCGTGTAGATCTGCTATCTTTTGTACGACGTTGTACAAAATAGGGCTTAAGTGGTTAAGCCTTGTTCTTTCTCTTTCTGTGCAGGAGGAAGGCAATAAAAGAGACAAAGATAACAGCCAGGAAGGCAACGGAAACAGTCACACCCACCAGCATGCTATTGTTGTTCTGGGATTTGGAACCTGGAAGAGCAGAGATAAGGAAAGACATGAGGAATTTGGACAAAGTCGTTGTACTTTGAGATATTATTATATGTGAACACAAATTACAGTTGGAAAAGATAACTGTCGGGTATCTTGAAACTGCTATGTCATCCTTTTTTAAATGATTGAATAATAATATCAAAACGTTGTTGCTTCAATCTAATAAAGTTACGTGGGAGCTAAGAAATAGTGTGCGGACTGCCTTCCTTTCTCCATGAATAATATTCATCACCAAATGTCTGACTATGGTTTTCCGATAAAACGAAACAAAATAGGCCTGGGCCGTGGCTCAGCGGTCCAGGCACCTTGGCTGGTAATCCAGTCTGGCAGTGTGCCGTGTTCTCGACTCCCGATCCCGCTTGCATGTCTTCCCCCATCTCTCTCCCCATTTCCTGTCAGCCTACTGTCTGTCCCTCCATAAAAAATATAAAATAAAGGTGAAAGCCACACAAAAAAAACATTAAACTAAACAAAATAGAAATGAGCCAGAGGAATATGTTTGACTTGGCCAAGACCTTACAACCACTAATTTGTTGCTATGGCAAGCCTTGTTTAAATGTACTTTTAATGAGAGCTCTGAAATGGAAGTAAATTTCTTAAGCTAAAAGCAGCCTAATGATAAATTGGAACACACACACACACACACACACACACACACACACACACACACACACACACACACACACACACCATGTAGACTTACCACGAATAGGTAAACCAGCTTTTGAAGCTGAAAAGTGCATGGAACCAAAATATTGTTATAAATGAAGATCCACTGAGATTATGATCATGAAAACATCACAATAATTAATTGGCACAATTGAATGATGGTCATACCGTCATTGTTCACCATGATGGGAGGAGAATTAAGTATCGCTGTGTTGTCAGACTCTGGCTCTGCATTGACATCCCTTTTCTTCCTGATGCTCAGACTGGGTCCACAGTCCTGGTTACAGGGGGATAAATTCTTATTGACATCTTTGCAATAAATACGGCAAAATGCATAAAGTCACAAATGATGAATGTTGCCGAAATGCAGTAGTACCATGTATTTTTTTTACGTAGTAAACTAAACTAACCATTTAGGAGCAATGCTGTTGTGCATACTTTTATTATTTTTCCACCTAGTTTACAATCAAAGCATGTGTGCTGTTGTACTGTGCTGAGTACAACCTGGTGTCCCTATTTTATGCATGTCATTTTTGTATTTATGTTTTTTTTTTTTACCTTTTTGATTTAATAATTTAACCAAAGAAAAGTTAACAAAAAAGGGATATTTACTCATGATGACCCATAAAAATGGTTGTTGTGCTTGTTGTGGACCAGACTTATAAATTTGCATTGTTTGAATGAATAATGTCAGCTTTAACCTCAGCTTTAAAATGCATTATTTGGAAAGACGGGTTTACACAACAGATGTGCATAATGGAATGTGAGATTATTGGCGTATTGCTGTTACTCACAGGCAGCAGATTGGCACATTTGTCCACTTCACACAGTCTGGTGATGCAGTGTAGGTAGAAAGTAGAAATAGTCATGTTCTTGTGTTCTACGAATCTAAAGGCCTCAAATGAGAAGTGTGCGTTCTGAGCCACCCCATTAAGCTCCACCTTTGTTTGTCCATCCCGGTTGCACCTTGGACGGGAGAAAACATGTGAGTCATTGTGTGTTGGGAGTGGCAAGAAGCACACGGTTCTCTAATAAGTATGTCTTTTCATGGCTCACACATTGCATGTCTGATAGAGACTTACCCGACAAAAAGGTCATAGTATGTGCTGTTTGAGGGTAAAGGACTTGTGGTTGCATAACATCTGTCTAGCAGCACATTGAACCTTCATACAAGTACAAAAAGATCTGTTAAGAATCATGCTGCTTGACACTTTAGTAATATGAAGATTAAATGTAACGCCGCCATTTCTACCTGTCTGTAAGATTCGCTGCGTGAATTCCCACATAAATCTTGGTCTTCAGATTGAGCCCAGCTGCCGGCAAGTCGAGTGGCACAGAATATCCAGGGTCCTGTTTTGTAGAAATGTAAGAACACTATTTGCACCACAGTCAGTGAAGTCATGATAGAAAATGTGAAAGAGCAGTCTACTTACACTGTAGAGCTTCATACTCAGGGTGCTGATGAAACTACCATTATTGTCCTTCACAGCCAGATTCACACCCGAACTGTTGAATGAAAAGGAGTTGATATTGTCAATATGTTCTTGACTCACACCTGATGTGTGTTGAATAAAAGGGTGATGATATTTTGAATGCTTTTAGCCAATAAACTCAATCCACCTAAATGGATTAAAATGGATGTATTGCTTCTGATTGTTTTACAATAATTACTCACACGCCCAGTTGAGTATTGTTCACCAGATACAGCATAGGGTAGCTGCAGGAGAACATGTACAAGAGATGCTGCCGATAGGTTATTGTACCAGCACTGGGGTCGTAGGCACTGATGACACCGGATATGTTAACATGCTGCATACTTGAGAAATCTGAAAATATTCCAGTACCAGTCGTATCGTATATCTGTTTGAAGAAGAAGAAAAAAACGTTCATGAATTGACTCAGGACTCCAAGATGTTAAGACATATCTATGTTATTTTTATATTCCATTTTTGGAAGGTTGACATTACGGACACATTCATGACAGATTCATATAATTCCACTTTAGTGGAGCTCATTTGAAATATTGTAAAGCAAATTATTATCCACAGATTGTCATTCAATTTCACAAGCATGCTGATGAAAGCAATTATGAATACCCTCAATTTATTGCCGCAGATAGCTACACCGCTTTCAGTTATGGGGAACTTGAATTTTAAGATGGGTGGGTCAGCATTCCAGTCAGCAGTTCCACGGCATGTGGGACTTGTGTACTCTCCATTCAGTCCCATCAAGGATTCATTGTAAAGAGCAAAGTACACTGGACAAAGATAAATGCTCATGTCCATATATTTAGTGCCGCAGTCCACTGTTATATCGGAATTTTCTGTGTGAGATGAGAGAAGATTCCAAATACAGAAATCAATAACAATTATTTGATGATGGAATTTTGTGCAAGGACATTTGACATACAGAATACAGGTTCATTCATATTGGGAAGGTACCAACCTGGAGGCCTGTATGTACTGTGTGTATTGCACTCTGACTGGGCCTCGGTCCTCAGAATTAGGCCAAGCTGGTACACAAGAATGACCAGCCTCATTGTAATTGACCTACAAGAAAGAAAACACAAGGACAATGGTTGCCAATGCATGTGCCAACTTCTTTTATGAGGGCGTGATCAAAAGAAAAAAAAAGAAGAAAACACTTGCTAACATCTTTTGACATTTCTGTTCATCGAATGTCCTACATCAGAACAAAGCATGTGGAAACGATTGATAAACACAGTCGATTCCCGACCCTTTATGCAAGATAAGAAGCTACCAGGACATCCAACTTAGTCAATAGAAGGAAAGATATTTTCCTGTTCATGTCAATATTTTGAGCCATGAATTACTGTGCACGTATTAACAGAAAGAAAGTTCAAAGGGAGTCTACCAACGCGCCTCAAGCCTGGGAACGGCTGGTCTGGTGCATCACAGGAACAAGGACACTTAATGCAGAAGGAGGAGAGGACACTGGAGCAGCACAGACATTTTAAGTCTTTTATTAGGTGCTAGTATAGAAAAATGACTAACGTTTCGACAGTCTTCATCAGTCTTCATCAGAGTCATCAACCTGACTCTGATGAAGACGAAACGTTAGTCGTTTTTGTATAGGCCTACTAGCACCTAATAAAAGGCTTAAAATGTCCGTGCTGCTCCATTGTCCTCTCCTCCTTCTGCAGAAAGAAATCTCACTTTCATGGCACTGCATGCAGACATGCTTGAATTACAATTTACAATTTAAGCATTTAGCAGACGTTCGTAATACAGAGCGACTTACAGTGAGCAAGAACAAAACATGCTAATACATCAAATACATAAAAATAGTCATCACGAATCATACGTAAGCTAAGAACCTAACAGTGGAATATCTATATTTTTAGTGAATGTTTAGTGGATGTACTTCCAGCTTCCCTGAGTTGGCTGGTCTGAATTAACCTTTCACGTAGGGCTTGTTATAGTCAGAGATGGGACAAACAACATTTAAGATAATGTCTGCACATTAAAATATTTCCATTTAAATCAGCTAATTTACTAGTACTTCAACAAATTAACATCAAACATTCATTTTAAGGCTATATAGAAAATATACAAGGAATATCAACCCACCTGTGTGCCTTCATTGTGCCCCTTGGTATGTGTGTTACCAGACATGTTCATTTATACCACCCCCAGCCGTCAGCGGAACAAGTGGGCGTCAGACAGAATATCTCATACAATGGAGTAACATGAGCTACTGTAAGCATGTGTTGCATTTTACAGTACAGTACAATTCAGAATATTTGTTGATAGCACGCACGCACACACGCACCAGGCACCTAGGCTGGTGATCCAGCCTGACAGTGTGTCACAGGTTCGAGTCCCGATCCCAACAAACTTTGCTGCATGTCTCCCCTCCATCTCTCTCCCAATTTTCTGTCAAACTACTGTCAATAAAGGCAAAAAAGCCCCAAAAATATCTTGCTGAAATATTTTACTTCCAATCAACAAATGTTACTGTTCAAAGTGTGACAGCTATAGACTTTGCAGGACTGTGGTACATAATCTGTTACTAAGGCAGATTGTTATTATCTAGTAATCTCTAGTAAAGTGCTAAGCGTAAGGCTTCCTTAAATCATCTAGTTGACCTAACAGATTCATGTGACAACTTAAGTGCCATCGGTCACCACCAGGGACACGTACTGTCCGACATGTTTTGGACTCTTATTTCTGGGAACACTTCTTTGTTACAATCTCTGCGGTACTACAGATCAATGTAACCCTGTCTCCCCAGATAGCCATCTTCGGAACCCCTGCTGCTGACCTGCGCATAACCTCTAAACAAGCTAGTGTGATCGCATTCTGCTCTCTCATTGCCCGTCGCCAAATCTTATTTCAAGGAAAGGTGGCAAACCACCGCCATTCAACCTCATCTTGGCTATGATGTTGAAATTGGAAGAAATCTAATTCACAATCAGGGGCTCAACCGATTCAATTCATCACTTACTTTAACAACATCCCCTAAACCCATCTCAGTATAAATCCCCTCCTATACCCTCCTCAAACACTTTCTCCCCTTCAACGGGGGCACTGGTAGGTGGTCGCCCAGCAGGCTAGGACGACCTACACTCACGTCAATTAGAGGCCAGACCACACTGAATATGGTAACTGAACTCCACACTGTTTTTGATATCAGGTTGTTGCTGCTTTATCATTTCTGTATTTTTTCTTTTTACTTTTTTTCGGTTTTGTTTTATTGTGTATTACTGCCTAGTACTATTTGCAATACGCGCATGTGAGCAACTTATGTGTATTTAAAAAGAACACCCATTTGTCAATAAAATATAATTAAAACAAATCATCTAGTTGGGATGGTGTCTTAAGAAGTCAGTTGCAGATGGTAGGAGACAGGTTGATGGTTTAGAAATATGAAGATGCAGGCTACTGTACTCTAATGTACAGTGATGTATATGATATAGGCCTACATTATTATGTAATGTAGCCTACTGTACATACTGTTCAGAATACAGTACTATACTTTAAGCCGGTAATTTGCTTCCTAGTGGGATTTGCAGCCGAAATTAAACCATCTACATTTACTGAATGCCTTTCATGATTAAGATTGTATGTAGACCATAGACTGTGATGTAGACGCAGGGAGGGCATATAAGTGTTTAATAAGAAGGATAGCATTTTGAGTTGTCCAATGCCTTTCATTTTCAATGGTGCAAAATTGCTGCTCCATTAAAGATATTGCTAACACCATGATACATTTAAATGAATTATTAATTAATAATTTCTTTAATAAGAAGGATAGCATTTTGAGTTGTCAAATAAACATTATAGGGACGACACAAAGGAGGGGGAAAGCTGTCTGTGAGCGATGATTTTAAAGAAAGTGCACCTCTGGTCCTATTTTTGTCTTTAGGATATCAGGTTCATGGTCAGAAAATGCATTATGTAAGAATGATCATAGTCATCCATTGTCTTGGACATACAGTAGTAAATGTTGGGGATGGGGGGGGGGGGGGTGATAGCGCAATCTGAGATTATTGTAGCGATAAAGGTGTTATCATTATTCTATATGCCCGTTTTGTACTGAAACAGCTTGTGTTATAGCCCCAGGCTTTAAATTGAATCTGAACTATTTCTGTGCAGTTCTCTTACAGTCTGTGACTAAAAGACACACCTACCTGAGAGAAACCCTGGGCCTTTTGTGCAACATCATGAAATGAAAGAAGACTCTAACTTTCCAACATCCCTGAGGGAGAACACTACAATGCACCCTGTGGGTACAACCCAGAAAGGGGCATGATAGATTACTTAAGTGGTATCCAATGTCAAATGCCAGTTTTGAGCTGATCTTTGTTTTGTTGTCTAAGCATTTGTCTTCAAAGCACGCCATTGGCGTGGTTGTGGTTGTGTGGTGAGTTCAGTAGGCTAACCCAGGCACATTATTTCAGCACTATGACCCAAACCAAGACATCTTAGTCACATGTTGGAACTGTCATCGTGTGGGGAATCTGGGGATTTACCGGATAATGTTTTGTGACCTATTTTTCATAGGGAACCATAGACACATGTACAAATATGTGTCATCAAAAGCTTTACTGGACATTTAACTACTTGAAGACACACAATAGGCCTGACTTCTAATTAATAATTTACAATATTCACGACCAGGCTAGTTATTAACACAGTGTTAATTAAA
Organism: Protomyctophum bolini; assembly: GCF_963924005.1. NCBI lineage: Eukaryota > Metazoa > Chordata > Actinopteri > Myctophiformes > Myctophidae > Protomyctophum > Protomyctophum bolini. Next base: position 34,069,353 of record NC_137870.1, on the reverse strand, counting down.
AAGTGGTTAATTCTGATAGTGTAATATCATAATAATAATACTGGGTGCATACAGGTATCTACGTTCTGGGAGTTAAAGCAACACTGTGGATGTTTATGATCAACTAACTTCTCTAGGTTGACCTCCCTTGAGGTTATCCCTTGGCTAAGGTCTCCTGGCAGACACAAAGATAATTGACTGTTATTGTTCAATGATACCACCTCATTTGTGTCTTTTTTTGTTCATTATGTGATGTACAGATAAGTCTCGACAGATGTGGACATCCCTCCTACAGTATTCATGCCTGACTCGCGAGGGTGTGTTTTCTTTTCTGCTCCAGGTGGGCCTATACATGTAGGTAATAGGTATAGTATTATCCCTCACACTTAGCAACAATGTGAGACTGTCTCCTGTGTCAGTGACTGCAACACATGTGGAGGAAAACAATACTTCCAAAGAATAATTCCAATTCACAGTGGGAGAAGTTCCAATTCACAGACAGAAGAATAGGTCTTACTTTTGTCAAAGGATGCACATGACGGCAACCCATGGGAAAGAAAATAAAACTTCCAAAGAATAGTTCTAATTCACAGCGGGAGAGGTTCCAATTCACAAATAGATGAATAGGTCTGACTCTTGACAAAGTATAAGCACATGCATATTTGCAAACGCGTGTCACCACACAGTGGCTCATATTCAGAATTCCAGAATGAAGAATATTTCACAGAAAGCCTCAAATATTTATGCTGCTGCTGCTGCTACTGCTGTGGATGACGATTGTCCTTATAGTGTTCAGACAGAACATGAGGTGGTACATGAGGTGGTACCATATGGTACCACTGTACCGATCAGCCCTAAAAACAAGGCTCCAAAGTCCAAACATCCCAAAACAAACTGGTCAGGCTACTTCTTGGCCTTAGCTTACTCCAGAACCCACCTCACCCGTGCTCATTTCGATAGGTTGGAATGAGGGTTGACGACAGACAGCAACTTAATGGGCCTGGTATACAGGATTCGCTACACCACTAAGATGCGCCACTAAGATACCCATGTACCTGTATGAAGTCCACCATCAGAACACCACAAGCCATGTTCAACACAGATTTATCTCAAACAAGGGGTTACATTCATTTCACTCCTATGCCACTAAAATGTGGAACACCCTACCAACAGCCGTTAAGAAATGGAAATCCCTAGACTCCTTCAAAACCGCTCTGTAAGAGCACTTACTGCAATTTGAAATTGAAGTCCCCCGGGCCCCCTCTTTACACGTATACACGTTTTCCCTTTTTTACTGTATAGGCCTATACAGTATGTAATTGAAAGTGGAGGAGCCTTATGAAAACAAGTCTAGTGCTTTTTCTGGTTTTATCCTCTTAGCAGATTTTTTATTGACCTGTACTTTCCTTGAACTGTACCCATTCTACAAAGTACAAACTATTACAAATGTATCAATCAATCAATCAATCAATCAATCAATCAATAAATCAATCAATAAATAAATAAATCAATCAATCAATCAATAAATCAATCAATCAATCAATCAATCAATCAATCAATCAATCAATCAATCAATCAATCAGAGCGCGTCCTTGCACTGTGCACAACCCGTCCCATGATGTGTAGGCTTTAATCTTTGCTTTAATGACGCGGTGCGGGTGACTCTCGGTCTCGGGTGACGCGACCAGTCTATGGACGCGACTCACGCGAGGTTAGGCCACGCGCAATCTGAGAACCCATCGTCAGAAGAATAAAGGAAAAACAGCGCCCTCTTTTCCATAGTCTGTCTTGAAAGGCCACGCGAGACTAGCACTCTTTGCGCAGTAGCCTGCACCTGTGGAAAGCCTCGTTTCAGTTTACTACTCAGTGCTCTGATCCGGTCTAGAGCCCACCTACTGTATCCGTCAATGTAGACGCACGCATACATGCACACACCGTTGCCGTATCCGCTCTAGACCCAGACCGGGTAAGGAACCTTTAAAGCGAATTCATTCCAGTTAGTTTAGACTTTAGAACGTTCCAGAGAACATTTCCTCGTGCCTTTAAAACAGTGGGAGGAGCACAACCTCTACACCATTCATTCATTGCCTGTGACCGAGGAGGACCTGCCAACGGTCAACCGAAGATCAGATAGACCTCTATAATTAATAGCAACGACAAAGAACATTTGCAGAGGTCGATACACCGGTAAGCTATATACTCTCCCCCCTCCAAGATTGCGAAAATTGTCTGTAAAATACATGTTAAAAATTACAATGCGGTTGGATGGATGACTGTCACTGTAAACTAGGCCCGGCCTAGCCAATAGCCACAAGCAACCTGTCTAGCATTTAGCTCCGGTCCATAGCGTTAAGGACTATAAACGCTATATCTGGCATCCAGATTCCAGATAGCACCATAGCATTATTCTACCTACCGGTTCCCTCAGTCCCTACGCTCATTCTGCAGCTCATGAGCGTAGGGGGGAACGTATTGGGGCTAACCGGTAGATAGCTTGCTGCTAACGGTAGGCCTAGCCTACTTAAACCGAACGTTTAGTAGACGAACGAATTATTACCGTAACATACGGTAAAATAATTCAGTTTCACATTTTGCAAATTGGTAACTTTTAATCGTTTTCTGAGTGTTTGGCATCATTATTATTAAAATAAAGTTATGAACGTGTATAAACCATATACCGGTAAACGCACGTGCACCGTTGATGACGCAGTGCGGTGACGCAGCAAGTGAGCAGAATGTTCTAATCTAGATTCTAGAACATTCTGCTCACTTGCGTCACGTGATAGAAGACAAAGTACTACTGGACGTTCTTGAACGATCAGTAGTACTTTGTCCTCTGTCACTTATTAGCTCATCTGTTACGTTCTACTGTACTATTTAACATTCGATTTAGCATTTTCATGTTTAAAGTTAGACAAAATGAATTATTAAAAATATAGATCTGAATTTTGACTCTTGATCCAAGGCTAGTATATCACTAGGGATTCGGGCCACCACGTGGCCCTCACATCTACCTGGCTGATATGATGATATTGTCCCTTTTATGCCCATATATAGAGCGTAGTCACACTTATGCCACACAAAGGGACAGTCCGCTTTTTCATGCCAATAAAGATGCACTGTGATTGCCCTGTACCCACTTGAGTGCCAGACGCAGTGTGCCTTCCACACTTCCGCTTGACTTCCTCCTTACAATCTAGCTTACAATGTGATAACACATGCTCCAATGATCTGCAGTAGCCAATGAGGCATCAATTTTTTATGGGCGCTAGGCCCTTCTATTTGTGTTTGTACCGTGGAAACGATTTTTTTGGCTGAGCATGGAATATGATGTATGATAAGAGCGCCCCTCACTTAACACATTTATTTATTTTAATATCTTGACAACATATTTGTGCATGGCTGCATTGGGAACTCCACTGCAGTGGGAACATACAGTAGCTGCATTGGGATGGTTTTGGCTGAGTCATGGTTGTCCATGTTCTCTCCCCCGGCCCCCACACACGTAAAGCGTTGTTGAGTACTAAAAAACGCCCATTCTCGCCCATCCTCGCTTAAGCCAATTTGAATATAGGATTCATTGATTGATATATTGATGCAGCATGTTAAATGTTCCCAATTTCTAAATGGCTTTACAATGAAAATACTGTTTAATGTTCTACTTTAGAATCCTTAAATCCACCATGGATGAGTTGGCAGCGTGTGGTGGTGCATCGTTGCCGTTTACCATTTTAACTGAAATAATTATAGAATTACATGCATCTCTCTATAATTTTATAAATGTTCTGTCCAATAGATGTAATATGACTGTCATTAAACATTTATGGTTTGCTCAACACACAGCTGTGTGAATGGAACACAAACCAGGAATAATGACAATGCAAAATGTTACAATTCGGTTCTTGCTCTGAACCTTTAAACTTTATGTTTATTAAAGGATCCCCATTAGAGACGCATGAAAGAGCCTCTAGTCTTCCTGGGGTCAAAGATGTGAAAGGCACATTTATAGACCCTCGTGGGCAAAAATCCTTGATTATGCGATGGAATATGCAAGTTTTTATGTGGTGAAATTGCCATTTCAAAACATAATTTAGCCCATCTCTAAGCCACACCCACTGCACTCTGCGAGGGAAAGTTGTCCTGTCACCCATTGAGATGCATGTTAAATGACTGGATTTCTCCATATAAATCGATCATTTCAGTAGCAAGAGCTTGAAAATGTCTTCTAAATCTAGTCAACAAAGCCTGCAGTAGGATATGCATTGCATTGGACAAATGTTCATGACGTTATTTCAATAAACTAGAAATACCAGGGAGAAAGTTGAAACGGCTATCAACTTTGACGAGCGTGTAACGCTAACGGGCAATCTGTGCCATTTGGCTGATTATGCAATGAATTGTGCGATCGCATCATCGTGTTTTTCTGTAGGTTATACATTTAATTTAATATCTCATAATGTTTAGTACAATATTACTTTCTTTTTATGAATGCAATATTTTTTATTTTACCGCAGGCAACCATGTCAAAGGGACCAGCAGTTGGCATTGACCTGGGCACCACCTACTCCTGTGTAGGGGTGTTTCAGCATGGCAAGGTGGAGATCATCGCCAATGACCAGGGCAACAGGACCACACCCAGCTATGTTGCATTCACAGACACAGAGAGGCTGATTGGGGATGCAGCCAAAAATCAAGTGGCCATGAATCCTTGCAATACAGTATTTGGTAAGATTTTATTCCATAAGTGAAGCATGGAAGTTGATCACTGCTTATGTTTGTTTTTTATTTTTACTAATTTACTTTTTACTCTCCTCTCAGATGCAAAACGCCTAATTGGACGGCGGTTTGATGATGGTGTTGTCCAGTCAGACATGAAACACTGGCCTTTTACAGTAGTCGATGATTCCACACGCCCCAAAGTACAGGTGGAGTTCAAGGGAGAGACCAAGGCTTTCTACCCAGAGGAGATCTCTTCCATGGTGCTGGTCAAAATGAAGGAAATCGCCGAAGCGTACCTTGGCAAGGTAATTCCTAGCTAGGGGACTATCAAGAAAGAATGTGGCAACACACTGTTGTTGTAATAATGACCCCTCACAAGATCTATCTATTGAAATCAGTCGACTTGAGCTGCTACTACTGCATAAGTCTGAAATGGTGATCAACAGGAAATCAAACAATTGTGTAAAATATACCTACAATGTGCTAATTTATTTACAAATGTGTCAATGTGAATGCCTTTCTAAAGTAAGACAAGGACAAAAATATATTGTGCAAGAAATTTAAAGATAAATTAATCCCTAGAAAAAGATTCACAGCAACAATGCTTTACACTCCATAACAAATCTCTCCAGAAAGGTTCATCTTGGTCTTGCAGATAGTGTATAGACATTGACATTGACAATGAGATGAAAACAAAACACTGCATGATTTGCATGCAGTCAGCTAGTCTTCGTTCAAACTGAGTAAATAAAAGGTAATGTGTTTTAAATACATGTATATCCCACAAAGCAGACAGTGTTCAGATCGGGCATTAATTTGATATTCCTGTTCCTCCACAGACGGTGTCCAACGCTGTGGTAACAGTGCCTGCCTACTTCAATGACTCTCAGCGTCAGGCTACTAAAGATGCAGGGACCATTTCTGGACTCAATGTCCTCCGCATCATCAACGAGCCAACAGCAGCTGCTATTGCTTATGGGCTGGACAAAAAGGTACAGTACCTCTATAGGCTACACCATTTTCATGATGCATGTGTTCTTAGAAGTAGCATTTAAAAAAAACCTCTACCTGCATAATGTCTCAATTGGAGATGGTTCAATATGTATTTTTTTCTTGCAGGTGGGAGTTGAAAGAAATGTTCTTATCTTTGACCTTGGTGGCGGCACATTCGATGTCTCCATCCTGACCATCGAAGATGGCATCTTTGAGGTCAAGTCCACAGCAGGGGACACACACTTGGGAGGAGAAGACTTTGACAACCGCATGGTTAATCACTTCATCGCAGAGTTCAAGCGCAAGTACAAGAAAGACATCAGCGAGAATAAGAGGGCTGTGCGTCGTCTGCGAACAGCCTGTGAGAGGGCAAAGCGTACCTTGTCGTCCAGTACACAGGCCAGTATTGAGATCGACTCTCTGTACGAGGGCGTCGACTTCTACACCTCCATCACCAGGGCCCGTTTTGAGGAGCTTAATGCTGACCTGTTCCGTGGCACCTTGGACCCTGTGGAGAAGTCTCTCCGTGACGCAAAGATGGACAAGGCCCAGATCCATGAGATTGTTCTGGTGGGAGGCTCCATTCGTATCCCCAAGATCCAGAAGCTGCTGCAGGACTTCTTCAATGGGAAGGAACTTAATAAGAGCATTAACCCAGATGAAGCAGTTGCCTATGGTGCAGGTATGGCTGCAGTTTATAATAACTAACCTCTTAAATTCCTAAACCAAGAAATCATCTAAAATATGTAGATGTGGATTTAACTTGTAAAATGTTTTGCAGCTGTGCAGGCTGCCATTTTGTCAGGTGACAAGTCAGAGAATGTGCAGGACCTGTTGCTGCTAGATGTCACCCCTCTGTCCTTGGGCATCGAGACTGCTGGAGGAGTCATGACGGCACTAATCAAGAGGAACACCACCATCCCTACCAAGCAGACTCAGACCTTCACCACCTATTCAGACAATCAGCCTGGTGTGCTCATTCAGGTATTACAGCTAATGGCCTCAGATGAGTTGCGCTTGTATACGAATGAAATTGGTGTTTAGTACATTTATAATGGGGATGCAAAGATTCTCGCTTTAATATTGAACTGTACAGTTCAAAACATTTTAATATTTACAATTAAAGTTTTCGTTACTAATAATCTGTCACTGGGAAAAACTCGATAATGAATGCTTATGTTTGGCTGACCTAACATTTTGCCCACAGGTGTACGAGGGTGAAAGAGCTATGACCAAAGATAACAACCTTTTGGGGAAGTTTGAGCTGACTGGAATCCCCCCAGCACCTCGGGGTGTTCCCCAGATCGAGGTGACATTTGACATTGATGCCAATGGCATCATGAACGTCTCTGCTGCTGATAAGAGCACTGGCAAGGAGAATAAGATCACCATTACCAACGACAAAGGTACACCAAACAGAAGTACAGCATTTCAGCACTGTGCCAAAATGGCATGCAGTGTGAAGTTTGACTTAAGCTATCCTCGCCTTCCCTTCTTTCCTCTTATTTTCTGGGGCAGCCGTAGCTTATAAATCGGTAGAGGCCATCTGGTATTCTGAAGGTCACTGGTTCGCTTCTTGGCCCTGACTGTGTTTAAGTGTCCCTGAGCAAGACGCATCCCGTAGTCAACAGCAGTTTGAAGCTGTAACTAAATTGCTCCCACAGAACTAACTTTCATAACTTGGCAGCATTCTAACATATCTGTCATTTTTTGTTGTCACTAGGTCGCTTATCCAAGGAGGATATTGAGCGCATGGTCCAGGAAGCTGAGAAGTACAAGGCTGAGGATGACGTGCAGAGAGACACGGTTTCAGCCAAGAATGGCGTGGAGGCTTATGCCTTCAACATGAAGTCTACTGTGGAGGATGAAAAGTTGCAGGGCAAGATCAGTGATGAGGACAAACAGAAGATCCTGGATAAGTGCTCTGAGGTTATCAGCTGGCTGGATAAAAATCAGGTATGAATTAACACAGACTGGGATCAGTCATCCACAAAAGCTTCTCTTAATTTGGCTAATGTTGTCAACCTTATAATATAGACAGTTGTAGTCATCTTGTACTTGTTTCAAGTACCTGCTTTATCTGACATTTTGCTTAGAAAACTGCATGAGAAAGCCATAGCTAGCATATAATATGAATGATAATGCACCATTTGAAATATATAACATTACAAGAAACGTTTGATTTTTTTTTTTTACAATTTAAAGATCAGTCGGTTCACACGTTTGTTCAATGTTTTATCATTAAACATGTCAGTAAAGTTGTTATTTTTTACAGCAGTTTGAGAAACTTAGTATTAAATTAATGCGTTTCCCCCCCCCCCCCCCCTCAGTCTGCAGATAAAGAGGAGTTTGAGCATCAGCAGAAGGAGTTGGAGAAGGTGTGCAATCCCATCATTACTAACCTGTACCAGAGTGCTGGTGGAATGCCAGGGGGAATGCCAGGTGGAATGCCAGGCGGCTTCCCAGGGGCTGGTGCTGCCCCAGGAGGAGGAGGATCATCTGGCCCTACCATTGAGGAGGTCGACTAAACCAGGAACATTCCATACCATCTGTATTTCTATATGTAGTTTTTTGGGTTGTCAGAGAATCATTCATTGTATCCAATCAATGATTATATAGTCAGGGAGGCTAAAACAAAATCTTCAGAATTTCCAAGAACAATTTGTCTTGTTCTTTGTTTTTTGTTTTGTTTGTTCTGTATGCTGTCTCATGGACTGAAGCTATTGTAAGAGCAACTACTTCTTTGGGACTTTGGTTGGCACTTATGGACTTTGTTCTGTTGCACTATTTAATGTTTCAGTTATGTATGGCACCACAAAGAATTTACATTAAAATATACGATTTTGCTTATTTAGTTTGTGAGTCTTTTATTTCATCACCTTTTGCTTTATGGTCTAGTTGCCAGCCCATAGAGCCCCATTGTGAACCCAGACTTTTATGTTAAAGTATGGGTCCCCTACATGTAGAAACTGCTGGATGCTAACTTGCATATGTTGAGCAATTTTCATAATGGCATATGTGACCATACCATTGACGACCTATAGAAGGCAAAAAATCCAAATTTCACCATGCTTTATGTAGCATGTGACATGTCAAAGAGGGTTTTCATGAGGCTTTATCCATATCAAGCATTAGCTTTGAAAAAAAAACTACTGCCATAGCCCGAATCAGCTGACATCACATTTGTGATTATGGCTATGGCCGTTTTAGCCTAAACAGTTTTTCTTTTTGTGGGGGCCCATACTAAACATTTCTAACAAACATGGTTTGGGTGCAGGTCTTTTTTCCGACAGCATATTGATCCGAAACCTCAATCCTAACGGCAAGCACGGGAGCAGCGCATGTCTGACCATCGCTTTTTCGCATCGCAGCGAATGTCCCCCCGCTGCGGATCGGATCGTTGCCCCGTCTGCTAGAATGCTGTCGGAAAAAAGTCCGCCTCCCGGTGTACTCAACATGTCTGTGTTCACATTCTGGCTACTAAGACTATAGAGGGTATGCGCATGCTTAAAGTGAATGGCACATCGAGTGGCAGAGCAACATGCAAAGTGAGTTTAACAGGACTTTTCTGTTTGGATGCATGGGTTGTCAAGGCCTGAAAGTATTTTTTTGCCACTCTGTAGGTATTCCTGCATAACTTCCGGGTTTGATGTCACGTGCATACCCTCTATTACTTAGACTGAATTTCTAAAAACAAAAGAATGGTCTTCTATAACTATGTTTTATTACCACAGATACATTTTTAACTGATCACAGACAAATATTATTGATATTACCATTTATTTTGTTCAATGGTCGGGACAGCAAGAAAGACATCTTGTATGGGAAGATTTGCTGGGATAATCATCTTAGACATGTATCGTGGTTTATGGACCACTGCTTATGTCACGTGAGGATGTGTTGGCAGATCAGCGTGAGTTTGAGTTTCTTGGGCATTCATGCATCCGGTAGGCACACATGTAGAATATACCTGGGGGGTAGGGGGGGGAAAGGAGATCTGAATTATTCAACAATGTGCTGCATTCTCAATTTTAAGTGGTTGACGTTATTCTCTCATTTAGAATGGATCTCTGAGGTTTAAAATCATGACAGTACACATACCTGAGAAGAATGTGAGCACCACTGCTACCCAACCCATTATATAGGACCATGAGAATCGCCAGTTGCCATAACGTTTACCATAGTAGTTCACTGTCACTCCTGTGTAGACTGCCATTGCTAGCAACACAAAGAAGCCTGCAGAGGACAAGGTCATGAAGTCATGGAACTGTTAACATACTGTAGTCAATGCTACTGTACATCAGGATCATCGAGGATGTACTCACAGGAGATGAAGAAGAGGATGCCGGCTGCAAATGTCTTGTCAAACCCACCAAAGAAGGATGAATAGTGGATGAAGGCCATGACACCGATCACAATGCCGAGGAAACAGGCTAGCAGGGAAAGGATCATGAAAGCCCGGGTGGCATCCCAATATGCTGAGGAGACAAGAGCACAGGGAAAGGCTGAGACTTGGGAGACTAGAAGCATTTCCAGCTAAAGGAGTTAACAGTAGTTCAAATGTATCTTATTTATCAGAATCAAATTCTTCCATCTGTTCAGGATTTGGACTTGGTACATTGCTCTCAAAGGGGAAAAGTATGAATTAAAATGGTACGGCCTGCAAAAAGTAATTAGTAATTATAAAAGTAAGTTTTTGGTAAGACCAGGTGTGAGCAGTATATGGGCAACATGAACAGTACTGGGCATGTACAGTAGGCCTATATATATGATGAGAAAAGTCATGAATAATCACAGACCAGTTATGAATATGTCAACATTGCATGTTATGTTAAAAATGTTGTACATTTTAGATATTGCACATATTAGATATTATACATACCCTGCCTTTGCTATCATAGTATGTGTACACATACAAATAGCAATCTTGTGAATGCATACTGTATATCATAAAAATAAGCTTTTTGGCTTTGGCTTCATCATTTGAAAGATAGATGGCGTGATCGACCTTTTCAACTGAATCTCAGTGTTACATTTTGTGCTATCAACCATTCACAATCACCACACAGCAGAAACCTTGTTCAGGTTAGTTGCATGGGCACAGGGAAATGGTCAATCGCAATGTGAGCGTCTGTCAGCATTCTATGTATGGAGAGAGTTTTACTGTCTTACCAATGCTGTCTGTGTGGGTCATGCATTTTCCAGGCACACAGTACCGCCAAAGGCCCTGGTGCATGTAATTGTTGGAGTGTTTGTACTGCATCCAGTAGTCGGTTGCCGTGGAGATAACAAGGAGTATATTCCCAACTCCAGCACAGAACAACCCACCTCCCATGAAGCTGTACATCCTTAAAACACTGACTAACACAGGGAGACAGGAGGCAGTTATATACTGTGACAATAATAATGGCTGATACAGAACATTGTTAAACTGCAGCTATGAGAACAAAAAATAAATAAAAATCTAAATACATTTGTTATAATTAGGAGGATAATTGCTAAACATTTAAATTTAGCAAGACAAGCCTGTCAGACAATAAGACAAACATTAATTTGTAAAATGCCTTGCACAAGTTCACGTCATTAATTCATACACTCAATGCTGCGTAAGTCTCCGAGAAAATTACAGGTTATCAGTTTTTAAGGTATTTGAATAAGTATACACACTGATTTGACATGAATTGCCTACCTTTATCTTTTTTCCCCCAGAAAAAGTCAGTGATTCGAATATAACTAGGTTGTCAAAGCACAGCGGAGCCCGATATTGCCCTGGGTGGCAGGAAAGTTTTGTTTGTGGATAGGAAACCAAGCGAACAGAGGACCTGATGGAACAATGGAGCATGCTGAGCCACAACCAATCACAGGGGATGAGTTTTGTGTTTTAGGGAATCTGCTGAAAATACAAAACTGTTAAAGCGCTGTGCAAGTCTCAGTAATACTGATGACACAGGGTTTTCATTTCACAATGCTGCACAACTATCCACTGTGTCCCAATGGTCTGAGATAGGCTGAGGCACCACACTATTATTACTGTAAAAGTTAACAGAACTTATCTCAGAAATGAAATGACTTGATGAGGGGGTAAAGGAAAGAAAAAAGGTGCTTTTAACATTTGTGGTGTGTATCACTTTCTATATGTATATTGTTCATGCAACATGCAACATTTTCTTCACTGAAGATCACATTAACGATAACTAACCCTAACCCTAAAAATAAATCATTCCTGATTTTGCCATGAGTTCTGCTATACATCATTTATTTATAAATTGTGTGTGTGTGTGTGTGTGTGTGTGTGTGTGTGTGTGTGTGTGTGTGTGTGTGTACGAGCCTCGTATACTTTCCCTCATTATGAGAGAGTCTGAGCATGAATGCGTATGCAGATATGGATGATGTACGTGAATGAAAAAAAGATAAAACATTGGGTCGGTGGGATCACTATGACACTAAAATATGTAATGTATTGAGAAACAAAGCCTCCTCCTTTTTGTTCACTATGTATATTGTACACAGGTTTGAATTGTCAAGAAACATGTACCTAGTTTTCTGAAAACCTTCAAGTACTTAAGGGGGGGGGGTTCATGTATGCATGTATTGTCCATATGACTTGTCTTTTTCTGTTTAATAAAAATATTGAAACACAAGAAACTTGTATCACCCAATAAAAAAGAGTGAGAAACTCCCAGCTGACTCGTCCCACTCCTGCTTCCAGGAGGCCTCCATCCTGCCTTTGTAGAAAAACGATCAGAGATCACACTGAGCATCTCTTGTGCTGACTTGTTGTATGGATGGCGAGACTTGAGTCTGTTTGGAGACAACTCTGTCGTAGTTGTGTTACTTAGGCAGGATATGCCAGTCATAACTGGGTTTTTCTTGCCAAGGCGAGGGTAGCAGTGCCAGTTTATCATCGGAGGCCGGCTGGGGCAATTAGAAATAATCAAATGTAGTGTTTTCCCATCCGAATAAAGTTATTTTTGTCGTTTTCTCATGCCCCACATAGTGTCTTTGTGTACTCAGAAAAGCGCTAACTAAATTTAAGATATTATTATTAGTAATAGTAGTATACTCTTTAATATATTTTTTATCCCACAATGTTGTAACCCATTTTTCACCCCTGTGTCAATCATCTAATGTGATCCTGGGCTCTACACACCCTCCACCAACCTAGTCCCCATATATGGGGGACAAGGGGAGAGCAACGGACTTGAACTCATGCTTCCTTCATGCATGAGTGTCCAAGATGCTCCTTTACACCTGACAGGGGGGAGTTTCCCTGGTTGGACGTAGCGCGTGGAAGGAACACTTTATTCCAACCAGTTCCTTTCCCCTCCATCAGGCGCCCGGCTGGCCAGGGGGAGGCAGTTTAGTGACCAGGATTACTGCATGTTTTTTGTGAGGGTACCTACCCTATGGGACACGGGGAGAACATGCAAACTCCACACAGAAAGGCCCTTTCGCCAACCCCGCCTTCGGGGTTGGCGTATAGACACCAGGACACAGACACATAGCACCACAATCCAATATTAGTCTTGTCTGACCATTTTTGTAATGCAGTTATCACAAAAGTAAACTATAGTATCTATAATGCAAAAGGAAATTTCCATTCACTAGTTGAGGCAAGGTGATATGAAGTTTGTCTCAAGACCAGACCCACCTCTGATTTGTGGTTGAATTTGTTCTAGAATGTGAGGGTGTTTTTATTAATTTATTTCACAGTGTAAACGTTTAAAATGTATCACTTTGAGAATAATTTCTTCATACAAATTGCATCAGATTTTTCCGTCCCAGCCAAATACAAATGACATAATACAATGTACTCACTGTTTCCATATCCTGTGACATTCCTTCAATAAAAAATGTTAAAATAGGCCTAAAAGCCCATCCCTATTTAGAATACATGGCTCTTATGACCACTAGATGGTGCATTTTGTTGAAAAATAGAAATTTCAATCTATGTCTCACCTATATTGTCCAATGTAAAAACAAAATTAAGCTAAAATGTAACGCACACAAGCACAAACTGACTCACAGAAACAACACATGGGTACTGCATGTTGTGCTGGTAGAGTATGTTTGTGTCGAAATGCAAAGTGGCTGTTCTCCCAGCTAACATGTCCATCTGGGCCCAATTGGGTTTTGACATGGGCTATGGGCATGGGTTACAAGTGGGCCGTGCACCCAGTTTTCACAAAGGGCCCACCCGTGTTAGCCCATATGGGTTTACGTGGGTTTCTAACTGGATCTTAGGTGGTATCCAAATGGGCCATTTTATTTCAGAACCATGTGTTTTCCTATATGGGTTTGAACTGTGATCTGCCTTAAGTGGGTACCAGCTGGGCGAATTATATGTGACCCATGTAGGCCACACTTGTGTCCGCCCTCATTGTCTTCCGTCCTGTTTCTGTTGTCACCTGCTGTCGATTGTTCATTCCTACGGATAGGATGCAGTGCGCCACATTGGCAGTGTTTCCAGTTTTCTGTAGTAGTTTCTTCACGTGTTCAAACTTTATGACTGGATAGCACTTGATCTGTAGAGTCCTACATTACTATCTCCTACGATCAAGGGTTAGGGTTAGGGTACTGTAGCATGCCGTTTTTTCATCATTTTTGAGGATTTGAAAAAAATGACGAAAATCATTCCGACACCATGGACTATAACCCATGGTCAGGAAGTGATTTTGTCTTTTTTTCAAATCCTCGTTTTTCATCGTTTTTGACCATGGATTATAGCCGGGTTAGGGTTAGGGTACACTAGCATGCCATTTTTCATCATTTTTGAGGATTTGAAAAAAAGACGAAAATCACTCCGAGACCATGGACTATAGTAAACTGACGCTGCCAGATCCAAAAAGCTTGCTACACAAATTTGTTTAACAGCTTATTGGGATCTGGGATCGCGGAAGCAAATTCGATGACGGGGCTGTTCCTTTTTTTCAAGATACATGGTAGATGATTGGATGGGAGCGTCTGTCTATCACCGTGTGGGCGTGCAAACACAACCAATCATATTGACGTGTCTATATAGCTTCACATCCGGTTTCGCACATATCCCGCCCTTAGCTCACGCTGATTGGTTCGGTACGGGTCGGATCTGTGTTAGCTCAACCCCCTCAGAGATCCCAGCTCCAAATAAGCTGTGAAACAAATTTGTGTAGCAAGCTTTTTGGATCTGGCAGCGTCAGGTTAGGACTATAGCCCATGGCCTGTAAAAACGGGGATTTGTAAAAAAGACAAAATCACTTCATCATTTTTGACCATGGATTATAGCCGGGTTAGGGTTAGGGTTGGGATTAGGGTTAGGTTCCACGGGCTAATAAAGTGTAAATTCGGGGATCCTTGACAGGGTTTGGGAACCACTGTTGTAGAGGGTATATAGAATAGATGGATGTTGATAGTATTAGTTAGTGACTTTGACAGTGTACAAATGGAACCGGATTTCAGCAGGTCAAATGAGGTACAGAAAACCGTATGACTCCCAGGCTGATCTCACTGGGGGAAAACTGTATGAGTTTATTTGTTTAAGAACTAACAATAAATTGAAAAATATATTCTGGATGTGACACTTACAAGCCGAAATAGCGCAGTTGGTAGAGCATTAGACTGAAGATCTGAAGGTCCCTGGTTCAATCCCGGCTTTCAGGAGTTGAAATGAGGTACAGAAAACCCTATGACTCTTAGCGCGCAGGGTCCGGCCCATTCCTCTCTGTTATGTCATATGACGAGCATTTAACTTTTAATATCACAATTATTGTAGCTAATCTTTAACTGAATCTGGAAGTATTCCTTTATTAAATGATTCTTCATAGTCTGGAATTGTAACTGATCAATTTTCTTTTGTGACTTTCGCCTTTATTTTATATGGAGGGACAGTCAGTGGTGTAAACTTTATTTATATAGCACATTTCATAAATAAAATGCAACTCTGTCACATTCTGTCTCTCCCTCAGTCTCCACATTGGCCTCCCATATCCCATTCCAGCACACCCAGTTCCATTTACACACCTGTCAACTACCTCATCAGCCCAGCAGTGAACACTTCTCCAATCAACCTGCTCACTATAAAACTGGACTCAGTACAAACACTCATTGTCAGTTCATAACCTGTGTCACAGATGTCCTGCCTGTTCATGTGTTGACTTTGATGTCATTCTTCTGATTCATGCCTGATTCCTACCTGCATTCCCCTGTGTAAGATATCTCGTAATTCTTTATTAAATACTTTATTATTATACTCTAGTTTGTTGTGACTTTGCTCCTGGGTTCAACTCTGTCTGCATCCTTGACAACTAAAGTACTTCACATATTAAACTTTATTTATATAGCACATGTCATACATAAAATGCAACTCAAAGTACTTCACATGAAAATAAAATAAAAAATAACAAGCAGCGGAATGCCATAAACAAAAAGTAGGTCAATCTACAATTAGCAAATAAAAATATCAATACAAAACTAAAACATTAAAAATGGTAAGGAAATTTGTATTGGATAATACATTTTAAATTGATATTATTAGATATTCAACTTTATTGACATTTATAATTAAATTGGTGTCTTTACACTGTAGAATCCATTGTTGTTTGTTTCTGTTGCTTAACTCTGTTGCTTTAACTACATATAAGTGTCTATTTGTTTGTCTCTAAATGTTTTGATGAATTGAACAATGCCCTTTGTTCAATTCATGCCATACTATAGCACGCCGTTTTTCATCATTTTTGAGGATTTGAAGAAAATTCAAAATTTCAAAAAACATGGGTTATAGCCCATCGTTTTTTGAATTTTTGAAAAAAATGTTATCCTCATTTTTCATCATTTTTGAACATGGGCTATAGCCCCTACCGTACGGCATACTATAGCACGCCGTTTTTCATCATTTTTGAGGATTTGAAGAAAATTCAAAATTTCAAAAAACATGGGTTATAGCCCATCGTTTTTTGAATTTTTGAAAAAATGTTATCCTCATTTTTCATCATTTTTGAACATGGGCTATAGCCCCTACCGTACGGCATACTATAGCACGCCGTTTTTCATCAATTTTGAGGATTTGAAGAAAATTCAAAATTTCAAAAAACATGGGTTATAGCCCATCGTTTTTTGAATTTTTGAAAAAAATGTTATCCTCATTTTTCATCATTTTTGAACATGGGCTATAGCCCCTACTGTACGGCATACTATAGCACGCCGTTTTTCATCATTTTTGAGGATTTGAAGAAAATTCAAAATTTCAAAAAACATGGGTTATAGCCCATCGTTTTTTGAATTTTTGAAAAAAATGTTATCCTCATTTTTCATCATTTTTGAACATGGGCTATAGCCCCTACCGTACGGCATACTATAGCACGCCGTTTTTCATCATTTTTGAGGATTTGAAGAAAATTCAAAATTTCAAAAAACATGGGTTATAGCCCATCGTTTTTTGAATTTTTGAAAAAAAAATTATCCTCATTTTTCATCATTTTTGAACATGGGCTATAGCCCCTACCGTACGGCATACTATAGCACGCCGTTTTTCATCATTTTTGAGGATTTGAAGAAAATTCAAAATTTCAAAAAACATGGGTTATAGCCCATCGTTTTTTGAATTTTTGAAAAAAATGTTATCCTCATTTTTCATCATTTTTGAACATGGGCTATAGCCCCTACCGTACGGCATACTATAGCACGCCGTTTTTCATCATTTTTGAGGATTTGAAGAAAATTCAAAATTTCAAAAAACATGGGTTATAGCCCATCGTTTTTTGAATTTTTGAAAAAAATGTTATCCTCATTTTTCATCATTTTTGAACATGGGCTATAGCCCCTACCGTACGGCATACTACAGCACTACGTTTTTCATCATTTTTGAGGATTTGAAGAAATTTCAAAATTTCAAAAAAACATGGGTTATAGCCCATTGTTTTTTGAATTTTTGAAAAAAATGTTATCCTCATTTTTCATCATTTTTGAACATGGGCTATAGCCCCTACCGTACGGCATACTATAGCACGCCGTTTTTCATCATTTTTGAGGATTTGAAGAAAATTCAAAATTTCAAAAAACATGGGTTATAGCCCATCGTTTTTTGAATTTTTGAAAAAGATGTTATCCTCATTTTTCATCATTTTTGAACATGGGCTATAGCCCCTACCGTACGGCATACTATAGCACGCCGTTTTTCATCATTTTTGAGGATTTGAAGAAAATTCAAAATTTCAAAAAACATGGGTTATAGCCCATTGTTTTTTGAATTTTTGAAAAAAATGTTATCCTCATTTTTCATCATTTTTGAACATGGGCTATAGCCCCTACCGTACGGCATACTATAGCACGCCGTTTTTCATCATTTTTGAGGATTTGAAGAAAATTCAAAATTTAAAAAAACATGGGTTATAGCCCATCGTTTTTTGAATTTTTGAAAAAAATGTTATCCTCATTTTTCATCATTTTTGAACATGGGCTATAGCCCCTACCGTACGGCATACTATAGCACGCCGTTTTTCATCATTTTTGAGGATTTGAAGAAAATTCAAAATTTCAAAAAACATGGGTTATAGCCCATCATTTTTTGAATTTTTGAAAAAAATGTTATCCTCATTTTTCATCATTTTTGAACATGGGCTATAGCCCCTACCGTACGGCATACTATAGCACGCCGTTTTTCATCATTTTTGAGGATTTGAAGAAAATTCAAAATTAAAAAAAACATGGGTTATAGCCCATCGTTTTTTGAATTTTTGAAAAAAATGTTATCCTCATTTTTCATCATTTTTGAACATGGGCTATAGCTCCTACCGTACGGCATACTATAGCACGCCGTTTTTCATCATTTTTGAGGATTTGAAGAAAATTCAAAATTTCAAAAAACATGGGTTATAGCCCATCGTTTTTGAATTTTTGAAAAAAATGTTATCCTCATTTTTCATCATTTTTGAACAGGGGCTATAGCCCCTACCGTACGGCATACTATAGCACGCCGTTTTTCATCATTTTTGAGGATTTGAAGAAAATTCAAAATTTCAAAAAACATGGGTTATAGCCCATCGTTTTTTGAATTTTTGAAAAAAATGTTATCCTCATTTTTCATCATTTTTGAACATGGGCTATAGCCCCTACCGTACGGCATACTATAGCACGCCGTTTTTCATCATTTTTGAGGATTTGAAGAAAATTAAAAATTTCAAAAAACATGGGTTATAGCCCATCATTTTTTGAATTTTTGAAAAAAATGTTATCTTCATTTTTCATCATTTTTGAACATGGGCTATAGCCCCTACCGTACGGCATACTATAGCACGCCGTTTTTCATCATTTTTGAGGATTTGAAGAAAATTCAAAATTTCAAAAAACATGGGTTATAGCCCATCATTTTTTGAATTTTTGAAAAAAATGTTATCCTCATTTTTCATCATTTTTGAACATGGGCTATAGCCCCTACCGTACGGCATACTATAGCACGCTGTTTTTCATCATTTTTGAGGATTTGAAGAAAATTCAAAATTAAAAAAAACATGGGTTATAGCCCATCGTTTTTTGAATTTTTGAAAAAAATGTTATCCTCATTTTTCATCATTTTTGAACATGGGCTATAGCTCCTACCGTACGGCATACTATAGCACGCCGTTTTTCATCATTTTTGAGGATTTGAAGAAATTTCAAAATTTCAAAAAAACATGGGTTATAGCCCATTGTTTTTTGAATTTTTGAAAAAAATGTTATCCTCATTTTTCATCATTTTTGAACATGGGCTATAGCCCCTACCGTACGGCATACTATAGCACGCCGTTTTTCATCATTTTTGAGGATTTGAAGAAAATTCAAAATTTCAAAAAACATGGGTTATAGCCCATCGTTTTTTGAATTTTTGAAAAAAATGTTATCCTCATTTTTCATCATTTTTGAACATGGGCTATAGCTCCTACCGTACGGCATACTATAGCACGCCGTTTTTCATCATTTTTGAGGATTTGAAGAAAATTCAAAATTTCAAAAAACATGGGTTATAGCCCATCGTTTTTTGAATTTAAAAAAAAAATGTTATCCTCATTTTTCATCATTTTTGAACAGGGGCTATAGCCCCTACCGTACGGCATACTATAGCACGCCGTTTTTCATCATTTTTGAGGATTTGAAGAAAATTCAAAATTTCAAAAAACATGGGTTATAGCCCATCGTTTTTTGAATTTTTGAAAAAAATGTTATCCTCATTTTTCATCATTTTTTAACATGGGCTATAGCCCCTACCGTACGGCATACTATAGCACGCCGTTTTTCATCATTTTTGAGGATTTGAAGAAAATTCAAAATTTCAAAAAACATGGGTTATAGCCCATCATTTTTTGAATTTTTGAAAAAAATGTTATCTTCATTTTTCATCATTTTTGAACATGGGCTATAGCCCCTACCGTACGGCATACTATAGCACGCCGTTTTTCATCATTTTTGAGGATTTGAAGAAAATTCAAAATTAAAAAAAACATGGGTTATAGCCCATCGTTTTTTGAATTTTTGAAAAAAATGTTATCCTCATTTTTCATCATTTTTGAACATGGGCTATAGCTCCTACCGTACGGCATACTATAGCACGCCGTTTTTCATCATTTTTGAGGATTTGAAGAAATTTCAAAATTTCAAAAAAACATGGGTTATAGCCCATTGTTTTTTGAATTTTTGAAAAAAATGTTATCCTCATTTTTCATCATTTTTGAACATGGGCTATAGCCCCTACCGTACGGCATACTATAGCACGCCGTTTTTCATCATTTTTGAGGATTTGAAGAAAATTCAAAATTTCAAAAAACATGGGTTATAGCCCATCGTTTTTTGAATTTAAAAAAAAAATGTTATCCTCATTTTTCATCATTTTTGAACATGGGCTATAGCTCCTACCGTACGGCATACTATAGCACGCCGTTTTTCATCATTTTTGAGGATTTGAAGAAAATTCAAAATTTCAAAAAACATGGGTTATAGCCCATCGTTTTTTGAATTTTTAAAAAAAATGTTATCCTCATTTTTCATCATTTTTGAACAGGGGCTATAGCCCCTACCGTACGGCATACTATAGCACGCCGTTTTTCATCATTTTTGAGGATTTGAAGAAAATTCAAAATTTCAAAAAACATGGGTTATAGCCCATCATTTTTTGAATTTTTGAAAAAAATGTTATCTTCATTTTTCATCATTTTTGAACATGGGCTATAGCCCCTACCGTACGGCATACTATAGCACGCCGTTTTTCATCATTTTTGAGGATTTGAAGAAAATTCAAAATTTCAAAAAACATGGGTTATAGCCCATCGTTTTTTGAATTTTTGAAAAAAATGTTATCCTCATTTTTCATCATTTTTGAACATGGGCTATAGCCCCTACCGTACGGCATACTATAGCACGCCGTTTTTCATCATTTTTGAGGATTTGAAGAAATTTCAAAATGTCAAAAAACATGGGTTATAGCCCATTGTTTTTTGAATTTTTGAAAAAAATGTTATCCTCATTTTTCATCATTTTTGAACATGGGCTATAGCCCCTACCGTACGGCATACTATAGCACGCCGTTTTTCATCATTTTTGAGGATTTGAAGAAAATTCAAAATTTCAAAAAACATGGGTTATAGCCCATCGTTTTTTGAATTTTTGAAAAAATGTTATCCTCATTTTTCATCATTTTTGAACATGGGCTATAGCCCCTACCGTACGGCATACTACAGCACGCCGTTTTTCATCATTTTTGAGGATATAAGAAATTTCAAAATTTCAAAAAAACATGGGTTATAGCCCATTGTTTTTTGAATTTTTGAAAAAAATGTTATCCTCATTTTTCATCATTTTTGAACATGGGCTATAGCCCCTACCGTACGGCATACTATAGCACGCCGTTTTTCACCATTTTTGAGGATTTGAAGAAAATTCAAAATTTCAAAAAACATGGGTTATAGCCCATCGTTTTTTGAATTTTTGAAAAAAATGTTATCCTCATTTTTCATCATTTTTGAACATGGGCTATAGCCCCTACCGTACGGCATACTATAGCACGCCATTTTTCATCATTTTTGAGGATTTGAAGAAATTTCAAAATTTCAAAAAAACATGGGTTATAGCCCATTGTTTTTTGAATTTTTGAAAAAAATGTTATCCTCATTTTTCATCATTTTTGAACATGGGCTATAGCCCCTACCGTACGGCATACTATAGCACGCCGTTTTTCATCATTTTTGAGGATTTGAAGAAAATTCAAAATTTCAAAAAACATGGGTTATAGCCCATCGTTTTTTGAATTTTTGAAAAAAATGTTATCCTCATTTTTCATCATTTTTGAACATGGGCTATAGCCCCTACCGTACGGCATACTATAGCACGCCGTTTTTCATCATTTTTGAGGATTTGAAGAAAATTCAAAATTTCAAAAAACATGGGTTATAGCCCATCGTTTTTTGAATTTTTGAAAAAAATGTTATCCTCATTTTTCATCATTTTTGAACATGGGCTATGGCCCCTACCGTACGGCATACTATAGCACGCCGTTTTTCATCATTTTATAGGATTTGAAGAAAATTCAAAATTTAAAAAAACATGGGTTATAGCCCATCGTTTTTTGAATTTTTGAAAAAAATGTTATCCTCATTTTTCATCATTTTTGAACATGGGCTATAGCTCCTACCGTACGGCATACTATAGCACGCCGTTTTTCATAATTTTTGAGGATTTGAAGAAAATTCAAAATTTCAAAAAACATGGGTTATAGCCCATCGTTTTTTGAATTTTTGAAAAAAATGTTATCCTCATTTTTCATCATTTTTGAACATGGGCTATAGCCCCTACCGTACGGCATACTATAGCACGCCGTTTTTCATCATTTTTGAGGATTTGAAGAAATTTCAAAATGTCAAAAAACATGGGTTATAGCCCATTGTTTTTTGAATTTTTGAAAAAAATGTTATCCTCATTTTTCATCATTTTTGAACATGGGCTATAGCCCCTACCGTACGGCATACTATAGCACGCCGTTTTTCATCATTTTTGAGGATTTGAAGAAAATTCAAAATTTCAAAAAACATGGGTTATAGCCCATCGTTTTTTGAATTTTTGAAAAAATGTTATCCTCATTTTTCATCATTTTTGAACATGGGCTATAGCCCCTACCGTACGGCATACTACAGCACGCCGTTTTTCATCATTTTTGAGGATATAAGAAATTTCAAAATTTCAAAAAAACATGGGTTATAGCCCATTGTTTTTTGAATTTTTGAAAAAAATGTTATCCTCATTTTTCATCATTTTTGAACATGGGCTATAGCCCCTACCGTACGGCATACTATAGCACGCCATTTTTCACCATTTTTGAGGATTTGAAGAAAATTCAAAATTTCAAAAAACATGGGTTATAGCCCATCGTTTTTTGAATTTTTGAAAAAAATGTTATCCTCATTTTTCATCATTTTTGAACATGGGCTATAGCCCCTACCGTACGGCATACTATAGCACGCCGTTTTTCATCATTTTTGAGGATTTGAAGAAATTTCAAAATTTCAAAAAAACATGGGTTATAGCCCATTGTTTTTTGAATTTTTGAAAAAAATGTTATCCTCATTTTTCATCATTTTTGAACATGGGCTATAGCCCCTACCGTACGGCATACTATAGCACGCCGTTTTTCATCATTTTTGAGGATTTGAAGAAAATTCAAAATTTCAAAAAACATGGGTTATAGCCCATCGTTTTTTGAATTTTTGAAAAAAATGTTATCCTCATTTTTCATCATTTTTGAACATGGGCTATAGCCCCTACCGTACGGCATACTATAGCACGCCGTTTTTCATCATTTTTGAGGATTTGAAGAAAATTCAAAATTTCAAAAAACATGGGTTATAGCCCATCGTTTTTTGAATTTTTGAAAAAAATGTTATCCTCATTTTTCATCATTTTTGAACATGGGCTATGGCCCCTACCGTACGGCATACTATAGCACGCCGTTTTTCATCATTTTATAGGATTTGAAGAAAATTCAAAATTTAAAAAAACATGGGTTATAGCCCATCGTTTTTTGAATTTTTGAAAAAAATGTTATCCTCATTTTTCATCATTTTTGAACATGGGCTATAGCTCCTACCGTACGGCATACTATAGCACGCCGTTTTTCATAATTTTTGAGGATTTGAAGAAAATTCAAAATTTCAAAAAACATGGGTTATAGCCCATCGTTTTTTGAATTTTTGAAAAAAATGTTATCCTCATTTTTCATCATTTTTGAACATGGGCTATAGCCCCTACCGTACGGCATACTATAGCACGCCGTTTTTTTCATCATTTTTGAACATGGGCTATAGCCCCTACCGTACGGCATACTATAGCACGCCGTTTTTCATCATTTTTGAGGATTTGAAGAAAATTCAAAATTTCAAAAAACATGGGTTATAGCCCATCGTTTTTTGAATTTTTGAAAAAAATGTTATCCTCATTTTTCATCATTTTTTAACATGGGCTATAGCCCCTACCGTACGGCATACTATAGCACGCCGTTTTTCATCATTTTTGAGGATTTGAAGAAAATTCAAAATTTCAAAAAACATGGGTTATAGCCCATCGTTTTTTGAATTTTTGAAAAAAAAATTATCCTCATTTTTCATCATTTTTGAACATGGGCTATAGCCCCTACCGTACGGCATACTACAGCACGCCATTTTTCATCATTTTTGAGGATTTGAAGAAATTTCAAAATGTCAAAAACATGGGTTATAGCCCATTGTTTTTTGAATTTTTGAAAAAAATGTTATCCTCATTTTTCATCATTTTTGAACATGGGCTATAGCCCCTACCGTACGGCATACTATAGCACGCCGTTTTTCATCATTTTTGAGGATTTGAAGAAAATTCAAAATTTCAAAAAACATGGGTTATAGCCCATCGTTTTTTGAATTTTTGAAAAAAATGTTATCCTCATTTTTCATCATTTTTGAACATGGGCTATAGCCCCTACCGTACGGCATACTACAGCACGCCGTTTTTCATCATTTTTGAGGATTTGAAGAAATTTCAAAATTTCAAAAAAACATGGGTTATAGCCCATTGTTTTTTGAATTTTTGAAAAAAATGTTATCCTAATTTTTCCTCATTTTTGAACATGGGCTATAGCCCCTACCGTACGGCATACTATAGCACGCCGTTTTTCATAATTTTTGAGGATTTGAAGAAAATTCAAAATTTCAAAAAACATGGGTTATAGCCCATCGTTTTTTGAATTTTTGAAAAAAAAATTATCCTCATTTTTCATCATTTTTGAACATGGGCTATAGCCCCTACCGTACGGCATACTACAGCACGCCATTTTTCATCATTTTTGAGGATTTGAAGAAATTTCAAAATGTCAAAAACATGGGTTATAGCCCATTGTTTTTTGAATTTTTGAAAAAAATGTTATCCTCATTTTTCATCATTTTTGAACATGGGCTATAGCCCCTACCGTACGGCATACTATAGCACGCCGTTTTTCATCATTTTTGAGGATTTGAAGAAAATTCAAAATTTCAAAAAACATGGGTTATAGCCCATCGTTTTTTGAATTTTTGAAAAAAATGTTATCCTCATTTTTCATCATTTTTGAACATGGGCTATAGCCCCTACCGTACGGCATACTACAGCACGCCGTTTTTCATCATTTTTGAGGATTTGAAGAAATTTCAAAATTTCAAAAAAACATGGGTTATAGCCCATTGTTTTTTTAATTTTTGAAAAAAATGTTATCCTCATTTTTCCTCATTTTTGAACATGGGCTATAGCCCCTACCGTACGGCATACTATAGCACGCCGTTTTTCATCATTTTTGAGGATTTGAAGAAAATTCAAAATTTCAAAAAACATGGGTTATAGCCCATCGTTTTTTGAATTTTTGAAAAAAATGTTATCCTCATTTTTCATCATTTTTGAACATGGGCTATAGCCCCTACCGTACGGCATACTACAGCACGCCGTTTTTCATCATTTTTGAGGATTTGAAGAAATTTCAAAATGTCAAAAAACATGGGTTATAGCCCATTGTTTTTTGAATTTTTGAAAAAAATGTTATCCTCATTTTTCATCATTTTTGAACATGGGCTATAGCCCCTACCGTTCGGCATACTATAGCACGCCGTTTTTCATCATTTTTGAGGATTTGAAGAAAATTCAAAATTTCAAAAAACATGGGTTATAGCCCATCGTTTTTTGAATTTTTGAAAAAAATGTTATCCTCATTTTTCATCATTTTTGAACATGGGCTATAGCCCCTACCGTACGGCATACTACAGCACGCCGTTTTTCATCATTTTTGAGGATTTGAAGAAATTTCAAAATTTCAAAAAAACATGGGTTATAGCCCATTGTTTTTTGAATTTTTGAAAAAAATGTTATCCTAATTTTTCCTCATTTTTGAACATGGGCTATAGCCCCTACCGTACGGCATACTATAGCACGCCGTTTTTCATCATTTTTGAGGATTTGAAGAAAATTCAAAATTTCAAAAAACATGGGTTATAGCCCATCGTTTTTTGAATTTTTGAAAAAAATGTTATCCTCATTTTTCATCATTTTTGAACATGGGCTATAGCCCCTACCGTACGGCATACTACAGCACGCCGTTTTTCATCATTTTTGAGGATTTGAAGAAATTTCAAAATGTCAAAAAACATGGGTTATAGCCCATTGTTTTTTGAATTTTTGAAAAAAATGTTATCCTCATTTTTCATCATTTTTGAACATGGGCTATAGCCCCTACCGTTCGGCATACTATAGCACGCCGTTTTTCATCATTTTTGAGGATTTGAAGAAAATTCAAAATTTCAAAAAACATGGGTTATAGCCCATCGTTTTTTGAATTTTTGAAAAAAATGTTATCCTCATTTTTCATCATTTTTGAACATGGGCTATAGCCCCTACCGTACGGCATACTACAGCACGCCATTTTTCATCATTTTTGAGGATTTGAAGAAAATTCAAAATTTCAAAAAAACATGGGTTATAGCCCATTGTTTTTTGAATTTTTGAAAAAAATGTTATCCTAATTTTTCCTCATTTTTGAACATGGGCTATAGCCCCTACCGTACGGCATACTATAGCACGCCGTTTTTCATAATTTTTGAGGATTTGAAGAAAATTCAAAATTTCAAAAAACATGGGTTATAGCCCATCGTTTTTTGAATTTTTGAAAAAAATGTTATCCTCATTTTTCATCATTTTTGAACATGGGCTATAGCCCCTACCGTACGGCATACTACAGCACGCCGTTTTTCATCATTTTTGAGGATTTGAAGAAATTTAAAAATTTCAAAAAAACATGGGTTATAGCCCATTGTTTTTTGAATTTTTGAAAAAAATGTTATCCTCATTTTTCCTCATTTTTGAACATGGGCTATAGCCCCTACCGTACGGCATACTATAGCACGCCGTTTTTCATCATTTTTGAGGATTTGAAGAAAATTCAAAATTTCAAAAAACATGGGTTATAGCCCATCGTTTTTTGAATTTTTGAAAAAAATGTTATCCTCATTTTTCATCATTTTTGAACATGGGCTATAGCCCCTACCGTACGGCATACTACAGCACGCCGTTTTTCATCATTTTTGAGGATTTGAAGAAATTTCAAAATTTCAAAAAAACATGGGTTATAGCCCATTGTTTTTTGAATTTTTGAAAAAAATGTTATCCTCATTTTTCCTCATTTTTGAACATGGGCTATAGCCCCTACCGTACGGCATACTATAGCACGCCGTTTTTCATCATTTTTGAGGATTTGAAGAAAATTCAAAATTTCAAAAAACATGGGTTATAGCCCATCGTTTTTTGAATTTTTGAAAAAAAAATTATCCTCATTTTTCATCATTTTTGAACATGGGCTATAGCCCCTACCGTACGGCATACTACAGCACGCCGTTTTTCATCATTTTTGAGGATTTGAAGAAAATTCAAAATTTCAAAAAACATGGGTTATAGCCCATCGTTTTTTGAATTTTTGAAAAAAATGTTATCCTCATTTTTCATCATTTTTGAACATGGGCTATAGCTCCTACCGTACGGCATACTATAGCACGCCGTTTTTCATCATTTTTGAGGATTTGAAGAAAATTCAAAATTTCAAAAACATGGGTTATAGCCCATCGTTTTTTGAATTTTTGAAAAAAATGTTATCCTCATTTTTCATCATTTTTGAACATGGGCTATAGCCCCTACCGTACGGCATACTATAGCACGCCGTTTTTCATCATTTTTGAGGATTTGAAGAAAATTCAAAATTTCAAAAAACATGGGTTATAGCCCATCGTTTTTTGAATTTTTGAAAAAAATGTTATCCTCATTTTTCATCATTTTTGAACATGGGCTATAGCCCCTACCGTACGGCATACTATAGCACGCCGTTTTTCATCATTTTTGAGGATTTGAAGAAAATTCAAAATTTCAAAAAACATGGGTTATATAGCCCATCGTTTTTTGAATTTTTGAAAAAAATGTTATCCTCATTTTTCATCATTTTTGAACATGGGCTATAGCTCCTACCGTACGGCATACTATAGCACGCCGTTTTTCATCATTTTTGAGGATTTGAAGAAAATTCAAAATTTCAAAAAACATGGGTTATAGCCCATCGTTTTTTGAATTTTTGAAAAAAATGTTATCCTCATTTTTCATCATTTTTGAACATGGGCTATAGCCCCTACCGTACGGCATACTATAGCACGCCGTTTTTCATCATTTTTGAGGATTTGAAGAAAATTCAAAATTTCAAAAAACATGGGTTATAGCCCATCGTTTTTTGAATTTTTGAAAAAAATGTTATCCTCATTTTTCATCATTTTTGAACATGGGCTATAGCCCCTACCGTACGGCATACTATAGCACGCCGTTTTTCATCATTTTTGAGGATTTGAAGAAAATTCAAAATTTCAAAAAACATGGGTTATAGCCCATCGTTTTTTGAATTTTTGAAAAAAATGTTATCCTCATTTTTCATCATTTTTGAACATGGGCTATAGCCCCTACCGTACGGCATACTACAGCACGCCGTTTTTCATCATTTTTGAGGATTTGAAGAAAATTCAAAATTTCAAAAAACATGGGTTATAGCCCATCGTTTTTTGAATTTTTGAAAAAAATGTTATCCTCATTTTTCATCATTTTTGAACATGGGCTATAGCCCCTACCGTACGGCATACTATAGCACGCCGTTTTTCATCATTTTTGAGGATTTGAAGAAAATTCAAAATTTCAAAAAACATGGGTTATAGCCCATCGTTTTTTGAATTTTTGAAAAAAATGTTATCCTCATTTTTCATCATTTTTGAACATGGGCTATAGCCCCTACCGTACGGCATACTACAGCACGCCGTTTTTCATCATTTTTGAGGATTTGAAGAAATTTCAAAATTTCAAAAAAACATGGGTTATAGCCCATTGTTTTTTGAATTTTTGAAAAAAATGTTATCCTCATTTTTCCTCATTTTTGAACATGGGATATAGCCCCTACCGTACGGCATACTATAGCACGCCGTTTTTCATCATTTTTGAGGATTTGAAGAAAATTCAAAATTTAAAAAAACATGGGTTATAGCCAATCGTTTTTTGAATTTTTGAAAAACATGTTATCCTCATTTTTCATCATTTTTGAACATGGGCTATAGCCCCTACCGTACGGCATACTATAGCACGCCGTTTTTCATCATTTTTGAGGATTTGAAGAAAATTCAAAATTTCAAAAAACATGGGTTATAGCCCATCGTTTTTTTGAATTTTTGAAAAAAATGTTATCCTCATTTTTCATCATTTTTGAACATGGGCTATAGCCCCTACGGTACGGCATACTATAGCACGCCGTTTTTCATCATTTTTGAGGATTTGAAGAAATTTCAAAATTTCAAAAAACATGGGTTATAGCCCATCGTTTTTTGAATTTTTGAAAAAAATGTTATCCTCATTTTTCATCATTTTTGAACATGGGCTAATTGGGCTATAGCCCCTACCGTACGGCATACTACAGCACGCCGTTTTTCATCATTTTTGAGGATTTGAAGAAATTTCAAAATTTCAAAAAAACATGGGTTATAGCCCATCGTTTTTTGAATTTTTGAAAAAAATGTTATCCTCATTTTTCATCATTTTTGAACATGGGCTATAGCCCCTACCGTACGGCATACTATAGCACGCCGTTTTTCATCATTTTTGAGGATTTGAAGAAAATTCTAAATTTCAAAAAACATGGGTTATAGCCCATCGTTTTTTGAATTTTTGAAAAAAATGTTATCCTCATTTTTCATCATTTTTGAACATGGGCTATAGCCCCTACCGTACGGCATACTATAGCACGCCGTTTTTCATCATTTTTGAGGATTTGAAGAAAATTCAAAATTTCAAAAAACATGGGTTATAGCCCATTGTTTTTTGAATTTTTGAAAAAAATGTTATCCTCATTTTTCATCATTTTTGAACATGGGCTATAGCCCCTACCGTTCGGCATACTATAGCACGCCGTTTTTCATCATTTTTGAGGATTTGAAGAAAATTCAAAATTTCAAAAAACATGGGTTATAGCCCATCGTTTTTTGAATTTTTGAAAAAAATGTTATCCTCATTTTTCATCATTTTTGAACATGGGCTATAGCCCCTACCGTACGGCATACTACAGCACGCCATTTTTCATCATTTTTGAGGATTTGAAGAAATTTCAAAATTTCAAAAAAACATGGGTTATAGCCCATTGTTTTTTGAATTTTTGAAAAAAATGTTATCCTAATTTTTCCTCATTTTTGAACATGGGCTATAGCCCCTACCGTACGGCATACTATAGCACGCCGTTTTTCATCATTTTTGAGGATTTGAAGAAATTTCAAAATTTCAAAAAACATGGGTTATAGCCCATCGTTTTTTGAATTTTTGAAAAAAATGTTATCCTCATTTTTCATCATTTTTGAACATGGGCTATAGCCCCTACCGTACGGCATACTACAGCACGCCGTTTTTCATCATTTTTGAGGATTTGAAGAAATTTCAAAATTTCAAAAAAACATGGGTTATAGCCCATTGTTTTTTGAATTTTTGAAAAAAATGTTATCCTCATTTTTCCTCATTTTTGAACATGGGCTATAGCCCCTACCGTACGGCATACTATAGCACGCCGTTTTTCATCATTTTTGAGGATTTGAAGAAAATTCAAAATTTCAAAAAACATGGGTTATAGCCCATCGTTTTTTGAATTTTTGAAAAAAATGTTATCCTCATTTTTCATCATTTTTGAACATGGGCTATAGCCCCTACCGTACGGCATACTACAGCACGCCGTTTTTCATCATTTTTGAGGATTTGAAGAAATTTCAAAATTTCAAAAAAACATGGGTTATAGCCCATTGTTTTTGAATTTTTGAAAAAAATGTTATCCTCATTTTTCCTCATTTTTGAACATGGGCTATAGCCCCTACCGTACGGCATACTATAGCACGCCGTTTTTCATCATTTTTGAGGATTTGAAGAAAATTCAAAATTTCAAAAAACATGGGTTATAGCCCATCGTTTTTTGAATTTTTGAAAAAAAAATTATCCTCATTTTTCATCATTTTTGAACATGGGCTATAGCCCCTACCGTACGGCATACTACAGCACGCCGTTTTTCATCATTTTTGAGGATTTGAAGAAAATTCAAAATTTCAAAAAACATGGGTTATAGCCCATCGTTTTTTGAATTTTTGAAAAAAATGTTATCCTCATTTTTCATCATTTTTGAACATGGGCTATAGCCCCTACCGTACGGCATACTATAGCACGCCGTTTTTCATCATTTTTGAGGATTTGAAGAAAATTCAAAATTTCAAAAACATGGGTTATAGCCCATCGTTTTTTGAATTTTTGAAAAAAATGTTATCCTCATTTTTCATCATTTTTGAACATGGGCTATAGACCCTACCGTACGGCATACTATAGCACGCCGTTTTTCATCATTTTTGAGGATTTGAAGAAAATTCAAAATTTCAAAAAACATGGGTTATAGCCCATCGTTTTTTGAATTTTTGAAAAAAATGTTATCCTCATTTTTCATCATTTTTGAACATGGGCTATAGCTCCTACCGTACGGCATACTATAGCACGCCGTTTTTCATCATTTTTGAGGATTTGAAGAAAATTCAAAATTTCAAAAACATGGGTTATAGCCCATCGTTTTTTGAATTTTTGAAAAAAATGTTATCCTCATTTTTCATCATTTTTGAACATGGGCTATAGACCCTACCGTACGGCATACTATAGCACGCCGTTTTTCATCATTTTTGAGGATTTGAAGAAAATTCAAAATTTCAAAAAACATGGGTTATAGCCCATCGTTTTTTGAATTTTTGAAAAAAATGTTATCCTCATTTTTCATCATTTTTGAACATGGGCTATAGCCCCTACCGTACGGCATACTATAGCACGCCGTTTTTCATCATTTTTGAGGATTTGAAGAAAATTCAAAATTTCAAAAAACATGGGTTATAGCCCATCGTTTTTTGAATTTTTGAAAAAAATGTTATCCTCATTTTTCATCATTTTTGAACATGGGCTATAGCCCCTACCGTACGGCATACTATAGCACGCCGTTTTTCATCATTTTTGAGGATTTGAAGAAAATTCAAAATTTCAAAAAACATGGGTTATATAGCCCATCGTTTTTTGAATTTTTGAAAAAAATGTTATCCTCATTTTTCATCATTTTTGAACATGGGCTATAGCTCCTACCGTACGGCATACTATAGCACGCCGTTTTTCATCATTTTTGAGGATTTGAAGAAAATTCAAAATTTCAAAAAACATGGGTTATAGCCCATCGTTTTTTGAATTTTTGAAAAAAATGTTATCCTCATTTTTCATCATTTTTGAACATGGGCTATAGCCCCTACCGTACGGCATACTATAGCACGCCGTTTTTCATCATTTTTGAGGATTTGAAGAAAATTCAAAATTTCAAAAAACATGGGTTATAGCCCATCGTTTTTTGAATTTTTGAAAAAAATGTTATCCTCATTTTTCATCATTTTTGAACATGGGCTATAGCCCCTACCGTACGGCATACTATAGCACGCCGTTTTTCATCATTTTTGAGGATTTGAAGAAAATTCAAAATTTCAAAAAACATGGGTTATAGCCCATCGTTTTTTGAATTTTTGAAAAAAATGTTATCCTCATTTTTCATCATTTTTGAACATGGGCTATAGCCCCTACCGTACGGCATACTACAGCACGCCGTTTTTCATCATTTTTGAGGATTTGAAGAAATTTCAAAATTTCAAAAAAACATGGGTTATAGCCCATTGTTTTTTGAATTTTTGAAAAAAATGTTATCCTCATTTTTCCTCATTTTTGAACATGGGATATAGCCCCTACCGTACGGCATACTATAGCACGCCGTTTTTCATCATTTTTGAGGATTTGAAGAAAATTCAAAATTTAAAAAAACATGGGTTATAGCCCATCGTTTTTTGAATTTTTGAAAAACATGTTATCCTCATTTTTCATCATTTTTGAACATGGGCTATAGCCCCTACCGTACGGCATACTATAGCACGCCGTTTTTCATCATTTTTGAGGATTTGAAGAAAATTCAAAATTTCAAAAAACATGGGTTATAGCCCATCGTTTTTTTGAATTTTTGAAAAAAATGTTATCCTCATTTTTCATCATTTTTGAACATGGGCTATAGCCCCTACCGTACGGCATACTATAGCACGCCGTTTTTCATCATTTTTGAGGATTTGAAGAAATTTCAAAATTTCAAAAAACATGGGTTATAGCCCATCGTTTTTTGAATTTTTGAAAAAAATGTTATCCTCATTTTTCATCATTTTTGAACATGGGCTAATTGGGCTATAGCCCCTACCGTACGGCATACTACAGCACGCCGTTTTTCATCATTTTTGAGGATTTGAAGAAATTTCAAAATTTCAAAAAAACATGGGTTATAGCCCATTGTTTTTTGAATTTTTGAAAAAAATGTTATCCTCATTTTTCCTCATTTTTGAACATGGGATATAGCCCCTACCGTACGGCATACTATAGCACGCCGTTTTTCATCATTTTTGAGGATTTGAAGAAAATTCAAAATTTAAAAAAACATGGGTTATAGCCCATCGTTTTTTGAATTTTTGAAAAACATGTTATCCTCATTTTTCATCATTTTTGAACATGGGCTATAGCCCCTACCGTACGGCATACTATAGCACGCCGTTTTTCATCATTTTTGAGGATTTGAAGAAATTTCAAAATTTCAAAAAACATGGGTTATAGCCCATCGTTTTTATGAATTTTTGAAAAAAATGTTATCCTCATTTTTCATCATTTTTGAACATGGGCTAATTGGGCTATAGCCCCTACCGTACGGCATACTACAGCACGCCGTTTTTCATCATTTTTGAGGATTTGAAGAAATTTCAAAATTTCAAAAAAACATGGGTTATAGCCCATCGTTTTTTGAATTTTTGAAAAAAATGTTATCCTCATTTTTCATCATTTTTGAACATGGGCTATAGCCCCTACCGTACGGCATACTATAGCACGCCGTTTTTCATCATTTTTGAGGATTTGAAGAAAATTCTAAATTTCAAAAAACATGGGTTATAGCCCATCGTTTTTTGAATTTTTGAAAAAAATGTTATCCTCATTTTTCATCATTTTTGAACATGGGCTATAGCCCCTACCGTACGGCATACTATAGCACGCCGTTTTTCATCATTTTTGAGGATTTGAAGAAAATTCAAAATTTCAAAAAACATGGGTTATAGCCCATTGTTTTTGAATTTTTGAAAAAAATGTTATCCTCATTTTTCATCATTTTTGAACATGGGCTATAGCCCCTACCGTACGGCATACTATAGCACGCCGTTTTTCATCATTTTTGAGGATTTGAAGAAAATTCAAAATTTCAAAAAACATGGGTTATAGCCCATCGTTTTTTGAATTTTTGAAAAAAATGTTATCCTCATTTTTCATCATTTTTGAACATGGGCTATAGCCCCTACCGTACGGCATACTATAGCACGCCGTTTTTCATCATTTTTGAGGATTTGAAGAAAATTCAAAATTTCAAAAAACATGGGTTATAGCCCATCGTTTTTTGAATTTTTGAAAAAAATGTTATCCTCATTTTTCATCATTTTTGAACATGGGCTATAGCCCCTACCGTACGGCATACTATAGCACGCCGTTTTTCATCATTTTTGAGGATTTGAAGAAAATTCAAAATTTCAAAAAACATGGGTTATAGCCCATAGTTTTTTGAATTTTTGAAAAAAATGTTATCCTCATTTTTCATCATTTTTGAACATGGGCTATAGCCCCTACCGTACGGCATTTGTAAGTGTAAGGCTTAATTGGGTCGTCCACTCACAGTTAACAGTCTTTGTATTGAGTTTGTGCTTGAAATGTAGGCCTACTGTAATTCTGCAAACTGTTAATAAATATTTCAATCAATCAATCAATCAAAATTGACATTTCAACTATTGATCAGACGCTGTGCATTGACGACACCTAGTGGTCATTCATTTTAATTGCATGCATGCAGAGAAATCACAACATTGTGAGACGCACTGGGTCGTTGCCATGTTTTGCCACGGAAACCAGCGACCTGCCTTGTGTAAGTAAGTAAGTAAATTTTATTTATAAAGCACCTTTCTTAACAATGTTACAAAGTGCTGTACAGTGACACAATAAAATCAATCATAATTAAAACAGGACAGTACAACAAGCAAATAAGAACAACATAATCAAGTCAAATAAAATCAGAAATATAGCTGCAAGCAGCGATAAGGCGGGACCAAGGAGAGAGATAGAGAGAGAGAGAGAGAGAGAGAGATTATATAGAGAGAGCAATATGCACAAATAAGAATCACAGGCTGAGTAGTCGCTACCCGGATTTGAACCAGTGACCCTGTGGTCCAAAGGTGAGAGCTCTACCGACTGAGCTAAGCAGACACTGTCAGTTGACTCATTCTATACAATAACATGCAGTATAGGTATTAGCTGCCAACCGTATTTGGAAGACGTATTAGTTGCATGAGAGGTTTCACAAAACAGAAACTTTCATTGGCTCATAAAAACTTCATTTTTTCACTTAAAAGAAATCTGTTACGATTTCTTGTTCGTTTAAGTCCAAAGTTCAAGTGTAGACGTTTTTGTACATTTTGATCAAAGATTCTGGGAGGAGATAGATTTTAAATGGTTTTCATATAATTCAAAATGGTGGGTAATATAAAGGTCAGAGGTCAAAAGTCAGAATACGAAAGTTGTTCGCCATGAGGAGTCATTGCCAACGGTTAAACGGTTCATGAGATATGCACGTTCAAAGTTAGCATTTTCAGTGCTATAGCGCCACCATTTTGCCAATGGTCATGGGCTTCACATGGTCACCGTTTGGCATGGCCCTCTACCAGATTACCGAGTTTCGTAAAAACCGACTGCACGGTTCAGTCAGAACAGCTATTTTTGGCGGAAGAAGAAGGAGAAGGAGAAGAAGGAGAAGAAAAAAAAACACAAATACAAGAAGTGACCAAAGTCACTGCGTGTCTTCTTGGTCCCTTAAAAATGTTCCCGAAATAAAAACGTTTTCAGTGGACGAAGCCAGGCTTGATACGAGCAGACGTGGCAACGCGATCGAAACACAGGGGCAATCTCCCGTTGGCCGAGAGGTTGGAACTCACGGGCCAATGGGAGCCTGTGTCGTGTAATTTCTCCCTTTACACTGACTATAATTCTATCTATTTGAGACAGAAACGGCTAAGCAATACGGCAGGCTGTAGGCTGTAGTCAAAAGCACCGGACGAATGAAGGCAGGCAGAGAGTGTTCTGAAGTGTAGTGTAGAGTCGATCATTTTATTGCAACCGAGACCAAGACAGAGAGCTTCGCCATTGTCCCTGAGCCTGGAGCTCAGGGACTCCCTCGTACTGAACCGCTGCCGCGGCCAGTTTAAGACTCCCTAAACCTTGCATTTTACAGGACATATATACAGTGTTTTTGCATAGACACAGATATACGGAGGTGGAGACTGAAACTTTACATACATACATTCATCAACATATTGCCACTTGGTAAGCAAAGGTCTCTTCTGGATACAATAGAATGCTAAGTTCCCTATCACACCTGGCCAGGCCAAGCTACTTGACTAAGGCCCACGACACCTTGACTTTAAATATCAAAGACAGGCCTCTGCAGACACAGTGACTGCAGATAGTGACAGTTGACTTATTTAGCATGCCCTTAGTACAGTGACCAAATGTATAAGTCGGACATTTTAACATGGCTTATATATGAATATCATGAAATATAGATACCACACCTGCATGCTTTTGGGCGGCCAATAAGGGCAGGGGTAAAACAGAGAGAATTGTTCCGGATCCTTAACATCAACTAGCACAGAAAAGCTGTGTTGTACTAACCAGCAGTTAGCTCAGTGTGATGAGTGTCTGTGTTTGTGATCCACAGGTCCAGGGTTCAAATCCCACATTATTCATGTGTCTCTGTGATGCTTTGCTTTGCACACTGACTTTCAGAAGGACAACTTTAAAGCAGCACAGAAATTCCCAATGATTGTGTGCCTCAGTGGACCAACGGATAAGTCAAATGATATCCGTAGTATACCTAGTAGAAGTGTGCCGGTTCGAACCCCGACATACTCAAATCTTTGCTCACTGACTTTCTTGAATAAAAAATAAAAACTCAAAAGCACCAGGAGACATCTGCTGAATGCCCCAAGGTGCCTTGGCTCAATGGTGTGGAGCGCTTGACCCAGTTGCCAGCTTCAGACAGTTGGCAGGTTCAAGTCCCATGTCATGACATCAAGGTGCTGGGAAGGACCATCGGGAGACGGTGCTCTCTCCCCCTGTTTCGTGAAAAGTAACAGTTGGGGGTTATGCCATACGATATAGGCTATAGCCCACGGTCCAAAATGATGAGAAACGAGGATAATTTTTTTTTTCAAAATTTCAAAAAACATGGGCTATAACCCATCGTTTTTTTTTTTTTTCATTTATTCCGCAATTTCCGCAAATTGTGGAAATTGCGGAAATGGAAATTGCGGAAATTGCAAAATTGCGGAAATTGCGGAAATTGCGGAAATTGCGGAAATGGTAATTGTGGAAATTGCGAAATTGCGGAAATGGAAATTCCGGAAATGGAAATTGCGGAAATTGCGGAAATGGAAATTGCGGAAATTGCGGAAATTGCGGAAATTGCGGAATTGCGGAAATTGCGGGAATTGCGGAAATTGCGAAATTGCGGAAATTGCGGAAATGGAAATTGTGGAAATGGAAATTGCGGAATAAATGAAAAAAAACGATGGGTTATAGCCCATGTTTTTTGAAATTTTGAAAAAAAAAGTTATCCTCGTTTCTCATCATTTTGGACCGTGGGCTATAGCCTATATCGTACGGCATAACCCCCAACCGTTACTTTTCAGGAAACAGGGGGAGAGAGCACCGTCTCCCGATGGTCCTTCCCAGCACCTTGATGTCATGACATGGGACTTGAACCGGCCAACTGTCTGAAGCAGAGGCAACGGGTCAAGCGCTCCACACCATTGAGCCAAGGCACCTTGGGGCATTCAGCAGATGTCTCCTGGTGCTTTTGAGTTTTTATTTTTTATTCAAGAAAGTCAGTGTGCAAAGCAAAGCATCACAGAGACACATGAATAATGTGGGATTTGAACCGTGGACCTGTGGATCACAACTAAGTACAGCCACTCATCACACTGAGCTAACTGCTGGTTACTACAACACAGCTTTTCTGTGCTAGTTGATGTTAGTGTGGAATGCAAAGTGTCAGTAAAGATTTGAGTATGTCGGGGTTCGAACCGGCACACTTCTACTAGGTATACTACGGATATCATTTGACTTATCCGTTGGTCCACTGAGGCACACAATCATTGGGAATTTCTGTGCTGCTTTAAAGTTGTCCTTCTGAAAGTCAGTGTGCAAAGCAAAGCATCACAGAGACACATGCATAATGTGGGATTTGAACCCTGGACCTGTGGATCACAAACACAGACACTCATCACACTGAGCTAAATGCTGGTTACTACAACACAGCTTTTCTGTGCTAGTTGATGTTAAGGATCCGGAACAATTCTCTGTTTTACCCCTGCCCTTATTGGCCGCCCAAAAGCATGCAGGTGTGGTATCTATATTTCATGATATTCATATATAAGCCATGTTAAAATGTCCGACTTATACATTTGGTCACTGTACTAAGGGCATGCTAAATAAGTCAACTGTCACTATCTGCAGTCACTGTGTCTGCAGAGGCCTGTCTTTGATATTTAAAGTCAAGGTGTCGTGGGCCTTAGTCAAGTAGCTTGGCCTGGCCAGGTGTGATAGGGAACTTAGCATTCTATTGTATCCAGGAGAGACCTTTGCTTACCAAGTGGCAATATGTTGATGAATGTATGTATGTAAAGTTTCAGTCTCCACCTCCGTATATCTGTGTCTATGCAAAAACACTGTATATATGTCCTGTAAAATGCAAGGTTT
Organism: Protomyctophum bolini; assembly: GCF_963924005.1. Lineage (NCBI taxonomy): Eukaryota > Metazoa > Chordata > Actinopteri > Myctophiformes > Myctophidae > Protomyctophum > Protomyctophum bolini. The sequence continues at coordinate 34,030,188 of NC_137870.1, read as the reverse complement.
AGGGAGTCTTAAACTGGCCGCGGCAGCGGTTCAGTACGAGGGAGTCCCTGAGCTCCAGGCTCAGGGACAATGGCGAAGCTCTCTGTCTTGGTCTCGGTTGCAATAAAATGATCGACTCTACACTACACTTCAGAACACTCTCTGCCTGCCTTCATTCGTCCGGTGCTTTTGACTACAGCCTACAGCCTGCCGTATTGCTTAGCCGTTTCTGTCTCAAATAGATAGAATTATAGTCAGTGTAAAGGGAGAAATTACACGACACAGGCTGCCATTGGCCCGTGAGTTCCAACCTCTCGGCCAACGGGAGATTGCCCCTGTGTTTCGATCGCGTTGCCACGTCTGCTCGTATCAAGCCTGGCTTCGTCCACTGAAAACGTTTTTATTTCGGGAACATTTTTCTGATTTTATTTGACTTGAATATGTTGTTCTTATTTGCTTGTTGTACTGTCCTGTTTTAATTATGATTGATTTTATTGTGTCACTGTACAGCACTTTGTAACATTGTTAAGATAGGTGCTTTATAAATAAAATTTACTTACTTACTTACACAAGGCAGGTCGCTGGTTTCCGTGGCAAAACATGGCAACGACCCAGTGCGTCTCACAATGTTGTGATTTCTCTGCATGCATGCAATTAAAATGAATGACCACTAGGTGTCGTCAATGCACAGCGTCTGATCAATAGTTGAAATGTCAATTTTGATTGATTGATTGATTGAAATATTTATTAACAGTTTGCAGAATTACAGTAGGCCTACATTTCAAGCACAAACTCAATACAAAGACTGTTAACTGTGAGTGGACGACCCAATTAAGCCTTACACTTACAAATGCCGTACGGTAGGGGCTATAGCCCATGTTCAAAAATGATGAAAAATGAGGATAAAATTTTTTTCAAAAATTCAAAAAACGATGGGCTATAACCCATGTTTTTTGAAATTTTGAATTTTCTTCAAATCCTCAAAAATGATGAAAAACGGCGTGCTATAGTATGCTGTGCGGTAGGAGCTATAGCCCATGTTCAAAAATGATGAAAAATGAGGATAACATTTTTTTCAAAAATTCAAAAAACGATGGGCTATAACCCATGTTTTTTGAAATTTTGAATTTTCTTCAAATCCTCAAAAATGATGAAAAACGGCGTGCTATAGTATGCCGTACGGTAGGGGCTATAGCCCATGTTCAAAAATGATGAAAAATGAGGATACATTTTTTTTCAAAAATTCAAAAAACGATGGGCTATAACCCATGTTTTTTGAAATTTTGAATTTTCTTCAAATCCTCAAAAATGATGAAAAACGGCGTGCTATAGTATGCCGTACGGTAGGAGCTATAGCCCATGTTCAAAAATGATGAAAAATGAGGATAACATTTTTTTCAAAAATTCAAAAAACGATGGGCTATAACCCATGTTTTTTGAAATTTTGAATTTTCTTCAAATCCTCAAAGATGATGAAAAACGGCGTGCTATAGTATGCCGTACGGTAGGAGCTATAGCCCATGTTCAAAAATGATGAAAAATGAGGATAACATTTTTTTCAAAAATTCAAAAAACGATGGGCTATAACCCATGTTTTTTGAAATTTTGAATTTTCTTCAAATCCTCAAAAATGATGAAAAACGGCGTGCTATAGTATGCCGTACGGTAGGGGCTATAGCCCATGTTCAAAAATGATGAAAAATGAGGATAACATTTTTTTCAAAAATTCAAAAAACGATGGGCTATAACCCATGTTTTTTGAAATTTTGAATTTTCTTCAAATCCTCAAAAATGATGAAAAACGGCGTGCTATAGTATGCCGTACGGTAGGAGCTATAGCCCATGTTCAAAAATGATGAAAAATGAGGATAACATTTTTTTCAAAAATTCAAAAAACGATGGGCTATATAACCCATGTTTTTGAAATTTTGAATTTTCTTCAAATCCTCAAAAATGATGAAAAACGGCGTGCTATAGCATGCCGTACGGTAGGGGCTATAGCCCATGTTCAAAAATGATGAAAAATGAGGATAACATTTTTTTCAAAAATTCAAAAAATGATGGGCTATAACCCATGTTTTTTGAAATTTTGAAATTTCTTCAAATCCTCAAAAATGATGAAAAACGGCGTGCTATAGTATGCCGTACGGTAGGGGCTATAGCCCATGTTCAAAAATGATGAAAAATGAGGATAACATTTTTTTCAAAAATTCAAAAAACGATGGGCTATAACCCATGTTTTTTGAAATTTTGAAATTTCTTCAAATCCTCAAAAATGATGAAAAACGGCGTGCTGTAGTATGCCGTACAGTAGGGGCTATAGCCCATGTTCAAAAATGATGAAAAATGAGGATAATTTTTTTTTCAAAAATTCAAAAAACGATGGGCTATAACCCATTTTTTTTGAAATTTTGAATTTTCTTCAAATCCTCAAAAATGATGAAAAACGGCGTGCTATAGTATGCCGTACGGTAGGGGCTATAGCCCATGTTCAAAAATGATGAAAAATGAGGATAACATTTTTTTCAAAAATTCAAAAAACGATGGGCTATAACCCATGTTTTTTGAAATTTTGAATTTTCTTCAAATCCTCAAAAATGATGAAAAATGGCGTGCTATAGTATGCCGTACGGTAGGGGCTATAGCCCATGTTCAAAAATGATGAAAAATGAGGATAACATTTTTTTCAAAAATTCAAAAAACGATGGGCTATAACGCATGTTTTTTGAAATTTTGAATTTTCTTCAAATCCTCAAAAATGATGAAAAACGGCGTGCTATAGTATGCCGTACGGTAGGGGCTATAGCCCATGTTCAAAAATGATGAAAAATGAGGATAACATTTTTTTCAAAAATTCAAAAAACGATGGGCTATAACCCATGTTTTTTGAAATTTTGAATTTTCTTCAAATCCTCAAAAATGATGAAAAACGGCGTGCTATAGTATGCCGTACGGTAGGGGCTATAGCCCATGTTCAAAAATGATGAAAAATGAGGATAACATTTTTTTCAAAAATTCAAAAAACGATGGGCTATAACCCATGTTTTTTGAAATTTTGAATTTTCTTCAAATCCTCAAAAATGATGAAAAACGGCGTGCTATAGTATGCCGTACGGTAGGGGCTATAGCACATGTTCAAAAATGATGAAAAATGAGGATAACATTTTTTTCAAAAATTCAAAAAACAATGGGCTATAACCCATGTTTTTTGAAATTTTGAAATTTCTTCAAATCCTCAAAAATGATGAAAAACGGCGTGCTGTAGTATGCCGTACGGTAGGGGCTATAGCCCATGTTCAAAAATGATGAAAAATGAGGATATTTTTTTTTTCAAAAATTAAAAAAACGATGGGCTATAACCCATGGTTTTTGAAATTTTGAATTTTCTTCAAATCCTCAAAAATGATGAAAAACGGCGTGCTATAGTATGCCGTACGGTAGGGGCTATAGCCCATGTTCAAAAATGATGAAAAATGAGGATAACATTTTTATCAAAAATTCAAAAAACAATGGGTTATAACCCATGTTTTTTGAAATTTTGAAATTTCTTCAAATCCTCAAAAATGATGAAAAACGGCGTGCTGTAGTATGCCGTACGGTAGGGGCTATAGCCCATGTTCAAAAATGATGAAAAATGAGGATAATTTTTTTTTCAAAAATTCAAAAAACGATGGGCTATAACCCATGGTTTTTGAAATTTTGAATTTTCTTCAAATCCTCAAAAATGATGAAAAACGGCGTGCTATAGTATGCCGTACGGTAGGGGCTATAGCCCATGTTCAAAAATGATGAAAAATGAGGATAACATTTTTTTCAAAAATTCAAAAAACGATGGGCTATAACCCATGTTTTTTGAAATTTTGAATTTTCTTCAAATCCTCAAAAATGATGAAAAACGGCGTGCTATAGTATGCCGTACGGTAGGGGCTATAGCCCATGTTCAAAAATGATGAAAAATGAGGATAACATTTTTTTCAAAAATTCAAAAAACGATGGGCTATAACCCATGTTTTTTGAAATTTTGAATTTTCTTCAAATCCTCAAAAATGATGAAAAACGGCGTGCTATAGTATGCCGTACGGTAGGGGCTATAGCCCATGTTCAAAAATGATGAAAAATGAGGATAACATTTTTTTCAAAAATTCAAAAAATGATGGGCTATAACCCATGTTTTTTGAAATTTTGAAATTTCTTCAAATCCTCAAAAATGATGAAAAACGGCGTGCTATAGTATGCCGTACGGTAGGGGCTATAGCCCATGTTCAAAAATGATGAAAAATGAGGATAACATTTTTTTCAAAAATTCAAAAAACGATGGGCTATAACCCATGTTTTTTGAAATTTTGAAATTTCTTCAAATCCTCAAAAATGATGAAAAACGGCGTGCTGTAGTATGCCGTACAGTAGGGGCTATAGCCCATGTTCAAAAATGATGAAAAATGAGGATAATTTTTTTTTCAAAAATTCAAAAAACGACGGGCTATAACCCATTTTTTTTGAAATTTTGAATTTTCTTCAAATCCTCAAAAATGATGAAAAACGGCGTGCTATAGTATGCCGTACGGTAGGGGCTATAGCCCATGTTCAAAAATGATGAAAAATGAGGATAACATTTTTTTCAAAAATTCAAAAAACGATGGGCTATAACCCATGTTTTTTGAAATTTTGAATTTTCTTCAAATCCTCAAAAATGATGAAAAATGGCGTGCTATAGTATGCCGTACGGTAGGGGCTATAGCCCATGTTCAAAAATGATGAAAAATGAGGATAACATTTTTTTCAAAAATTCAAAAAACGATGGGCTATAACGCATGTTTTTTGAAATTTTGAATTTTCTTCAAATCCTAAAAAATGATGAAAAACGGCGTGCTATAGTATGCCGTACGGTAGGGGCTATAGCCCATGTTCAAAAATGATGAAAAATGAGGATAACATTTTTTTCAAAAATTCAAAAAACGATGGGCTATAACCCATGTTTTTTGAAATTTTGAATTTTCTTCAAATCCTCAAAAATGATGAAAAACGGCGTGCTATAGTATGCCGTACGGTAGGGGCTATAGCCCATGTTCAAAAATGATGAAAAATGAGGATAACATTTTTTTCAAAAATTCAAAAAACGATGGGCTATAACCCATGTTTTTTGAAATTTTGAATTTTCTTCAAATCCTCAAAAATGATGAAAAACGGCGTGCTATAGTATGCCGTACGGTAGGGGCTATAGCCCATGTTCAAAAATGATGAAAAATGAGGATAACATTTTTTTCAAAAATTCAAAAAACGATGGGCTATAACCCATGTTTTTTGAAATTTTGAATTTTCTTCAAATCCTCAAAAATGATGAAAAACGGCGTGCTATAGTATGCCGTACGGTAGGAGCTATAGCCCATGTTCAAAAATGATGAAAAATGAGGATAACATTTTTTTCAAAAATTCAAAAAACGATGGGCTATATAACCCATGTTTTTTGAAATTTTGAATTTTCTTCAAATCCTCAAAAATGATGAAAAACGGCGTGCTATAGTATGCCGTACGGTAGGGGCTATAGCCCATGTTCAAAAATGATGAAAAATGAGGATAACATTTTTTTCAAAAATTCAAAAAACGATGGGCTATAACCCATGTTTTTTGAAATTTTGAATTTTCTTCAAATCCTCAAAAATGATGAAAAACGGCGTGCTATAGTATGCCGTACGGTAGGAGCTATAGCCCATGTTCAAAAATGATGAAAAATGAGGATAACATTTTTTTCAAAAATTCAAAAAACGATGGGCTATATAACCCATGTTTTTGAAATTTTGAATTTTCTTCAAATCCTCAAAAATGATGAAAAACGGCGTGCTATAGCATGCCGTACGGTAGGGGCTATAGCCCATGTTCAAAAATGATGAAAAATGAGGATAACATTTTTTTCAAAAATTCAAAAAATGATGGGCTATAACCCATGTTTTTTGAAATTTTGAAATTTCTTCAAATCCTCAAAAATGATGAAAAACGGCGTGCTATAGTATGCCGTACGGTAGGGGCTATAGCCCATGTTCAAAAATGATGAAAAATGAGGATAACATTTTTTTCAAAAATTCAAAAAACGATGGGCTATAACCCATGTTTTTTGAAATTTTGAAATTTCTTCAAATCCTCAAAAATGATGAAAAACGGCGTGCTGTAGTATGCCGTACAGTAGGGGCTATAGCCCATGTTCAAAAATGATGAAAAATGAGGATAATTTTTTTTTCAAAAATTCAAAAAACGATGGGCTATAACCCATTTTTTTTGAAATTTTGAATTTTCTTCAAATCCTCAAAAATGATGAAAAACGGCGTGCTATAGTATGCCGTACGGTAGGGGCTATAGCCCATGTTCAAAAATGATGAAAAATGAGGATAACATTTTTTTCAAAAATTCAAAAAACGATGGGCTATAACCCATGTTTTTTGAAATTTTGAATTTTCTTCAAATCCTCAAAAATGATGAAAAATGGCGTGCTATAGTATGCCGTACGGTAGGGGCTATAGCCCATGTTCAAAAATGATGAAAAATGAGGATAACATTTTTTTCAAAAATTCAAAAAACGATGGGCTATAACGCATGTTTTTTGAAATTTTGAATTTTCTTCAAATCCTCAAAAATGATGAAAAACGGCGTGCTATAGTATGCCGTACGGTAGGGGCTATAGCCCATGTTCAAAAATGATGAAAAATGAGGATAACATTTTTTTCAAAAATTCAAAAAACGATGGGCTATAACCCATGTTTTTTGAAATTTTGAATTTTCTTCAAATCCTCAAAAATGATGAAAAACGGCGTGCTATAGTATGCCGTACGGTAGGGGCTATAGCCCATGTTCAAAAATGATGAAAAATGAGGATAACATTTTTTTCAAAAATTCAAAAAACGATGGGCTATAACCCATGTTTTTTGAAATTTTGAATTTTCTTCAAATCCTCAAAAATGATGAAAAACGGCGTGCTATAGTATGCCGTACGGTAGGGGCTATAGCACATGTTCAAAAATGATGAAAAATGAGGATAACATTTTTTTCAAAAATTCAAAAAACAATGGGCTATAACCCATGTTTTTTGAAATTTTGAAATTTCTTCAAATCCTCAAAAATGATGAAAAACGGCGTGCTGTAGTATGCCGTACGGTAGGGGCTATAGCCCATGTTCAAAAATGATGAAAAATGAGGATATTTTTTTTTTCAAAAATTAAAAAAACGATGGGCTATAACCCATGGTTTTTGAAATTTTGAATTTTCTTCAAATCCTCAAAAATGATGAAAAACGGCGTGCTATAGTATGCCGTACGGTAGGGGCTATAGCCCATGTTCAAAAATGATGAAAAATGAGGATAACATTTTTATCAAAAATTCAAAAAACAATGGGTTATAACCCATGTTTTTTGAAATTTTGAAATTTCTTCAAATCCTCAAAAATGATGAAAAACGGCGTGCTGTAGTATGCCGTACGGTAGGGGCTATAGCCCATGTTCAAAAATGATGAAAAATGAGGATAATTTTTTTTTCAAAAATTCAAAAAACGATGGGCTATAACCCATGGTTTTTGAAATTTTGAATTTTCTTCAAATCCTCAAAAATGATGAAAAACGGCGTGCTATAGTATGCCGTACGGTAGGGGCTATAGCCCATGTTCAAAAATGATGAAAAATGAGGATAACATTTTTTTCAAAAATTCAAAAAACGATGGGCTATAACCCATGTTTTTTGAAATTTTGAATTTTCTTCAAATCCTCAAAAATGATGAAAAACGGCGTGCTATAGTATGCCGTACGGTAGGGGCTATAGCCCATGTTCAAAAATGATGAAAAATGAGGATAACATTTTTTTCAAAAATTCAAAAAACGATGGGCTATAACCCATGTTTTTTGAAATTTTGAATTTTCTTCAAATCCTCAAAAATGATGAAAAACGGCGTGCTATAGTATGCCGTACGGTAGGGGCTATAGCCCATGTTCAAAAATGATGAAAAATGAGGATAACATTTTTTTCAAAAATTCAAAAAATGATGGGCTATAACCCATGTTTTTTGAAATTTTGAAATTTCTTCAAATCCTCAAAAATGATGAAAAACGGCGTGCTATAGTATGCCGTACGGTAGGGGCTATAGCCCATGTTCAAAAATGATGAAAAATGAGGATAACATTTTTTTCAAAAATTCAAAAAACGATGGGCTATAACCCATGTTTTTTGAAATTTTGAAATTTCTTCAAATCCTCAAAAATGATGAAAAACGGCGTGCTGTAGTATGCCGTACAGTAGGGGCTATAGCCCATGTTCAAAAATGATGAAAAATGAGGATAATTTTTTTTTCAAAAATTCAAAAAACGACGGGCTATAACCCATTTTTTTTGAAATTTTGAATTTTCTTCAAATCCTCAAAAATGATGAAAAACGGCGTGCTATAGTATGCCGTACGGTAGGGGCTATAGCCCATGTTCAAAAATGATGAAAAATGAGGATAACATTTTTTTCAAAAATTCAAAAAACGATGGGCTATAACCCATGTTTTTTGAAATTTTGAATTTTCTTCAAATCCTCAAAAATGATGAAAAATGGCGTGCTATAGTATGCCGTACGGTAGGGGCTATAGCCCATGTTCAAAAATGATGAAAAATGAGGATAACATTTTTTTCAAAAATTCAAAAAACGATGGGCTATAACGCATGTTTTTTGAAATTTTGAATTTTCTTCAAATCCTAAAAAATGATGAAAAACGGCGTGCTATAGTATGCCGTACGGTAGGGGCTATAGCCCATGTTCAAAAATGATGAAAAATGAGGATAACATTTTTTTCAAAAATTCAAAAAACGATGGGCTATAACCCATGTTTTTTTAAATTTTGAATTTTCTTCAAATCCTCAAAAATGATGAAAAACGGCGTGCTATAGTATGCCGTACGGTAGGGGCTATAGCCCATGTTCAAAAATGATGAAAAATGAGGATAACATTTTTTTCAAAAATTCAAAAAACGATGGGCTATAACCCATGTTTTTTGAAATTTTGAATTTTCTTCAAATCCTCAAAAATGATGAAAAACGGCGTGCTATAGTATGCCGTACGGTAGGGGCTATAGCCCATGTTCAAAAATGATGAAAAATGAGGATAACATTTTTTTCAAAAATTCAAAAAACGATGGGCTATAACCCATGTTTTTTGAAATTTTGAATTTTCTTCAAATCCTCAAAAATGATGAAAAACGGCGTGCTATAGTATGCCGTACGGTAGGGGCTATAGCCCATGTTCAAAAATGATGAAAAATGAGGATAACATTTTTTTCAAAAATTCAAAAAACGATGGGCTATAACCCATGTTTTTTGAAATTTTGAATTTTCTTCAAATCCTCAAAAATGATGAAAAACGGCGTGCTATAGTATGCCGTACGGTAGGAGCTATAGCCCATGTTCAAAAATGATGAAAAATGAGGATAACATTTTTTTCAAAAATTCAAAAAACGATGGGCTATATAACCCATGTTTTTTGAAATTTTGAATTTTCTTCAAATCCTCAAAAATGATGAAAAACGGCGTGCTATAGCATGCCGTACGGTAGGGGCTATAGCCCATGTTCAAAAATGATGAAAAATGAGGATAACATTTTTTTCAAAAATTCAAAAAATGATGGGCTATAACCCATGTTTTTTGAAATTTTGAAATTTCTTCAAATCCTCAAAAATGATGAAAAACGGCGTGCTATAGTATGCCGTACGGTAGGGGCTATAGCCCATGTTCAAAAATGATGAAAAATGAGGATAACATTTTTTTCAAAAATTCAAAAAACGATGGGCTATAACCCATGTTTTTTGAAATTTTGAAATTTCTTCAAATCCTCAAAAATGATGAAAAACGGCGTGCTGTAGTATGCCGTACAGTAGGGGCTATAGCCCATGTTCAAAAATGATAAAAAATGAGGATAATTTTTTTTTCAAAAATTCAAAAAACGATGGGCTATAACCCATTTTTTTTGAAATTTTGAATTTTCTTCAAATCCTCAAAAATGATGAAAAACGGCGTGCTATAGTATGCCGTACGGTAGGGGCTATAGCCCATGTTCAAAAATGATGAAAAATGAGGATAACATTTTTTTCAAAAATTCAAAAAACGATGGGCTATAACCCATGTTTTTTGAAATTTTGAATTTTCTTCAAATCCTCAAAAATGATGAAAAACGGCGTGCTATAGCATGCCGTACGGTAGGGGCTATAGCCCATGTTCAAAAATGATGAAAAATGAGGATAACATTTTTTTCAAAAATTCAAAAAACGATGGGCTATAACCCATGTTTTTTGAAATTTTGAATTTTCTTCAAATCCTCAAAAATGATGAAAAACGGCGTGCTATAGTATGCCGTACGGTAGGGGCTATAGCCCATGTTCAAAAATGATGAAAAATGAGGATAACATTTTTTTCAAAAATTCAAAAAACGATGGGCTATAACCCATGTTTTTTGAAATTTTGAATTTTCTTCAAATCCTCAAAAATGATGAAAAACGGCGTGCTATAGTATGCCGTACGGTAGGAGCTATAGCCCATGTTCAAAAATGATGAAAAATGAGGATAACATTTTTTTCAAAAATTCAAAAAACGATGGGCTATATAACCCATGTTTTTTGAAATTTTGAATTTTCTTCAAATCCTCAAAAATGATGAAAAACGGCGTGCTATAGCATGCCGTACGGTAGGGGCTATAGCCCATGTTCAAAAATGATGAAAAATGAGGATAACATTTTTTTCAAAAATTCAAAAAATGATGGGCTATAACCCATGTTTTTTGAAATTTTGAAATTTCTTCAAATCCTCAAAAATGATGAAAAACGGCGTGCTATAGTATGCCGTACGGTAGGGGCTATAGCCCATGTTCAAAAATGATGAAAAATGAGGATAACATTTTTTTCAAAAATTCAAAAAACGATGGGCTATAACCCATGTTTTTTGAAATTTTGAAATTTCTTCAAATCCTCAAAAATGATGAAAAACGGCGTGCTGTAGTATGCCGTACAGTAGGGGCTATAGCCCATGTTCAAAAATGATAAAAAATGAGGATAATTTTTTTTTCAAAAATTCAAAAAACGATGGGCTATAACCCATTTTTTTTGAAATTTTGAATTTTCTTCAAATCCTCAAAAATGATGAAAAACGGCGTGCTATAGTATGCCGTACGGTAGGGGCTATAGCCCATGTTCAAAAATGATGAAAAATGAGGATAACATTTTTTTCAAAAATTCAAAAAACGATGGGCTATAACCCATGTTTTTTGAAATTTTGAATTTTCTTCAAATCCTCAAAAATGATGAAAAACGGCGTGCTATAGCATGCCGTACGGTAGGGGCTATAGCCCATGTTCAAAAATGATGAAAAATGAGGATAACATTTTTTTCAAAAATTCAAAAAATGATGGGCTATAACCCATGTTTTTTGAAATTTTGAAATTTCTTCAAATCCTCAAAAATGATGAAAAACGGCGTGCTATAGTATGCCGTACGGTAGGGGCTATAGCCCATGTTCAAAAATGATGAAAAATGAGGATAACATTTTTTTCAAAAATTCAAAAAACGATGGGCTATAACCCATGTTTTTTGAAATTTTGAAATTTCTTCAAATCCTCAAAAATGATGAAAAACGGCGTGCTGTAGTATGCCGTACAGTAGGGGCTATAGCCCATGTTCAAAAATGATGAAAAATGAGGATAATTTTTTTTTCAAAAATTCAAAAAACGATGGGCTATAACCCATTTTTTTTGAAATTTTGAATTTTCTTCAAATCCTCAAAAATGATGAAAAACGGCGTGCTATAGTATGCCGTACGGTAGGGGCTATAGCCCATGTTCAAAAATGATGAAAAATGAGGATAACATTTTTTTCAAAAATTCAAAAAACGATGGGCTATAACCCATGTTTTTTGAAATTTTGAATTTTCTTCAAATCCTCAAAAATGGCGTGCTATAGTATGCCGTACGGTAGGGGCTATAGCCCATGTTCAAAAATGATGAAAAATGAGGATAACATTTTTTTCAAAAATTCAAAAAACGATGGGCTATAACGCATGTTTTTTGAAATTTTGAATTTTCTTCAAATCCTCAAAAATGATGAAAAACGGCGTGCTATAGTATGCCGTACGGTAGGGGCTATAGCCCATGTTCAAAAATGATGAAAAATGAGGATAACATTTTTTTCAAAAATTCAAAAAACGATGGGCTATAACCCATGTTTTTTGAAATTTTGAATTTTCTTCAAATCCTCAAAAATGATGAAAAACGGCGTGCTATAGCATGCCGTACGGTAGGGGCTATAGCCCATGTTCAAAAATGATGAAAAATGAGGATAACATTTTTTTCAAAAATTCAAAAAATGATGGGCTATAACCCATGTTTTTTGAAATTTTGAAATTTCTTCAAATCCTCAAAAATGATGAAAAACGGCGTGCTATAGTATGCCGTACGGTAGGGGCTATAGCCCATGTTCAAAAATGATGAAAAATGAGGATAACATTTTTTTCAAAAATTCAAAAAACGATGGGCTATAACCCATGTTTTTTGAAATTTTGAAATTTCTTCAAATCCTCAAAAATGATGAAAAACGGCGTGCTGTAGTATGCCGTACAGTAGGGGCTATAGCCCATGTTCAAAAATGATAAAAAATGAGGATAATTTTTTTTTCAAAAATTCAAAAAACGATGGGCTATAACCCATTTTTTTTGAAATTTTGAATTTTCTTCAAATCCTCAAAAATGATGAAAAACGGCGTGCTATAGTATGCCGTACGGTAGGGGCTATAGCCCATGTTCAAAAATGATGAAAAATGAGGATAACATTTTTTTCAAAAATTCAAAAAACGATGGGCTATAACCCATGTTTTTTGAAATTTTGAATTTTCTTCAAATCCTCAAAAATGATGAAAAACGGCGTGCTATAGCATGCCGTACGGTAGGGGCTATAGCCCATGTTCAAAAATGATGAAAAATGAGGATAACATTTTTTTCAAAAATTCAAAAAATGATGGGCTATAACCCATGTTTTTTGAAATTTTGAAATTTCTTCAAATCCTCAAAAATGATGAAAAACGGCGTGCTATAGTATGCCGTACGGTAGGGGCTATAGCCCATGTTCAAAAATGATGAAAAATGAGGATAACATTTTTTTCAAAAATTCAAAAAACGATGGGCTATAACCCATGTTTTTTGAAATTTTGAAATTTCTTCAAATCCTCAAAAATGATGAAAAACGGCGTGCTGTAGTATGCCGTACAGTAGGGGCTATAGCCCATGTTCAAAAATGATGAAAAATGAGGATAATTTTTTTTTCAAAAATTCAAAAAACGATGGGCTATAACCCATTTTTTTTGAAATTTTGAATTTTCTTCAAATCCTCAAAAATGATGAAAAACGGCGTGCTATAGTATGCCGTACGGTAGGGGCTATAGCCCATGTTCAAAAATGATGAAAAATGAGGATAACATTTTTTTCAAAAATTCAAAAAACGATGGGCTATAACCCATGTTTTTTGAAATTTTGAATTTTCTTCAAATCCTCAAAAATGGCGTGCTATAGTATGCCGTACGGTAGGGGCTATAGCCCATGTTCAAAAATGATGAAAAATGAGGATAACATTTTTTTCAAAAATTCAAAAAACGATGGGCTATAACGCATGTTTTTTGAAATTTTGAATTTTCTTCAAATCCTCAAAAATGATGAAAAACGGCGTGCTATAGTATGCCGTACGGTAGGGGCTATAGCCCATGTTCAAAAATGATGAAAAATGAGGATAACATTTTTTTCAAAAATTCAAAAAACGATGGGCTATAACCCATGTTTTTTGAAATTTTGAATTTTCTTCAAATCCTCAAAAATGATGAAAAACGGCGTGCTATAGTATGCCGTACGGTAGGGGCTATAGCCCATGTTCAAAAATGATGAAAAATGAGGATAACATTTTTTTCAAAAATTCAAAAAAGATGGGCTATAACCCATGTTTTTTGAAATTTTGAATTTTCTTCAAATCCTCAAAAATGATGAAAAACGGCGTGCTATAGTATGCCGTACGGTAGGGGCTATAGCACATGTTCAAAAATGATGAAAAATGAGGATAACATTTTTTTCAAAAATTCAAAAAACAATGGGCTATAACCCATGTTTTTTGAAATTTTGAAATTTCTTCAAATCCTCAAAAATGATGAAAAACGGCGTGCTGTAGTATGCCGTACGGTAGGGGCTATAGCCCATGTTCAAAAATGATGAAAAATGAGGATATTTTTTTTTTCAAAAATTCAAAAAACGATGGGCTATAACCCATGGTTTTTGAAATTTTGAATTTTCTTCAAATCCTCAAAAATGATGAAAAACGGCGTGCTATAGTATGCCGTACGGTAGGGGCTATAGCCCATGTTCAAAAATGATGAAAAATGAGGATAACATTTTTTTCAAAAATTCAAAAAACGATGGGCTATAACCCATGTTTTTTGAAATTTTGAATTTTCTTCAAATCCTCAAAAATGATGAAAAACGGCGTGCTATAGTATGCCGTACGGTAGGGGCTATAGCCCATGTTCAAAAATGATGAAAAATGAGGATAACATTTTTTTCAAAAATTCAAAAAACGATGGGCTATAACCCATGTTTTTTGAAATTTTGAATTTTCTTCAAATCCTCAAAAATGATGAAAAACGGCGTGCTATAGTATGCCGTACGGTAGGGGCTATAGCCCATGTTCAAAAATGATGAAAAATGAGGATAACATTTTTTTCAAAAATTCTAAAAACAATGGGCTATAACCCATGTTTTTTGAAATTTTGAAATTTCTTCAAATCCTCAAAAATGATGAAAAACGGCGTGCTATAGTATGCCGTACGGTAGGAGCTATAGCCCATGTTCAAAAATGATGAAAAATGAGGATAACATTTTTTTCAAAAATTCAAAAAACTATGGGCTATAACCCATGTTTTTTGAAATTTTGAATTTTCTTCAAATCCTCAAAAATGATGAAAAACGGCGTGCTATAGTATGCCGTACGGTAGGGGCTATAGCCCATGTTCAAAAATGATGAAAAATGAGGATAACATTTTTTTCAAAAATTCAAAAAACGATGGGCTATAACCCATGTTTTTTGAAATTTTGAATTTTCTTCAAATCCTCAAAAATGATGAAAAACGGCGTGCTATAGTATGCCGTACGGTAGGGGCTATAGCCCATGTTCAAAAATGATGAAAAATGAGGATAACATTTTTTTCAAAAATTCAAAAAACGATGAGCTATAACCCATGTTTTTTGAAATTTTGAATTTTCTTCAAATCCTCAAAAATGATGAAAAACGGCGTGCTATAGTATGCCGTACGGTAGGGGCTATAGCCCATGTTCAAAAATGATGAAAAATGAGGATAACATTTTTTTCAAAAATTCAAAAACAATGGGCTATAACCCATGTTTTTTGAAATTTTGAATTTTCTTCAAATCCTCAAAAATGATGAAAAACGGCGTGCTATAGTATGCCGTACGGTAGGGGCTATAGCCCATGTTCAAAAATGATGAAAAATGAGGATAACATTTTTTTCAAAAATTCAAAAAACGATGGGCTATAACCCATGTTTTTTGAAATTTTGAATTTTCTTCAAATCCTCAAAAATGATGAAAAACGGCGTGCTATAGTATGCCGTACGGTAGGGGCTATAGCCCATGTTCAAAAATGATGAAAAATGAGGATAACATTTTTTTCAAAAATTCAAAAAACGATGGGCTATAACCCATGTTTTCTGAAATTTTGAATTTTCTTCAAATCCTCAAAAATGATGAAAAACGGCATGCTATAGTATGCCGTACGGTAGGGGCTATAGCCCATGTTCAAAAATGATGAAAATGAGGATAACATTTTTTTCAAAAATTCAAAAAACGATGGGCTATAACCCATGTTTTTTGAAATTTTGAATTTTCTTCAAATCCTCAAAAATGATGAAAAACGGCGTGCTATAGTATGCCGTACGGTAGGGGCTATAGCCCATGTTCAAAAATGATGAAAAATGAGGATAACATTTTTTTCAAAAATTCTAAAAACAATGGGCTATAACCCATGTTTTTTGAAATTTTGAAATTTCTTCAAATCCTCAAAAATGATGAAAAACGGCGTGCTATAGTATGCCGTACGGTAGGAGCTATAGCCCATGTTCAAAAATGATGAAAAATGAGGATAATTTTTTTTCAAAAATTCAAAAAACGATGGGCTATAACCCATTTTTTTTGAAATTTTGAATTTTCTTCAAATCCTCAAAAATGATGAAAAACGGCGTGCTATAGTATGCCGTACGGTAGGGGCTATAGCCCATGTTCAAAAATGATGAAAAATGAGGATAACATTTTTTTCAAAAATTCAAAAAACGATGGGCTATAACCCATGTTTTTTGAAATTTTGAATTTTCTTCAAATCCTCAAAAATGGCGTGCTATAGTATGCCGTACGGTAGGGGCTATAGCCCATGTTCAAAAATGATGAAAAATGAGGATAACATTTTTTTCAAAAATTCAAAAAACGATGGGCTATAACCCATGTTTTTTGAAATTTTGAATTTTCTTCAAATCCTCAAAAATGATGAAAAACGGCGTGCTATAGTATGCCGTACGGTAGGGGCTATAGCCCATGTTCAAAAATGATGAAAAATGAGGATAACATTTTTTTCAAAAATTCTAAAAACAATGGGCTATAACCCATGTTTTTTGAAATTTTGAAATTTCTTCAAATCCTCAAAAATGATGAAAAACGGCGTGCTATAGTATGCCGTACGGTAGGAGCTATAGCCCATGTTCAAAAATGATGAAAAATGAGGATAATTTTTTTTCAAAAATTCAAAAAACGATGGGCTATAACCCATTTTTTTTGAAATTTTGAATTTCTTTCAAATCCTCAAAAATGATGAAAAACGGCGTGCTATAGTATGCCGTACGGTAGGGGCTATAGCCCATGTTCAAAAATGATGAAAAATGAGGATAACATTTTTTTCAAAAATTCAAAAAACGATGGGCTATAACCCATTTTTTTTGAAATTTTGAATTTTCTTCAAATCCTCAAAAATGATGAAAAACGGCGTGCTATAGTATGCCGTACGGTAGGGGCTATAGCCCATGTTCAAAAATGATGAAAAATGAGGATAACATTTTTTTCAAAAATTCAAAAAACGATGGGCTATAACCCATGTTTTTTGAAATTTTGAATTTTCTTCAAATCCTCAAAAATGGCGTGCTATAGTATGCCGTACGGTAGGGGCTATAGCCCATGTTCAAAAATGATGAAAAATGAGGATAACATTTTTTTCAAAAATTCAAAAAACGATGGGCTATAACCCATGTTTTTTGAAATTTTGAATTTTCTTCAAATCCTCAAAAATGATGAAAAACGGCGTGCTATAGTATGCCGTACGGTAGGGGCTATAGCCCATGTTCAAAAATGATGAAAAATGAGGATAACATTTTTTTCAAAAATTCTAAAAACAATGGGCTATAACCCATGTTTTTTGAAATTTTGAAATTTCTTCAAATCCTCAAAAATGATGAAAAACGGCGTGCTATAGTATGCCGTACGGTAGGAGCTATAGCCCATGTTCAAAAATGATGAAAAATGAGGATAATTTTTTTTCAAAAATTCAAAAAACGATGGGCTATAACCCATTTTTTTTGAAATTTTGAATTTCTTTCAAATCCTCAAAAATGATGAAAAACGGCGTGCTATAGTATGCCGTACGGTAGGGGCTATAGCCCATGTTCAAAAATGATGAAAAATGAGGATAACATTTTTTTCAAAAATTCAAAAAACGATGGGCTATAACCCATGTTTTTTGAAATTTTGAATTTTCTTCAAATCCTCAAAAATGGCGTGCTATAGTATGCCGTACGGTAGGGGCTATAGCCCATGTTCAAAAATGATGAAAAATGAGGATAACATTTTTTTCAAAAATTCAAAAAACGATGGGCTATAACGCATGTTTTTTGAAATTTTGAATTTTCTTCAAATCCTCAAAAATGATGAAAAACGGCGTGCTATAGTATGCCGTACGGTAGGGGCTATAGCCCATGTTCAAAAATGATGAAAAATGAGGATAACATTTTTTTCAAAAATTCAAAAAACGATGGGCTATAACCCATGTTTTTTGAAATTTTGAATTTTCTTCAAATCCTCAAAAATGATGAAAAACGGCGTGCTATAGTATGCCGTACGGTAGGGGCTATAGCCCATGTTCAAAAATGATGAAAAATGAGGATAACATTTTTTTCAAAAATTCAAAAAACGATGGGCTATAACCCATGTTTTTTGAAATTTTGAATTTTCTTCAAATCCTCAAAAATGATGAAAAACGGCGTGCTATAGTATGCCGTACGGTAGGGGCTATAGCACATGTTCAAAAATGATGAAAAATGAGGATAACATTTTTTTCAAAAATTCAAAAAACAATGGGCTATAACCCATGTTTTTTGAAATTTTGAAATTTCTTCAAATCCTCAAAAATGATGAAAAACGGCGTGCTGTAGTATGCCGTACGGTAGGGGCTATAGCCCATGTTCAAAAATGATGAAAAATGAGGATATTTTTTTTTTCAAAAATTCAAAAAACGATGGGCTATAACCCATGGTTTTTGAAATTTTGAATTTTCTTCAAATCCTCAAAAATGATGAAAAACGGCGTGCTATAGTATGCCGTACGGTAGGGGCTATAGCCCATGTTCAAAAATGATGAAAAATGAGGATAACATTTTTTTCAAAAATTCAAAAAACGATGGGCTATAACCCATGTTTTTTGAAATTTTGAATTTTCTTCAAATCCTCAAAAATGATGAAAAACGGCGTGCTATAGTATGCCGTACGGTAGGGGCTATAGCCCATGTTCAAAAATGATGAAAAATGAGGATAACATTTTTTTCAAAAATTCAAAAAACGATGGGCTATAACCCATGTTTTTTGAAATTTTGAATTTTCTTCAAATCCTCAAAAATGATGAAAAACGGCGTGCTATAGTATGCCGTACGGTAGGGGCTATAGCCCATGTTCAAAAATGATGAAAAATGAGGATAACATTTTTTTCAAAAATTCAAAAAACGATGGGCTATAACCCATGTTTTTTGAAATTTTGAATTTTCTTCAAATCCTCAAAAATGATGAAAAACGGCGTGCTATAGTATGCCGTACGGTAGGGGCTATAGCCCATGTTCAAAAATGATGAAAAATGAGGATAACATTTTTTTCAAAAATTCAAAAAACGATGGGCTATAACCCATGTTTTTTGAAATTTTGAATTTTCTTCAAATCCTCAAAAATGATGAAAAACGGCGTGCTATAGTATGCCGTACGGTAGGGGCTATAGCCCATGTTCAAAAATGATGAAAAATGAGGATAACATTTTTTTCAAAAATTCAAAAAACGATGGGCTATAACCCATGTTTTTTGAAATTTTGAATTTTCTTCAAATCCTCAAAAATGATGAAAAACGGCGTGCTATAGTATGCCGTACGGTAGGGGCTATAGCACATGTTCAAAAATGATGAAAAATGAGGATAACATTTTTTTCAAAAATTCAAAAAACAATGGGCTATAACCCATGTTTTTTGAAATTTTGAAATTTCTTCAAATCCTCAAAAATGATGAAAAACGGCGTGCTGTAGTATGCCGTACGGTAGGGGCTATAGCCCATGTTCAAAAATGATGAAAAATGAGGATATTTTTTTTTTCAAAAATTCAAAAAACGATGGGCTATAACCCATGGTTTTTGAAATTTTGAATTTTCTTCAAATCCTCAAAAATGATGAAAAACGGCGTGCTATAGTATGCCGTACGGTAGGGGCTATAGCCCATGTTCAAAAATGATGAAAAATGAGGATAACATTTTTTTCAAAAATTCAAAAAACGATGGGCTATAACCCATGTTTTTTGAAATTTTGAATTTTCTTCAAATCCTCAAAAATGATGAAAAACGGCGTGCTATAGTATGCCGTACGGTAGGGGCTATAGCCCATGTTCAAAAATGATGAAAAATGAGGATAACATTTTTTTCAAAAATTCAAAAAACGATGGGCTATAACCCATGTTTTTTGAAATTTTGAATTTTCTTCAAATCCTCAAAAATGATGAAAAACGGCGTGCTATAGTATGCCGTACGGTAGGGGCTATAGCCCATGTTCAAAAATGATGAAAAATGAGGATAACATTTTTTTCAAAAATTCAAAAAACGATGGGCTATAACCCATGTTTTTTGAAATTTTGAATTTTCTTCAAATCCTCAAAAATGATGAAAAACGGCGTGCTATAGTATGCCGTACGGTAGGGGCTATAGCCCATGTTCAAAAATGATGAAAAATGAGGATAACATTTTTTTCAAAAATTCAAAAAACGATGGGCTATAACGCATGTTTTTTGAAATTTTGAATTTTCTTCAAATCCTCAAAAATGATGAAAAACGGCGTGCTATAGTATGCCGTACGGTAGGGGCTATAGCCCATGTTCAAAAATGATGAAAAATGAGGATAACATTTTTTTCAAAAATTCAAAAAACGATGGGCTATAACCCATGTTTTTTGAAATTTTGAATTTTCTTCAAATCCTCAAAAATGATGAAAAACGGCATGCTATAGTATGCCGTACGGTAGGGGCTATAGCCCATGTTAAAAAATGATGAAAATGAGGATAACATTTTTTTCAAAAATTCAAAAAACGATGGGCTATAACCCATGTTTTTTGAAATTTTGAATTTTCTTCAAATCCTCAAAAATGATGAAAAACGGCGTGCTATAGTATGCCGTACGGTAGGGGCTATAGCCCATGTTCAAAAATGATGAAAAATGAGGATAACATTTTTTTCAAAAATTCTAAAAACAATGGGCTATAACCCATGTTTTTTGAAATTTTGAAATTTCTTCAAATCCTCAAAAATGATGAAAAACGGCGTGCTATAGTATGCCGTACGGTAGGAGCTATAGCCCATGTTCAAAAATGATGAAAAATGAGGATACATTTTTTTCAAAAATTCAAAAAACGATGGGCTATAACCCATGTTTTTTGAAATTTTGAATTTTCTTCAAATCCTCAAAAATGATGAAAAACGGCGTGCTATAGTATGCCGTACGGTAGGGGCTATAGCCCATGTTCAAAAATGATGAAAAATGAGGATAACATTTTTTTCAAAAATTCTAAAAACAATGGGCTATAACCCATGTTTTTTTAAATTTTGAAATTTCTTCAAATCCTCAAAAATGATGAAAAACGGCGTGCTATAGTATGCCGTACGGTAGGGGCTATAGCACATGTTCAAAAATGATGAAAAATGAGGATAATTTTTTTTTCAAAAATTCAAAAAACAATGGGCTATAACCCATGTTTTTTGAAATTTTGAAATTTCTTCAAATCCTCAAAAATGATGAAAAACGGCGTGCTGTAGTATGCCGTACGGTAGGGGCTATAGCCCATGTTCAAAAATGATGAAAAATGAGGATAATTTTTTTTTCAAAAATTCAAAAAACGATGGGCTATAACCCATGGTTTTTGAAATTTTGAATTTTCTTCAAATCCTCAAAAATGATGAAAAACGGCGTGCTATAGTATGCCGTACGGTAGGGGCTATAGCCCATGTTCAAAAATGATGAAAAATGAGGATAACATTTTTTTCAAAAATTCAAAAAACGATGGGCTATAACGCATGTTTTTTGAAATTTTGAATTTTCTTCAAATCCTCAAAAATGATGAAAAACGGCGTGCTATAGTATGCCGTACGGTAGGGGCTATAGCCCATGTTCAAAAATGATGAAAAATGAGGATAACATTTTTTTCAAAAATTCAAAAAACGATGGGCTATAACCCATGTTTTTTGAAATTTTGAATTTTCTTCAAATCCTCAAAAATGATGAAAAACGGCATGCTATAGTATGCCGTACGGTAGGGGCTATAGCCCATGTTAAAAAATGATGAAAATGAGGATAACATTTTTTTCAAAAATTCAAAAAACGATGGGCTATAACCCATGTTTTTTGAAATTTTGAATTTTCTTCAAATCCTCAAAAATGATGAAAAACGGCGTGCTATAGTATGCCGTACGGTAGGGGCTATAGCCCATGTTCAAAAATGATGAAAAATGAGGATAACATTTTTTTCAAAAATTCTAAAAACAATGGGCTATAACCCATGTTTTTTGAAATTTTGAAATTTCTTCAAATCCTCAAAAATGATGAAAAACGGCGTGCTATAGTATGCCGTACGGTAGGAGCTATAGCCCATGTTCAAAAATGATGAAAAATGAGGATACATTTTTTTCAAAAATTCAAAAAACGATGGGCTATAACCCATGTTTTTTGAAATTTTGAATTTTCTTCAAATCCTCAAAAATGATGAAAAACGGCGTGCTATAGTATGCCGTACGGTAGGGGCTATAGCCCATGTTCAAAAATGATGAAAAATGAGGATAACATTTTTTTCAAAAATTCTAAAAACAATGGGCTATAACCCATGTTTTTTTAAATTTTGAAATTTCTTCAAATCCTCAAAAATGATGAAAAACGGCGTGCTATAGTATGCCGTACGGTAGGGGCTATAGCACATGTTCAAAAATGATGAAAAATGAGGATAATTTTTTTTTCAAAAATTCAAAAAACAATGGGCTATAACCCATGTTTTTTGAAATTTTGAAATTTCTTCAAATCCTCAAAAATGATGAAAAACGGCGTGCTGTAGTATGCCGTACGGTAGGGGCTATAGCCCATGTTCAAAAATGATGAAAAATGAGGATAATTTTTTTTTCAAAAATTCAAAAAACGATGGGCTATAACCCATGGTTTTTGAAATTTTGAATTTTCTTCAAATCCTCAAAAATGATGAAAAACGGCGTGCTATAGTATGCCGTACGGTAGGGGCTATAGCCCATGTTCAAAAATGATGAAAAATGAGGATAACATTTTTTTCAAAAATTCAAAAAACGATGGGCTATAACCCATGTTTTTTGAAATTTTGAATTTTCTTCAAATCCTCAAAAATGATGAAAAACGGCGTGCTATAGTATGCCGTACGGTAGGGGCTATAGCCCATGTTCAAAAATGATGAAAAATGAGGATAACATTTTTTTCAAAAATTCTAAAAACAATGGGCTATAACCCATGTTTTTTGAAATTTTGAAATTTCTTCAAATCCTCAAAAATGATGAAAAACGGCGTGCTATAGTATGCCGTACGGTAGGAGCTATAGCCCATGTTCAAAAATGATGAAAAATGAGGATACATTTTTTTCAAAAATTCAAAAAACGATGGGCTATAACCTATGTTTTTTGAAATTTTGAATTTTCTTCAAATCCTCAAAAATGATGAAAAACGGCGTGCTATAGTATGCCGTACGGTAGGGGCTATAGCCCATGTTCAAAAATGATGAAAAATGAGGATAACATTTTTTTCAAAAATTCTAAAAACAATGGGCTATAACCCATGTTTTTTGAAATTTTGAAATTTCTTCAAATCCTCAAAAATGATGAAAAACGGCGTGCTATAGTATGCCGTACGGTAGGAGCTATAGCCCATATTCAAAAATGATGAAAAATGAGGATAAATTTTTTTCAAAAATTCAAAAAACGATGGGCTATAACCCATGTTTTTTGAAATTTTGAATTTTCTTCAAATCCTCAAAAATGATGAAAAACGGCGTGCTATAGTATGCCGTACGGTAGGGGCTATAGCACATGTTCAAAAATGATGAAAAATGAGGATAACATTTTTTTCAAAAATTCAAAAAACAATGGGCTATAACCCATGTTTTTTGAAATTTTGAAATTTCTTCAAATCCTCAAAAATGATGAAAAACGGCGTGCTGTAGTATGCCGTACGGTAGGGGCTATAGCCCATGTTCAAAAATGATGAAAAATGAGGATAATTTTTTTTTCAAAAATTCAAAAAACGATGGGCTATAACCCATGTTTTTTGAAATTTTGAATTTTCTTCAAATCCTCAAAAATGATGAAAAACGGCGTGCTATAGTATGCCGTACGGTAGGGGCTATAGCCCATGTTCAAAAATGATGAAAAATGAGGATAACATTTTTTTCAAAAATTCAAAAAACAATGGGCTATAACCCATGTTTTTTGAAATTTTGAAATTTCTTCAAATCCTCAAAAATGATGAAAAACGGCGTGCTGTAGTATGCCGTACGGTAGGGGCTATAGCCCATGTTCAAAAATTATGAAAAATGAGGATAATTTTTTTTTCAAAAATTCAAAAAACGATGGGCTATAACCCATGGTTTTTGAAATTTTGAATTTTCTTCAAATCCTCAAAAATGATGAAAAACGGCGTGCTATAGTATGCCGTACGGTAGGGGCTATAGCCCATGTTCAAAAATGATGAAAAATGAGGATAACATTTTTTTCAAAAATTCAAAAAACGATGGGCTATAACCCATGTTTTTTGAAATTTTGAATTTTCTTCAAATCCTCAAAAATGATGAAAAACGGCGTGCTATAGTATGCCGTACGGTAGGGGCTATAGCCCATGTTCAAAAATGATGAAAAATGAGGATAACATTTTTTTCAAAAATTCAAAAAACGATGGGCTATAACCCATGTTTTTTGAAATTTTGAATTTTCTTCAAATCCTCAAAAATGATGAAAAACGGCGTGCTATAGTATGCCGTACGGTAGGGGCTATAGCCCATGTTCAAAAATGATGAAAAATGAGGATAACATTTTTTTCAAAAATTCAAAAAACGATGGGCTATAACCCATGTTTTTTGAAATTTTGAATTTTCTTCAAATCCTCAAAAATGATGAAAAACGGCGTGCTATAGTATGCCGTACGGTAGGGGCTATAGCCCATGTTCAAAAATGATGAAAAATGAGGATAACATTTTTTTCAAAAATTCAAAAAACGATGGGCTATAACCCATGTTTTTTGAAATTTTGAATTTTCTTCAAATCCTCAAAAATGATGAAAAACGGCGTGCTATAGTATGCCGTACGGTAGGGGCTATAGCCCATGTTCAAAAATGATGAAAAATGAGGATAACATTTTTTTCAAAAATTCAAAAAACGATGGGCTATAACCCATGTTTTTTGAAATTTTGAATTTTCTTCAAATCCTCAAAAATGATGAAAAACGGCGTGCTATAGTATGCCGTACGGTAGGGGCTATAGCCCATGTTCAAAAATGATGAAAAATGAGGATACATTTTTTTCAAAAATTCAAAAAACGATGGGCTATAACCCATGTTTTTTGAAATTTTGAATTTTCTTCAAATCCTCAAAAATGATGAAAAACGGCGTGCTATAGTATGCCGTACGGTAGGGGCTATAGCCCATGTTCAAAAATGATGAAAAATGAGGATAACATTTTTTTCAAAAATTCTAAAAACAATGGGCTATAACCCATGTTTTTTTAAATTTTGAAATTTCTTCAAATCCTCAAAAATGATGAAAAACGGCGTGCTATAGTATGCCGTACGGTAGGGGCTATAGCACATGTTCAAAAATGATGAAAAATGAGGATAATTTTTTTTTCAAAAATTCAAAAAACAATGGGCTATAACCCATGTTTTTTGAAATTTTGAAATTTCTTCAAATCCTCAAAAATGATGAAAAACGGCGTGCTGTAGTATGCCGTACGGTAGGGGCTATAGCCCATGTTCAAAAATGATGAAAAATGAGGATAATTTTTTTTTCAAAAATTCAAAAAACGATGGGCTATAACCCATGGTTTTTGAAATTTTGAATTTTCTTCAAATCCTCAAAAATGATGAAAAACGGCGTGCTATAGTATGCCGTACGGTAGGGGCTATAGCCCATGTTCAAAAATGATGAAAAATGAGGATAACATTTTTTTCAAAAATTCAAAAAACGATGGGCTATAACCCATGTTTTTTGAAATTTTGAATTTTCTTCAAATCCTCAAAAATGATGAAAAACGGCGTGCTATAGTATGCCGTACGGTAGGGGCTATAGCCCATGTTCAAAAATGATGAAAAATGAGGATAACATTTTTTTCAAAAATTCTAAAAACAATGGGCTATAACCCATGTTTTTTGAAATTTTGAAATTTCTTCAAATCCTCAAAAATGATGAAAAACGGCGTGCTATAGTATGCCGTACGGTAGGAGCTATAGCCCATGTTCAAAAATGATGAAAAATGAGGATACATTTTTTTCAAAAATTCAAAAAACGATGGGCTATAACCTATGTTTTTTGAAATTTTGAATTTTCTTCAAATCCTCAAAAATGATGAAAAACGGCGTGCTATAGTATGCCGTACGGTAGGGGCTATAGCCCATGTTCAAAAATGATGAAAAATGAGGATAACATTTTTTTCAAAAATTCTAAAAACAATGGGCTATAACCCATGTTTTTTGAAATTTTGAAATTTCTTCAAATCCTCAAAAATGATGAAAAACGGCGTGCTATAGTATGCCGTACGGTAGGAGCTATAGCCCATATTTAAAAATGATGAAAAATGAGGATAAATTTTTTTCAAAAATTCAAAAAACGATGGGCTATAACCCATGTTTTTTGAAATTTTGAATTTTCTTCAAATCCTCAAAAATGATGAAAAACGGCGTGCTATAGTATGCCGTACGGTAGGGGCTATAGCACATGTTCAAAAATGATGAAAAATGAGGATAACATTTTTTTCAAAAATTCAAAAAACAATGGGCTATAACCCATGTTTTTTGAAATTTTGAAATTTCTTCAAATCCTCAAAAATGATGAAAAACGGCGTGCTGTAGTATGCCGTACGGTAGGGGCTATAGCCCATGTTCAAAAATGATGAAAAATGAGGATAATTTTTTTTTCAAAAATTCAAAAAACGATGGGCTATAACCCATGTTTTTTGAAATTTTGAATTTTCTTCAAATCCTCAAAAATGATGAAAAACGGCGTGCTATAGTATGCCGTACGGTAGGGGCTATAGCCCATGTTCAAAAATGATGAAAAATGAGGATAACATTTTTTTCAAAAATTCAAAAAACAATGGGCTATAACCCATGTTTTTTGAAATTTTGAAATTTCTTCAAATCCTCAAAAATGATGAAAAACGGCGTGCTGTAGTATGCCGTACGGTAGGGGCTATAGCCCATGTTCAAAAATTATGAAAAATGAGGATAATTTTTTTTTCAAAAATTCAAAAAACGATGGGCTATAACCCATGGTTTTTGAAATTTTGAATTTTCTTCAAATCCTCAAAAATGATGAAAAACGGCGTGCTATAGTATGCCGTACGGTAGGGGCTATAGCCCATGTTCAAAAATGATGAAAAATGAGGATAACATTTTTTTCAAAAATTCAAAAAACGATGGGCTATAACCCATGTTTTTTGAAATTTTGAATTTTCTTCAAATCCTCAAAAATGATGAAAAACGGCGTGCTATAGTATGCCGTACGGTAGGGGCTATAGCCCATGTTCAAAAATGATGAAAAATGAGGATAACATTTTTTTCAAAAATTCAAAAAACGATGGGCTATAACCCATGTTTTTTGAAATTTTGAATTTTCTTCAAATCCTCAAAAATGATGAAAAACGGCGTGCTATAGTATGCCGTACGGTAGGGGCTATAGCCCATGTTCAAAAATGATGAAAAATGAGGATAACATTTTTTTCAAAAATTCAAAAAACGATGGGCTATAACCCATGTTTTTTGAAATTTTGAATTTTCTTCAAATCCTCAAAAATGATGAAAAACGGCGTGCTATAGTATGCCGTACGGTAGGGGCTATAGCCCATGTTCAAAAATGATGAAAAATGAGGATAACATTTTTTTCAAAAATTCAAAAAACGATGGGCTATAACCCATGTTTTTTGAAATTTTGAATTTTCTTCAAATCCTCAAAAATGATGAAAAACGGCGTGCTATAGTATGCCGTACGGTAGGGGCTATAGCCCATGTTCAAAAATGATGAAAAATGAGGATAACATTTTTTTCAAAAATTCAAAAAACGATGGGCTATAACCCATGTTTTTTGAAATTTTGAATTTTCTTCAAATCCTCAAAAATGATGAAAAACGGCGTGCTATAGTATGCCGTACGGTAGGGGCTATAGCCCATGTTCAAAAATGATGAAAAATGAGGATAACATTTTTTTCAAAAATTCAAAAAACGATGGGCTATAACCCATGTTTTTTGAAATTTTGAATTTTCTTCAAATCCTCAAAAATGATGAAAAACGGCGTGCTATAGTATGCCGTACGGTAGGGGCTATAGCCCATGTTCAAAAATGATGAAAAATGAGGATAACATTTTTTTCAAAAATTCAAAAAACGATGGGCTATAACCCATGTTTTTTGAAATTTTGAATTTTCTTCAAATCCTCAAAAATGATGAAAAACGGCGTGCTATAGTATGCCGTACGGTAGGGGCTATAGCCCATGTTCAAAAATGATGAAAAATGAGGATAACATTTTTTTCAAAAATTCAAAAAACGATGGGCTATAACCCATGTTTTTTGAAATTTTGAATTTTCTTCAAATCCTCAAAAATGATGAAAAACGGCATGCTATAGTATGCCGTACGGTAGGGGCTATAGCCCATGTTAAAAAATGATGAAAATGAGGATAACATTTTTTTCAAAAATTCAAAAAACGATGGGCTATAACCCATGTTTTTTGAAATTTTGAATTTTCTTCAAATCCTCAAAAATGATGAAAAACGGCGTGCTATAGTATGCCGTACGGTAGGGGCTATAGCCCATGTTCAAAAATGATGAAAAATGAGGATAACATTTTTTTCAAAAATTCTAAAAACAATGGGCTATAACCCATGTTTTTTGAAATTTTGAAATTTCTTCAAATCCTCAAAAATGATGAAAAACGGCGTGCTATAGTATGCCGTACGGTAGGAGCTATAGCCCATGTTCAAAAATGATGAAAAATGAGGATACATTTTTTTCAAAAATTCAAAAAACGATGGGCTATAACCCATGTTTTTTGAAATTTTGAATTTTCTTCAAATCCTCAAAAATGATGAAAAACGGCGTGCTATAGTATGCCGTACGGTAGGGGCTATAGCCCATGTTCAAAAATGATGAAAAATGAGGATAACATTTTTTTCAAAAATTCTAAAAACAATGGGCTATAACCCATGTTTTTTTAAATTTTTAAATTTCTTCAAATCCTCAAAAATGATGAAAAACGGCGTGCTATAGTATGCCGTACGGTAGGGGCTATAGCACATGTTCAAAAATGATGAAAAATGAGGATAATTTTTTTTTCAAAAATTCAAAAAACAATGGGCTATAACCCATGTTTTTTGAAATTTTGAAATTTCTTCAAATCCTCAAAAATGATGAAAAACGGCGTGCTGTAGTATGCCGTACGGTAGGGGCTATAGCCCATGTTCAAAAATGATGAAAAATGAGGATAATTTTTTTTTCAAAAATTCAAAAAACGATGGGCTATAACCCATGGTTTTTGAAATTTTGAATTTTCTTCAAATCCTCAAAAATGATGAAAAACGGCGTGCTATAGTATGCCGTACGGTAGGGGCTATAGCCCATGTTCAAAAATGATGAAAAATGAGGATAACATTTTTTTCAAAAATTCAAAAAACGATGGGCTATAACCCATGTTTTTTGAAATTTTGAATTTTCTTCAAATCCTCAAAAATGATGAAAAACGGCGTGCTATAGTATGCCGTACGGTAGGGGCTATAGCCCATGTTCAAAAATGATGAAAAATGAGGATAACATTTTTTTCAAAAATTCTAAAAACAATGGGCTATAACCCATGTTTTTTGAAATTTTGAAATTTCTTCAAATCCTCAAAAATGATGAAAAACGGCGTGCTATAGTATGCCGTACGGTAGGAGCTATAGCCCATGTTCAAAAATGATGAAAAATGAGGATACATTTTTTTCAAAAATTCAAAAAACGATGGGCTATAACCTATGTTTTTTGAAATTTTGAATTTTCTTCAAATCCTCAAAAATGATGAAAAACGGCGTGCTATAGTATGCCGTACGGTAGGGGCTATAGCCCATGTTCAAAAATGATGAAAAATGAGGATAACATTTTTTTCAAAAATTCTAAAAACAATGGGCTATAACCCATGTTTTTTTAAATTTTGAAATTTCTTCAAATCCTCAAAAATGATGAAAAACGGCGTGCTATAGTATGCCGTACGGTAGGGGCTATAGCACATGTTCAAAAATGATGAAAAATGAGGATAATTTTTTTTTCAAAAATTCAAAAAACAATGGGCTATAACCCATGTTTTTTGAAATTTTGAAATTTCTTCAAATCCTCAAAAATGATGAAAAACGGCGTGCTGTAGTATGCCGTACGGTAGGGGCTATAGCCCATGTTCAAAAATGATGAAAAATGAGGATAATTTTTTTTTCAAAAATTCAAAAAACGATGGGCTATAACCCATGGTTTTTGAAATTTTGAATTTTCTTCAAATCCTCAAAAATGATGAAAAACGGCGTGCTATAGTATGCCGTACGGTAGGGGCTATAGCCCATGTTCAAAAATGATGAAAAATGAGGATAACATTTTTTTCAAAAATTCAAAAAACGATGGGCTATAACCCATGTTTTTTGAAATTTTGAATTTTCTTCAAATCCTCAAAAATGATGAAAAACGGCGTGCTATAGTATGCCGTACGGTAGGGGCTATAGCCCATGTTCAAAAATGATGAAAAATGAGGATAACATTTTTTTCAAAAATTCTAAAAACAATGGGCTATAACCCATGTTTTTTGAAATTTTGAAATTTCTTCAAATCCTCAAAAATGATGAAAAACGGCGTGCTATAGTATGCCGTACGGTAGGAGCTATAGCCCATGTTCAAAAATGATGAAAAATGAGGATACATTTTTTTCAAAAAATCAAAAAACGATGGGCTATAACCTATGTTTTTTGAAATTTTGAATTTTCTTCAAATCCTCAAAAATGATGAAAAACGGCGTGCTATAGTATGCCGTACGGTAGGGGCTATAGCCCATGTTCAAAAATGATGAAAAATGAGGATAACATTTTTTTCAAAAATTCTAAAAACAATGGGCTATAACCCATGTTTTTTGAAATTTTGAAATTTCTTCAAATCCTCAAAAATGATGAAAAACGGCGTGCTATAGTATGCCGTACGGTAGGAGCTATAGCCCATATTCAAAAATGATGAAAAATGAGGATAAATTTTTTTCAAAAATTCAAAAAACGATGGGCTATAACCCATGTTTTTTGAAATTTTGAATTTTCTTCAAATCCTCAAAAATGATGAAAAACGGCGTGCTATAGTATGCCGTACGGTAGGGGCTATAGCACATGTTCAAAAATGATGAAAAATGAGGATAACATTTTTTTCAAAAATTCAAAAAACAATGGGCTATAACCCATGTTTTTTGAAATTTTGAAATTTCTTCAAATCCTCAAAAATGATGAAAAACGGCGTGCTGTAGTATGCCGTACGGTAGGGGCTATAGCCCATGTTCAAAAATGATGAAAAATGAGGATAATTTTTTTTTCAAAAATTCAAAAAACGATGGGCTATAACCCATGTTTTTTGAAATTTTGAATTTTCTTCAAATCCTCAAAAATGATGAAAAACGGCGTGCTATAGTATGCCGTACGGTAGGGGCTATAGCCCATGTTCAAAAATGATGAAAAATGAGGATAACATTTTTTTCAAAAATTCAAAAAACAATGGGCTATAACCCATGTTTTTTGAAATTTTGAAATTTCTTCAAATCCTCAAAAATGATGAAAAACGGCGTGCTGTAGTATGCCGTACGGTAGGGGCTATAGCCCATGTTCAAAAATTATGAAAAATGAGGATAATTTTTTTTTCAAAAATTCAAAAAACGATGGGCTATAACCCATGGTTTTTGAAATTTTGAATTTTCTTCAAATCCTCAAAAATGATGAAAAACGGCGTGCTATAGTATGCCGTACGGTAGGGGCTATAGCCCATGTTCAAAAATGATGAAAAATGAGGATAACATTTTTTTCAAAAATTCAAAAAACGATGGGCTATAACCCATGTTTTTTGAAATTTTGAATTTTCTTCAAATCCTCAAAAATGATGAAAAACGGCGTGCTATAGTATGCCGTACGGTAGGGGCTATAGCCCATGTTCAAAAATGATGAAAAATGAGGATAACATTTTTTTCAAAAATTCAAAAAACGATGGGCTATAACCCATGTTTTTTGAAATTTTGAATTTTCTTCAAATCCTCAAAAATGATGAAAAACGGCGTGCTATAGTATGCCGTACGGTAGGGGCTATAGCCCATGTTCAAAAATGATGAAAAATGAGGATAACATTTTTTTCAAAAATTCAAAAAACGATGGGCTATAACCCATGTTTTTTGAAATTTTGAATTTTCTTCAAATCCTCAAAAATGATGAAAAACGGCGTGCTATAGTATGCCGTACGGTAGGGGCTATAGCCCATGTTCAAAAATGATGAAAAATGAGGATAACATTTTTTTCAAAAATTCAAAAAACGATGGGCTATAACCCATGTTTTTTGAAATTTTGAATTTTCTTCAAATCCTCAAAAATGATGAAAAACGGCGTGCTATAGTATGCCGTACGGTAGGGGCTATAGCCCATGTTCAAAAATGATGAAAAATGAGGATAACATTTTTTTCAAAAATTCAAAAAACGATGGGCTATAACCCATGTTTTTTGAAATTTTGAATTTTCTTCAAATCCTCAAAAATGATGAAAAACGGCATGCTATAGTATGCCGTACGGTAGGGGCTATAGCCCATGTTAAAAAATGATGAAAATGAGGATAACATTTTTTTCAAAAATTCAAAAAACGATGGGCTATAACCCATGTTTTTTGAAATTTTGAATTTTCTTCAAATCCTCAAAAATGATGAAAAACGGCGTGCTATAGTATGCCGTACGGTAGGGGCTATAGCCCATGTTCAAAAATGATGAAAAATGAGGATAACATTTTTTTCAAAAATTCTAAAAACAATGGGCTATAACCCATGTTTTTTGAAATTTTGAAATTTCTTCAAATCCTCAAAAATGATGAAAAACGGCGTGCTATAGTATGCCGTACGGTAGGAGCTATAGCCCATGTTCAAAAATGATGAAAAATGAGGATACATTTTTTTCAAAAATTCAAAAAACGATGGGCTATAACCCATGTTTTTTGAAATTTTGAATTTTCTTCAAATCCTCAAAAATGATGAAAAACGGCGTGCTATAGTATGCCGTACGGTAGGGGCTATAGCCCATGTTCAAAAATGATGAAAAATGAGGATAACATTTTTTTCAAAAATTCTAAAAACAATGGGCTATAACCCATGTTTTTTTAAATTTTGAAATTTCTTCAAATCCTCAAAAATGATGAAAAACGGCGTGCTATAGTATGCCGTACGGTAGGGGCTATAGCACATGTTCAAAAATGATGAAAAATGAGGATAATTTTTTTTTCAAAAATTCAAAAAACAATGGGCTATAACCCATGTTTTTTGAAATTTTGAAATTTCTTCAAATCCTCAAAAATGATGAAAAACGGCGTGCTGTAGTATGCCGTACGGTAGGGGCTATAGCCCATGTTCAAAAATGATGAAAAATGAGGATAATTTTTTTTTCAAAAATTCAAAAAACGATGGGCTATAACCCATGGTTTTTGAAATTTTGAATTTTCTTCAAATCCTCAAAAATGATGAAAAACGGCGTGCTATAGTATGCCGTACGGTAGGGGCTATAGCCCATGTTCAAAAATGATGAAAAATGAGGATAACATTTTTTTCAAAAATTCAAAAAACGATGGGCTATAACCCATGTTTTTTGAAATTTTGAATTTTCTTCAAATCCTCAAAAATGATGAAAAACGGCGTGCTATAGTATGCCGTACGGTAGGGGCTATAGCCCATGTTCAAAAATGATGAAAAATGAGGATAACATTTTTTTCAAAAATTCTAAAAACAATGGGCTATAACCCATGTTTTTTGAAATTTTGAAATTTCTTCAAATCCTCAAAAATGATGAAAAACGGCGTGCTATAGTATGCCGTACGGTAGGAGCTATAGCCCATGTTCAAAAATGATGAAAAATGAGGATACATTTTTTTCAAAAATTCAAAAAACGATGGGCTATAACCTATGTTTTTTGAAATTTTGAATTTTCTTCAAATCCTCAAAAATGATGAAAAACGGCGTGCTATAGTATGCCGTACGGTAGGGGCTATAGCCCATGTTCAAAAATGATGAAAAATGAGGATAACATTTTTTTCAAAAATTCTAAAAACAATGGGCTATAACCCATGTTTTTTGAAATTTTGAAATTTCTTCAAATCCTCAAAAATGATGAAAAACGGCGTGCTATAGTATGCCGTACGGTAGGAGCTATAGCCCATATTCAAAAATGATGAAAAATGAGGATAAATTTTTTTCAAAAATTCAAAAAACGATGGGCTATAACCCATGTTTTTTGAAATTTTGAATTTTCTTCAAATCCTCAAAAATGATGAAAAACGGCGTGCTATAGTATGCCGTACGGTAGGGGCTATAGCACATGTTCAAAAATGATGAAAAATGAGGATAACATTTTTTTCAAAAATTCAAAAAACAATGGGCTATAACCCATGTTTTTTGAAATTTTGAAATTTCTTCAAATCCTCAAAAATGATGAAAAACGGCGTGCTGTAGTATGCCGTACGGTAGGGGCTATAGCCCATGTTCAAAAATGATGAAAAATGAGGATAATTTTTTTTTCAAAAATTCAAAAAACGATGGGCTATAACCCATGTTTTTTGAAATTTTGAATTTTCTTCAAATCCTCAAAAATGATGAAAAACGGCGTGCTATAGTATGCCGTACGGTAGGGGCTATAGCCCATGTTCAAAAATGATGAAAAATGAGGATAACATTTTTTTCAAAAATTCAAAAAACAATGGGCTATAACCCATGTTTTTTGAAATTTTGAAATTTCTTCAAATCCTCAAAAATGATGAAAAACGGCGTGCTGTAGTATGCCGTACGGTAGGGGCTATAGCCCATGTTCAAAAATTATGAAAAATGAGGATAATTTTTTTTTCAAAAATTCAAAAAACGATGGGCTATAACCCATGGTTTTTGAAATTTTGAATTTTCTTCAAATCCTCAAAAATGATGAAAAACGGCGTGCTATAGTATGCCGTACGGTAGGGGCTATAGCCCATGTTCAAAAATGATGAAAAATGAGGATAACATTTTTTTCAAAAATTCAAAAAACGATGGGCTATAACCCATGTTTTTTGAAATTTTGAATTTTCTTCAAATCCTCAAAAATGATGAAAAACGGCATGCTATAGTATGCCGTACGGTAGGGGCTATAGCCCATGTTCAAAAATGATGAAAAATGAGGATAACATTTTTTTCAAAAATTCAAAAAACGATGGGCTATAACCCATGTTTTTTGAAATTTTGAATTTTCTTCAAATCCTCAAAAATGATGAAAAACGGCGTGCTATAGTATGCCGTACGGTAGGGGCTATAGCCCATGTTCAAAAATGATGAAAAATGAGGATAACATTTTTTTCAAAAATTCTAAAAACAATGGGCTATAACCCATGTTTTTTGAAATTTTGAAATTTCTTCAAATCCTCAAAAATGATGAAAAACGGCGTGCTATAGTATGCCGTACGGTAGGAGCTATAGCCCATGTTCAAAAATGATGAAAAATGAGGATAACTTTTTTTCAAAAATTCAAAAAACGATGGGCTATAACCCATGTTTTTTGAAATTTTGAATTTTCTTCAAATCCTCAAAATTGATGAAAAACGGCGTGCTATAGTATGCCGTACGGTAGGGGCTATAGCCCATGTTCAAAAATGATGAAAAATGAGGATAACATTTTTTTCAAAAATTCAAAAAACGATGGGCTATAACCCATGTTTTTTGAAATTTTGAAATTTCTTCAAATCCTCAAAAATGATGAAAAACGGCGTGCTATAGTATGGCATGAATTGAACAAAGGGCATTGTTCAATTCATCAAAACATTTAGAGACAAACAAATAGACACTTATATGTAGTTAAAGCAACAGAATTAAGCAACAGAAACAAACAACAATGGATTCTACAGTGTAAAGACACCAATTTAATTATAAATGTCAATAAAGTTGAATATCTAATAATATCAATTTAAAATGTATTATCCAATACAAATTTCCTTACCATTTTTAATGTTTTAGTTTTGTATTGCTATTTTTATTTGCTAATTGTAGATTGACCTACTTTTTGTTTATGGCATTCCGCTGCTTGTTATTTTTTATTTTATTTTCATGTGAAGTACTTTGAGTTGCATTTTATGTATGACATGTGCTATATAAATAAAGTTTAATATGTGAAGTACTTTAGTTGTCAAGGATGCAGACAGAGTTGAACCCAGGAGCATAGTCACAACAAACTAGAGTATAATAATAAAGTATTTAATAAAGAATTACGAGATATCTTACACAGGGGAATGCAGGTAGGAATCAGGCATGAATCAGAATGACATCAAAGTCAACACATGAACAGGCAGGACATCTGTGACACAGGTTATGAACTGACAATGAGTGTTTGTACTGAGTCCAGTTTTATAGTGAGCAGGTTGATTGGAGAAGTGTTCACTGCTGGGCTGATGAGGTAGTTGACAGGTGTGTAAATGGAACTGGGTGTGCTGGAATGGGATATGGGAGGCCAGTGTGGAGACTGAGGGAGAGACAGAATGTGACAGAGTTGCATTTTATGTATGAAATGTGCTATATAAATAAAGTTTACACCACTGACTGTCCCTCCATATAAAATAAAGGCGAAAGTCACAAAAGAAAATTGATCAGTTACAATTCCAGACTATGAAGAATCATTTAATAAAGGAATACTTCCAGATTCAGTTAAAGATTAGCTACAATAATTGTGATATTAAAAGTTAAATGCTCGTCATATGACATAACAGAGAGGAATGGGCCGGACCCTGCGCGCTAAGAGTCATAGGGTTTTCTGTACCTCATTTCAACTCCTGAAAGCCGGGATTGAACCAGGGACCTTCAGATCTTCAGTCTAATGCTCTACCAACTGCGCTATTTCGGCTTGTAAGTGTCACATCCAGAATATATTTTTCAATTTATTGTTAGTTCTTAAACAAATAAACTCATACAGTTTTCCCCCAGTGAGATCAGCCTGGGAGTCATACGGTTTTCTGTACCTCATTTGACCTGCTGAAATCCGGTTCCATTTGTACACTGTCAAAGTCACTAACTAATACTATCAACATCCATCTATTCTATATACCCTCTACAACAGTGGTTCCCAAACCCTGTCAAGGATCCCCGAATTTACACTTTATTAGCCCGTGGAACCTAACCCTAACCCCAACCCTAACCCTAACCCGGCTATAATCCATGGTCAAAAATGATGAAGTGATTTTGTCTTTTTTACAAATCCCCGTTTTTACAGGCCATGGGCTATAGTCCATGGTCTCGGAGTGATTTTCGTCTTTTTTTCAAATCCTCAAAAATGATGAAAAACGGCATGCTAGTGTACCCTAACCCTAACCCGGCTATAATCCATGGTCAAAAACGATGAAAAACGAGGATTTGAAAAAAAGACAAAATCACTTCCTGACCATGGGTTATAGTCCATGGTGTGATTTTCGTCATTTTTTTCAAATCCTCAAAAATGATGAAAAAACGGCATGCTACAGTACCCTAACCCTTTGTATGCATGCATGTACAGTATGTGACATGATATATACTGACATGATGCTGACAAGATACTGACCATGATGCCGTGACATGATTTTTCTTCACTCCCTGGGAAGCAGGCTAATAATTACCTAACGGTACAGTTTAATGTAAAATCCGATATTTGGAAATCGACAAGACGAACACAGGCCTTTCCTGAAAAGTAACAGTTTTGAGCATACAAGGTTTTCACCCAAACATGCTCCACCACATACAGTATCTACTCTAGTTTCTGTTCACTTTACTCTTACTATTCTGTAACAAAAAGTGTTGTGCTGGTCTTTGTCTGCAGTTCACAGTAAATCATGTTGCAATTGGGACAAATGAAGCACAATGCAAAAATGTTAAAATAACTATGTATGATTTTACATTATGCATTCAAAACATTGACAGGATATAATTTTGTACGGATACAATTTTGTATCAAATGTTTTATTGACAAATGTTCAAAAACTAACACATTGGTGATCTGCAGGGGTACAGTACTGAATCACAGAAAGCTATGAACGCGCACGCACTTACACACACACACACACACACACACACACACACACACACACACACACACACACACACACACACACACACACACACACACACACACACACTTTACCTTTCATCAAGCTGACATAATCATGGATTTATGGTTAAGATAAACATAAGTTACATTCAATAATCTTCTGTACATTATCCATTCTCTTTCCTAAAAATATTCATTATATTCAACCTAGATCATTTAGTTCCATATTATTATATTACATCTTTTAAAAATGGCAATGATCTCTATACTGTATACACCTGGAGGCAGGGCAGGAAATCACAAAAATAAAAAATAAATTATCAAATTTAAAAAGTGAATAGAAATATGAATAGACAGTGAAAAGGCAGGGCACGCCTTAATGTTTTTTTTTGTTTTCTTTTTGTTTTCTTCAGCCTTCAGTTTTTTGAGATGTCATGGCAACAGGCCAAACGTCCACAAAGATGCAGAAAACGGGGACGGAATACCACATCATATAATCTGCTCCAGTCTATGTCAGCTTCTGAAATCAAACAAGCACAACAACACGGCATTTAGAGGACTCAAGCCAACAGTAAATGTAGTGTAGAATTACTGACAATATAATGTGCACAAACACACATTGTTGTTTGCCGTGTTAATTGTTGTGTTTCAGTATGCATACAGACAATAGTGTTTCTGAGTTCTGAGTGATTATGAATGTGTCATTTATCTCCAGCTTACAACTTGATAGCTCTTGATAGCTCTAGAATTACATACATTTGAATGTCAAGTCAAGTCACGTCAATTTTATTTCTAGAGCACATTTAAAACAACCAAGGTTGACCAAAGTGCTGGATAGCATAAAAAACAAACATATACAGTAGGCAAAATGCACAAAAAGTGTGAACCGTTCACTCGTGTGAACTGAGTGTTGCAATCCCCCCCCCCCCACCTCTATCTCTCTCTCTCTCTCTCTCGCTCTCATTAGCAGCACTATCCCTCTCTCTGTTTCTGGCGCCCCCTACTGGTACTAATAAGTCATATACTCGTGCTCATGGCCACATAGGTAGGTAGACACATAGGTAGGTAGACAACTACTAGACACATAGGTAGACACGGACATTGCTGGTTGTAGGAGTGGTTGCACCACTCAAAAAATACAGAACAAGACAAGAGATTGAAGAGCACAGCAACACATGATTAAAAAGTGGGGAGGGGCATGTGGTGTTAAAAGGCCAGGGAGAACATGTTTTTAGACGAGATTTAAAAATGTCCATAGAAGATGCAGCTTTCACAACCAGTGGCAGGGCGTTCCAAATGTATTTCAAGTAGTAAGTACACAGCCATAGATTGCTCCTATGCCCGCCCGGGTAGCCCGACCCGGGTAGCAGACTGACCTTTGCGGCATAAAACGATGCAGTGCTGTGTGTGTACTCACCCAATAATTAATTCATGCGCCATGGAATCAGATATTGTCCTCTATAGTTTCATGTACATTTGAAAGTTCTGGCAGAAAACGTGTTTTTGGTCAAATATTTCCACCTCCATGAGCTGCGCAACATTCTCTGTTTGCGACAGGGCCCGAAATGAAAACAAATGAAAAGTTCCTTTGGGGCGGTGAATGAAATCACAGCAGAATATCACTCTGCTATCCGGACAGACATAGGAGCGATCTATGGCTATGTATTTGGAATATGTGAAATGTATGTAATACGGCAGACTAACTAGAGGGTATGCGCATGCTTAAAGGGAGTGGCAAATCGAGTGGCAACGTGAGTTTAATGCAATCAGATAGGACTTTTCTGTTGGATGTATGGGCTGTCAAGGCCAGAAAGTAGTTTTTTACCATTCAGTAGGCGTTCCCGCATAACTTCCGGGTATGATACAACTTGGTTAGTAGCTACAGAAGTATTCTGCAGAGTGAACTTGTTAAGTATACTTTCTCCTGTTAAAATGGAGTCATTTTGTTTTCTATTATAGTACAGATTTGCTTCAATCTTGATTCTTTATGAAAGAATGAACGTGAAATGAGGGGCGCCCACTTTATTTATATCGGCCACATGACGTCTTTCGTCATAATTTAGTGCCCTAAACAAACATTAAAGTCCATAGACTTGGCTGAAACGATTTAAGTCGTCTAAACAAATTGTAAATTGTAATATCCTCAAAGTCCATAGACTTGCCTGGCAAACGATTTACGTCATAAGTGCTCTAAATAAACATTAAAAATCCTATAGACTTGGCTGCCATAGGAGGTAATCTTCAAAAGCCATGCATTGGAAAAAATGCAATGGGGACAATCATTTTTTGAGGGACCTCCTATGTCTAGCTTTGGAGGTTTATGTAAACACAAACATTGAAGACAAAAGTGAGGACGCAGATTGTGATTGGCCAGAATGAGATGATGTATCAGGACATATGATGATAACACGGGTGTGTGTGTTTTTATTTTTAAATAAATAAATGTTAAATGTACTATCTATAGGCATACCTGGTCTCTTCTCTGCAGAGCTCTGGGGTCCCTGGACTCAGAGAAAGCCCTTCCACCAAGGGACCCATAGCCTGACATCTGGACTCCCTGCGGGAAGCCGGGCTGACCGTATGGGATTACACTCTCATCTGTAGATGACAATGTAACACCATTTACTTCAAATGACAGCTGTAATTATATGGGTCAAACCTTAAGTGAAAAGGGAATTCCTGTTTCATGTGTAGACGGCCCAGGAGGATTTACATGTTATGTGAATCAGTACAGTGTATATGTGTGTGTGTGTGTGTGTGTGTGTGTGTGTGTGTGTGTGTGTGTGCGTGTACAGTATATATACTGTACTGTACTGTACTGATTCACGTAACAATTTTCTCTCTGGATTGAGTTTTATTATTTGTAGCTGCCATACGTTTCTCCACTCGATGTTGAAATGGAATGAAACGTATAGGTTTTTATAAAATCATTAAATGCTTGGTCAACAAGCACATATTCAAAATATGCTTACATGTGCAGTGTGATGCAGTTGTTTTTCCTTTTAACAGCAGATTGTTTGCACTAAGTTATTTAGAAGGAGCCGTTTTGGAATTGCCTTTCTAATAGTAAATAATGCACTTATCCAGTTCCTTTTTTATCCCGAAGCTTTGACTGATCTGACCAGACAGACCTTCAATGCAAATTATCAAGTCAATTCAATGTTTATAAAATAACGAATGTCTATTATATACCCAGATCCTCAAATGATAGGTTTTACAGCACATGTTTTAGAGGCCATGTCCACAGATTTCTTTTTTAAGTGACAGCTTTTTGGATAGCGTGTTCAGAGCGCTACACATACACAATTCTCAGTGGTTGAAGGAAGGTGGAGCTGGCAGCTCAAAAACTGTGTTCTGTGGATACGGCCAGGGGCGGCCTTAAGGATCGGGAGGCCCCGTTCATGACGTCATCATAATTCATAATTATTCATAATTCATCATTATTTTTTTCAGTGTGTATTATCGGACTTCAAAGCATGAACAGCATACACAGCCAAGTAGAAAATACACAAAAGCAGCTTGCTTGATTATTATTTTTTTTACTTTAAGGTATAACTGGAATACAATGATGCAATCGCAACTGTCAGCGCTGCTAGTGCTAGATTATTTAAATTAGATAATTTTCCGTTACCCGACAATTAAAACCCATTTTTTAATGCTTGCGCAAATTGGTTACATTGTATTAGGGCTACTGCCTACCGTCATTGCGCCGCATTATCACGGCCCGGTTAAAAACGAGAATGATACCATGAACTGACCATAGACAATATCCCCTTTACAGCTCTCTCTTTATTAACGAATATAATTTGCCACAATCGCCAGCCTACACGTAGCCATACACGTAGGACTGGACAGAAAGAGAGTGCAGAGAGTAGACAATATGCCATACTATTACTAGGCTGTTGCTCAGCTGCGCTCTGATGCCCTCTCCACGCCGCGCACCGTGGCGCATGAACAACAACAACGCCACGTGGACCCACGACGACCCACGTATGAATTAGATAGTTTATAAGAAATGGCACGGCGTCCATCCTTGCAGGCAGTGACAGTAACAGAATGAGAATCCTGTAGGCTGTAACCTGTTCATTTTGGGGGGCTGAATGTTACTATGAAACATAACAATTCATTAACTAGTACTCACCTATACGCCGCCACGGAGGATATACCATGTTTAACGTAATTTTAAAGTGTTTAGCCTACATTGTTTAAGTCATAGACGCATGCGGTTTTTATGAACTTTGGCTAAAAGCATGTTGTTGTTATTATTCCACTACCACCCGGCACTTCTAGTAGAGTAGACTGTCATGGCAGCTGGCTACAACCGAAACAACTTCCTCTTCCTCTTCAAAATAAAATCTGCTTATAACAATACTTGCCAACAAAATGGGGAGGCCCCTGGAGGCTCGAGGCCTGTTTCAATTGAAACGATTGAAACATATATAAGGCCGCCTATGGACACGGCACTTTGCTGTTTCACCCCCTACTTTATGTCAGCACTCAGCATTGAATGTTAACTTGACAGTAAGTAGGAATCACTGTTAAATCTGGGCATTACTTTTGATCTTTTCAAATGCATTCTTAAAATAAGTTAGTTTTCTGTGTAGTTAATAGCTTCCAGTGGTTAATCCAAAAATGCGCTTCACCCTGCCGGCACGAAGTGCTGATATGTAATATTTGTATACCACTTCTCCATCTCCAATGATAACTTGTGTTTTACATCTATCCCTCTTTACAAGACCTAAGAAATAATAATAAAAAAAGAAAAGAGTATTCAATCTGACAGCAACATTATATGCCACATCACTCACAGTTGCCCAGTGTACAGAATTGTAGCTACAATCAATGATTCCACTGTTACTTTTCCATATAATGTGAGGTGTCTTTTTCTTAATTAATTCAGCATACTCTACATTCTTGATTTTCTTGTTTCATTGGTTTGTCTCACTTGAATGTTTGCTGTACCCAAAGTATACCAGCAATGCAGTAACATTGGCCATCTATCCATGTGACAATGTTTTTTATTGTTGTTTTGATAAAGTATCCTTGACCGGTAACGGGACTAAATGGCCCCCTCTCCCCCTTTGTCTCTTTCTCTCTCTTACTGATCAAGCTCTGGTCTGATGTCAGGCACAATAGAAGCCATTAACAAGGCCGATTTGTGCTGATGTCGGTATCTCCACATTTGGGCATAATCCTTTGTCCAGACATGCAGACCCACACACAGACAGATGAGTTGAAATGTATATACTGTGTAGAACTTACACAATGTTTTTGTTGTTTGCAGATGTGAGATAATTACCAATTACCAACTACCAAAGCAAATGTACTGTATAATGTTATTCTGTACACACCCTGTGATAACCACTTTGAATGCCCTCTCCTCTGGGTCTGGGGTGAGTAGTATTCTTCCCTCCTCTCAATGTGGTGGGACTCGTGGGAGTCACTGTCACTCCCTTCGCTCCCTTCACTATCTTTTTGACTGCAACCCAACATATCGGCCAAGAGCTGCAGGGAGTCTGTAGGGCGTGGGTTTGGTGGAGGGGGCAGATCTGTGATTGAAAGTAGTTGATTAGTAATTCTGCAAAATGTACTGGACTAAATGTTGACTGCAGCAGTATTGCAAGTACATGCACAAGGATGAACTATGACCATGCATAAATGAGGAGCTTAAAAGCAATGTTGAACCATTGTTGCCTGATCAGATGTGGAAGTAGTACTCTGGTTGTTTTTGTTGTTTTCTTTTAACTGAAGTAGTAAAAGTAGCAGTACTTTGTTACAAGTAAAGGTCCTGTATTCAATTGATTTGAGTGAAAGTAGAAGTAGAAGTAGAAGAAAGTAGAATATCACACAATGAATGGATGATGTACAATGATAAAGAGCGCCCTGCACTTCACACAGGTGTGAGTTTTTAAATCTCACCCACACTCAAGCGAAGTTATATTTGTCTGTGACCACACAGTGGTACAGGTGCGTACCAGAGAGAATGGACGGACATTCAAGAGACTCTTGTTACCGACGTCCCAAACACAGAAAAGGTTAACAAGGGACCTGAAAGGGGCTAGAGGTTATGTCTGTGTCATAGTGACATGAGCATGATACCGTGGTCCACTGTCCTCCCTTAAAGCCATGTCTAGACAAGTATGTCTCTATGCTATCTCAGGCAGTCTGTAAGGCGGACGCACTACAAGCTATATTATGTCAGACCTGCTTGGCTGTGGAGTTCTCGCTTGAACTTGGGGGTTTTCTTCTTACTTCTGGATCTGTGTGCCAGAGCTGCAGGGAGGGACTCTGCTGCCAAAACAGGAGAATGTCCTAACAGGAAAGAACAGGGAATGTCATCCTCCTGGAAGATAACGGTACTATTCCACACAGACTGAATAGTAGTACATTTATTCCCATTTACATGTTGAAACCATTTCTAACATGATAAAGAAGAAATTAAACTAAAAACGATCAAAGAGGATTTTAATGTGTATGTACGGTACAGTAGCCTCGGAGACAGCAGGCATTTTGTTTTCAAAAGAAAAAATAAATGCCTGGCGAGATGTGGCCTCTCTCTCTCCTTTATTTATAATGATCATGCCAATTATGCAATCGCACGCACGCGTGCACACTTCCTTCAAGGCTGGTGAACCAATAGGGAGATGCCGTCCATTTCCAGCAGTAGACTGACCCGCCCCCTCTATGCCCAGAACAGCACAGGACTCTTTCAA
Organism: Protomyctophum bolini; assembly: GCF_963924005.1. NCBI lineage: Eukaryota > Metazoa > Chordata > Actinopteri > Myctophiformes > Myctophidae > Protomyctophum > Protomyctophum bolini. Next base: position 33,985,326 of record NC_137870.1, on the reverse strand, counting down.
GCTGTGTATGACTGTGACATGACATGGTTCACTTTCAGGGAAGTCCCATTAAAAAGATTGATGCCATGGCACAACAAACCTACCTTTCCCATTGTTCAACACAAACACCTCTCCCTTGACGCCATCTGCCCATTGGCTCATGTGGTAGAGCTCACTGACATCCTGTACCCCGTCGGTGGCAAACAGATGTGGGTTGGACTTGCTGTCCTGAGAGTGGTAGAGGTGAGGGTCATCACTGGGCCTGTGCGAGTTCTTGGGGAGGAGAGGTGGCAGCGTGGACGTGGTGGACTCTAGCCTATACATGTAGCTTAGTTCATCTCCTTGACAGGCGAGGCTGGAGACCTCCTCCCTGGAGCTGTCTATTAGATAAGTCCTGACAGGCAGGGGCGGGCACCAGTCCTCATCGTCTTCATCAGAGCTGGAGGACAGATAGAAGCAGTCCCATGACTATGAGTACGTATCTTTGAAGGATGAATATCAATCGGATACTATATATCAAGGCCATTATAAAATATTAACCATCAGATACAAGTGATACAACATTAACAGCCATTAGAATGATATTACAATGACAATTCCATGTCGATTTAAGTGATACAAAAAAAAGACCAATAGAAATCTACAGAGGACATGAACAACTCCAGTGATTTATGATGTCAGCTGTGATGCTGTCAGGCCTAATTTAATGGAGGACATGTCATTGAAATGGGAAACTACTAATCCAGACTGTCAGATGACGGCTAATGTCATTACAAAAGACAGAGCTCTGTCAGAAGCAGTGCCCCAAACCCAGCACCCACCCCCATCTTGTTCTGTCCACAATCTAATCTGTCAGAAATAGTTAGACACACTCAATGCGTGTATGACTTGTCCAATCTATCCGCTGCCCGCAGACACAATTAATAATAATCCCATAATTTCAAAATCTCCCCACGCAGCCACGCTCAAGCCTTCACCCACATCAACATTCTTGTCGAAAGATGTACAGTAGCAGACTTCTTTGGTATATAGCATAAGATAAGCATAAGATAAGATAGGCTAACACTGTTCAACAAAGAGTCAAAAATTGCAGAATAATAAGCAATAAATACAGCAATAAACCATACAACAATAGATAGATACAGCAATTTGTTTTTAAACTGAGCAGAAGCCTTAACTAATCTAATAATCACCTACAGAACTTGCTGAATAAGAATCAGAAAGAACACAGAGAAACATTGCTGGAGGACATGCTTATGGTGATAGATGGCCTTAATGTGTATTTTGAGACTACTCAACTGCTGTCCCATAGGGAAGTAGTTGGGGGTTACAGTCATATAAACCCTACCTCTGTCTCTTCTTATTCTGGTCCATCTTTGTATGACCGCTGTCTTTATTGGCTGGAACTGGCAGAGAAAGGACATCCATCCAGTTGAGAGTAGCATGTTTGGACAGAGAACCAATAGATCTCTGCTCACCCAGCTTGGCTAGAAGGAGAGTTATTATGTTCAGACTTAGCGAGAATAAGGCATTTATTTATTTTCTGAAACAGAAATATGTATATGTATTATTATAGGAACCCGCTTTACCACTGTCTGCCTTGGTATAAGGACATTTGCCATATTCAGTCCCAGACTGACCAGACTGAAGTGTCCATTGGTCTAAATCCTGCTCCAGACCAACCCGGCCACTGCTGATGCTGCTGCTGCCGTAGGGGTCATGACCCTGGGTGTAGGAGTTGGAGTAAGTGTCGTAATAGGCCAGCAAGTCCTCCTCAGCTGTGTTAATGGTGCTGTAGATGGGACTGTCATTGGATGTCATACTGTACTTCTCAGGCTGGTTCTGATAGTTGCTGATACCTGCAGCAGGACAATGGAGGACTTCTGTGAATACCGGTAGTTACAAGCTTCATAAGAGTCAACAATGAACTGTGTTGTCACATCACAAGTTTACAGGCGTAGAAGTGGGTGACATTCAGTGTTAGTCAAAGGGAATCCAGTGTTCTCAAAGAGCACCTATGGGCGGCCCCTGTAAAAAGTTTAAAGTCCCCCACCTATTTTTCTATACTATACAATTTATCCCTTATTTTCTAACGGTGTATATCAATGGTGTGTCGTGTGTGTGTATGTGTATGTGTATATATATATATATATATATATATATATATATATATATATATATATATATTGTTTTCCTTTTTGTGTGTATATCTGTATGTCTTTAAATGTTCTGATGAATTGAAATTATGTAAACAAGTCTCAGTGCTTATTCTGGTTTTATCCTCTTAGCAGATTTTGTGTATTGGCCTGTACTTTCATTGAACTGTACCCATTCTACAAACTGTTAATTCAATCAATCAATTAGACACACCTCTACTTTTTTGGTTAAGAGGACCTTGAATTGTAACAAAATTGGACCTGGACCACTATATATTTGAAGCTGATAAATGGGTAGGCCTACTCTCTCCTGATTGGATAAAATCCACCAGAAATTTTTATTTTTGCTTTATTAACGTGCTGGAGAGGCCCCTGTTACTGAACAATGACTCTATAGAAGAGTATAACCTTTTAACAAAAATGCTTTCAGTTAGGCAATTTCTGGAACTGGTCCTTTTAACATATTGATCCTCTGCTGCAGATATAACGCTGAGTCATATATCCTGTGGTGGTCCTCATGAGAGACAATTTCATCATAGTGATTGATGGCTTTTGCAACTGCACTTGATGTTACTTTCAAAGTTCTTGAAATGTTCTGGATTGACTGACCTTCATGTCTTAACATAATGATGGACTGTTGTTTCTCTTTGCTTAGGTGAGCTGTCCTTGGCATAATATAATATATTATCCCCCTACTGTAGTGCAGACAAAATAATGGTCTTTTACAAAATACGGATAGTTGTTATATATCGATTCTTCCTTGTAAAAACATATTATCTCAAACAAATTACAAATTAATTAAACGTTAAATGTTACAACATAATTCCAAAAAAAGTATACTTTTGATATATTTAATATTATTCTACAGTGTGGAAATAATAAATAAAGAGAAACCCTTGAATGAGTAGGTGTAAACTGAAAACTGTTGTGTTTACACTGTGTGTGCATGCATGTGTGCATGCGTGCAAACTGAAGTTAAGTATAAGGGAAGTAATTAATTAATTTCAGAAAAGATAATTTAATCAAATTAATCAATGTATTCAATATATTTGAGCATTTAACACTTTGAGGATTTAGATGTCAAACATCAAAAGCTTCACTTGAAAACCAAACTAGAAGCATCTAATGTCACAAAATAACATTCAGTTCAGTCCTAAACTCCTAATCCATTCTATAATATCAAATGTATTACTACTGCTTTAAGATCACTTACCATTATAGTATCTCTCTTTGGAGTCTAGCTTGCAGTTGACAGATTCTCTACTGTTATGGGCAAGGTTTGGAGCTGGCCAAGAGTCTGCCAGCCAGGGGTAATTACCCATGTTCGATCCCAACAAACCAGTCCTGGAAAACAACACAGGAAAGTATAGCAATGCCTCAAATGTACTCAGATGTTAGCAATTCCACAATATACAAATACTCTCTTACAAAGTATTCAAATATAAAATGTAAAAAAAATGTCAAATTGTAAAATTACAAATGTATTGGCATCAAAATATAGTTACAATACCAAAAGTACTTAAATGTTTCAAAATCTTTCTAGAATAGCTAGCATATCTATTCTACAGTACATGGTTACAACGCACCAGATCCCAATGTGTTTGATCGGCTATTTTCAAATTTCATTCTAGTTAAGAATGTATAAAACAAGTCTTAATCGAATCAGAAAAGTAACGACTAGTTACTATAGTTTTAAAATAAATGGGGGTAAAAAGTAAAATATTTGCCTCCGAGGTGTTTAGTACAAGTCTAAAGTAGCTTAATGAAAAAGGGAAATACAGTAAAAAAAAAAAACTTTCCACCACTGCTTATAACATACAGTAAACTGTCAAATGATTATATACAGTACCCTCCATTGATGATGAGACCAGACCCTTCACCTTGAATATAGCCAACTGGAAGAGGACAACAAGAAAAATCTAATTAGTTGACAATCCCAGACAGTAAGTAAGTGTGCTTTAGTTATTGAGCACAAGTCTTCCTCTGAGACTATTATAATGCAACAACGTGTCACACTCAAGGGTACAGAAAGAGTCTTTCCCATGTGGTCTCAGAGTATGCAGGTTTTAATTGCCATTCTATCAAGGCCATGTTGGTGATCCACATAGAGTAGAAAGCTCACAAGTGATGCAAAAATAATGAACCCAGATACAATTTTGGACTACGGAGATGGAATTTCAAGTTGCACTATTTAGAGCCTCTGCTATCCATAATAAGACTACATAATAATGTAGTCAGTAGTAGAAATCTGGGCTACACTAATATAACAAGCCAAAGAGGAAAATTAAGAATGCCGTTATATTTTGATGGACAGACTGTCAGTGTCTGTCCATCAAAGTATTGGGGGGGGGGGGGTCCCTCTACTGTACCCTCTACTGTACTGTACTGTCACTGTACTGTACTGGCACACCCGAAAGCATCATATATACAGTTAATAGGTGCGTGTGTGTGTTTGTGTGTGTGTGTGTGTGTTAGGTTGCGCACAGGTAGTGAAAAACAACCATGCTGTTTTCGTGCAATAAATATGAATAAAAGAATAAGAGAAATAAGAGAAAACATCATCATGTGGTTATGGATGATATTATGTTCTAATCCAGTCGTTGCCAAACTTTTTGGCTCGGGACCCAAAAAATCTCCCCAGGACTCAAACTAGTGAAAATAGCAGATACACAAGCTTAACGTGTTGCGATGCTTGTAGAAAGTCTTCGATTTGAAACCAGAGGCTTTCTCCTTTCTTCACCCTCCCAAGGACTGATTGTGGGAGTTAGCAGAGATGGAGTACTTGTAGAGAGGCTGGGGAATTGGGAATTGGCTTTACTTAATTGGGACTTGATGGGGAGAAAATGTTTTTATTTTGTCTTGAAGGGGCATGTTTTACACAATAACATAGTCTTTTCATTATGTCTGCCCACGTTCTCTGTGATTCATACAGTACGTTTGTTTACCTCAGTCACTGATACTAAAATCTGATATTTAATTATTTCTATGAACCTTTGACTTGACACCCATACTGTTATAAAACGACAATAAAATGATTTTGAAAAGAAAAAGTATTCGATTTATTTTATTTAAAGGACCACTTCACCACATGTAAAATGTACATTTGTGGTTAGTGTTTCTTATGTATTGCACATAAAAAATATTTTGTACTGTATGAAGACAAAAAAAATCTGTAACGCATTTCATATTTTAATACTCATAAATCCAATGTACAGATTGAAGTACCATGGCGGTTTCCAAGCCTTTTCCTGGATCAAGTGTTCCAACCCACCTATCTGACCACTTAACATGGCAGCCATCAATTGATTGTGTTACAGCTTGGATCAATTTAACTAAGGCCCAGGCTACACGTATATGGATCTTTTGCTAAACGCATTTTTTTGTGTGCGTTTGGGCCTTTCAGCCACACGCAAACGGCGTTTTCGGCCACTCAAACGGAGGTTTTTGGAAACGGATAAATAAGTGAAGATTTTCGAAAATATCCGGATCAGTGGATCTGTGTAGTCATGCGAAACGGAGCTTTTGAGAAACGATGATGTCACCGCTTATTAGCGCATATCATTTTCACTATAATTAGGTGAGAAATGCAGCTTGTGCCTGCATGGAAACTACATGGATATCTATCCAATTGTTCATGTTTATCACGGTTAACAACTTTAAAACTTATCATACTGTATGTTGCATCAACTGCAGCGAGCAAAGGCTCTGCTCTGCTGCATCCAATAATAAATATACTTCTATAGGTCTGACTCTGCTATTATTTTCTGTGCAGGACTTGCCAAGTCGCCAGAGCAATGGTAAAGTGTTAAATTATATGGAGAGAAAGGTCAAGAGACGGGATTTGGAGATTTGCGCAAATAGTGTGACATGCTGACTGTCTGACAGACAATGAAAGAAACATGTTCCACTTCCACTTACAATTTAAATGCTGTACTTATTCCTTCATAAAAAAATTATTGGCACCTGTAAAATATAATATAGTGTATATATAGTGTATATATATAGTGTAAATATAAAATCAAATATAGCCTAATCAAAACCTGCTACTGCAGTGATTTTATCCTGTGTTCAATGCGTTTCTGCGTTTGTGTGTGGACTCATATCTCTGTCGTATGGGCAGGGATTTTTTCTAAAACGGAGGACGAACATATCCGTTTTGCAAAAGATCCATACAGTATACGTATAGCCTGGGCCTAACACAGTCTTGTTATATTATCATTCAAATCTTAGTGTTTTTTATTTGGGAGCCCACTTGCAATACATGGCATTGTACATAGTGTTGTAGTGTTGCTCAGTATGGTGCTATGGTGTTTAGGAATAAGAATAACACACCTGCAGGTGTATATGCGAAGGAAGTGGTATAGTGTCCAAGCTGCTTCCTCCTGCGGTGACGACAGTAAACCCAACCACTGATGCCCATTAGGACCAACCATGAAGCCACGCCCAATCCTGCCATGAAGGCAGGCTGGCGGACAACACCTGTGATCTGCTCAGATAGGCTGAGTTTGCTGTCTTTCTTCACAGGAACAGATTTGTCCAATGGCAGGGCTGACAGGATTACGAAGAGAAAATCATTAATGCCAATTTCATGATGTAGCATTTAGCATATAGCTTAACATCATCATCATCGTGCAACTTTAATTGACAGAAATTCAGCTAAAAGAAGTTATTATTAAACTGCGTTGGGGCCGTGTCCACACAAAGTGTTTTTTATGCAGCGCCTGTCTGCCATGCATTTGATTTCTATGTTAAAGACCCGCTGGTCCACACCAGAGTACCACTGATTTATGTCTGACAACCCGGTAATTTACGACCGAGACCATGTTTACCATTATTTCAGCAAAGCTATTTGTGCTAATAACACATGACAGGTCATTGGAGCACAGTTGATCGGTTTGAACGAGGTAGGTGTCAATAAATGCTATATGTGTTTTGTGTGGATATATGACCCCTTTAGCGAACATGTGCCACAGTTATCATACTACAGGTACAGTATATACATTTTGTGAATGCCAATATAAATGTCATATCAGACATCACCAGTTAATTCACATGAAGATTCCACAATAGCATACTCCAGTTGTTGACTATCAGTCTATTCAGATTGTATATCTAGCCATACAACAGTAGTGACTTACTGAGAAGGAGGTTGACAGGCGTGCTGTGGGCACCCACACCCAGGCTGGTGACAGCAGCCACCACAACACTGTAGTGGATGTCGGGCAGCAGACCGGTCAGCAGGATGGACAGCACTGCCCCGTCCACTGTCCTGTTGATCTGGCTCTGTGCGTTACTTCCCAGACACCAGACCTGGGGATGATCAAACAATGACATTCAGCGTTTGGTGTTGTATGCAAATCAGGCACGTGTTGAACATATTATTTCTCTGTCATTATTTGTCATTTTAGTTTATTTAGTCATTCTTAACATAATGCAAGTCAAATGACAGTATATTCATTCTTTTATTTTACTGTGGACATATTTGGGACCATGCAGTTCCGTCAGGTCGATTAGATTGATTCGACTCTAATGATTAGAGCATATTTCTGTACACTGTGGAGAATGAAAGATGAAAGACAAAGAAGGTGGAATGAAATATGAGAAAGATCCTAACAACATAGTCAGCCCGGCCGACAGCTGCCAAACCATGGACACTCTAAAATTCGAGTTCCATGCAATCTGGTCACACAATGTTTTGTTATTGTTATCCCTGCCAGGCCAGAACGGCTGGGGGTGGGGAATATGTTTTCGTTCCTGTGAGTGCATTCGTCCGTCCGATTCACATTTGGCCTATAATTCTTGTCATACAATCAAAACAAAAGACCTCCAAAGACATTTCTACTTCTGCCCAAAGGGCTATTTCCCCCGCAGCTTCCTTGTGTCCTGACAACTGCATCCCAAGACTGACACGGCCCTGGGTAGGCAACCCAGGCCTGTTCTAGTTTGTACTGATTTTATCAGAACACAGATCTGATGACAAAGATAGAGTACAGTTTTATGTTTCACTGGAACAACGGCTGACAGATTATGGTCAGTGTGGTCTGTTCATAATGGTCTGTTCATATGTTAATTATTATTATTAACAGTTGGCCAAACATACAAATGAGCTTGCACACTATTCCATTCCTCCACATGCTTTTAGAACGTCACTACTACTAAGACATAGTGATTCAGCTGGGTAATGAGCTTGGCATAAATGTTCAGCTGACAAAATGATATTCCCTCTCATAAACAAGTGCCTGTCTTGACAGCAGGTATAATGGAATAGCTATTGATTGTCGTCTTCCAAGCCATATTGACAGCATTGGACAAGCTGTTCGTGGAATAGATTAAAACGAGCTGTTTGCTTCTCAGAGGATATTAACTCTGCCCTTACCAATCTTCCATTTTACTGTTAGAAATAAACACTAGAGAGGTGACCCGATAGCTGAATGGTTGGGCCGCATACCACATGGGCTTTGTTGCCTGACGGCGGGTCCCTGGTTCGGTTCTGGGCCAGCTCAGCCATTTGCTGCATGTCACTCCCCTGCTCTCCCTTCGTGTTCCCTGTCTCTTTACACTGTAAATCTATCAAATAGAGGCTCAGAAAAAGCAAAATAATAATAATACTTGACGCTAGAGAAGAAGGCTGTGTTTCGCTTGTAATTCTGTTATTTTTTACTAGCAACACTGACGTAGGTGGTAAAAGGGTAAATGGCCTGCATTTCAGAGTGCTTTTATCCAAAGTGCTATTCACCGATAAACACACATTCACACACAGGCAACCATGCAAGGCACCAGCCAACCTGCTCACCGGGAACAGTTGGAGGTTCACGGTTTTGCTCAAAAACACTTCAGTCAGGACAACTCAAGAATGGATGGAATATATATTTATTGAATATAAGATGAGCAATATATTTATTATGGTTTGGCGATGTATTGGATCTGCTTTTTAGGTACTCAGATCAAGCACATCAGTCCCGACCATAGGGACTCTGAATCCCCCATAGCAGGTTTGTATACAGCAGTGCGCTGATACAGCAGCAGCAAGCAAGCAAGCAAGACGAGGAATGCAAACCTCCGGTTAAAGTAGCCGGTATGAGATGGAGTGAGTGTGTGATTGTTTGAGTGAATCATGTGAATGAGAGCGTGATGCTGAGGCGGCCCAATTAACGTCCGGCAGCAACTGCACTGAGGTTCCCTGACTGAACTTGCTCTACGCATGTCTACGACAGGCACAAATGCTCATTTTGACATGAAGCCAGAAGGAACCGCAGATCAAACCATATAGGAACCGGCCTGCAGTTCACCAGACACCTCTACCTCCTGAGCCTGATTTATATTTAGTCACGCCGTTGTCTTGCACTGAAAAGAACAGATCTGCAAGCACCCAATGCTGTGACACTTTATGAGCTTGTAGAGTGTTCAGACTACAGTCTTACCTTGTACTCTTGGACGATGCCACTCTGAATGTAATAGGGCGGAGGCTCCCAGGATACACTGATGCTGGAGCTGTTGCTGAGCTGTACTACTGAAACAGCCTGGGGAGATGAACTCGGGACTGGACAAACAATGATAAAAAAAGAAGTTGAATGAATCGTTTCATGCCTAATACTACTAGTACTGTGCTACACACAGGAACTTTGCCCTGGGGTTCTTACCCTCTTCTGCTGTCCGCAGCAGGACCATAGGACTGTCAAGTCCCTGCAACTCGTTGAAGTACGGCCGCATCTTAACCTCATACTCTGTATTGCTACGCAGGCCTATTAGGATGGTGCCGAGTTCAGGAGTGGCCTTTACGTCCTGAACCAGCCAGGAGCTGCCAACGGTCCGGTACATCAGACGATAGCCCTGAATGTACTGAGACTGATGGACCACCTAATGGATGGTAAAAACACAAGAAGATATGTGCAGAAATATTTCTTAGAATAATTTTCTCCATATTTGATGGAGTAAACAATTCTTCAACAATGTAATACTTTCACAAGCTGTTCTTTGAACTCACTGTCCAAGAAATCTTGGCACTGGATGGCGAGAGGACCATGGGCTTCTGCAGATAGACAGAAACGGCCCCTAATTCCCTCTGTACCTGTCTGTGGTCCACACCTTGCTCTGTAGGACTCCCATCTGAAAATAAAAAACAAAGAATTGCAAACTAGGCCAAAAAATAAATAAATAGGGGCTGGTAGGCATAAAGCTTTTGAATCAATTCCAACAACGCTCAGCATAGTGAGGTGTCATGCTGGGGAAGCAATTAGTTTTTACACCTTATGAATGCATTTTTCTGCAGGTTTTTCAAACCATGTTGGCTTATAAAGCCTTCCGCTTTGCATACAGTACCTGCAGCAACATTGCAATTACACTGCAGAATTGTCCATCTCAACAATGGTGTGTTGCATGGAGTCTTAAAATGTTATTTATTTTTAACCAAGTTCCTGTCTACCGGTATGTTGTTAACAGCATTTTACGAATCACTACTTGCATCAGTACAATTCATCTGGTTGCCTGGTTCTAAGATTTCCTACAAACAAGTGGCAGCTTATTAAATCAAATCAAATCAAATCAAACTTTATTTATAGAGCACGTTTTAAAACAACCAAGGTTGATGAAAGTGCTGTACATCAGTGGCAAAACAGAGAACAGGCAAGAGAACACAGAATGTAAACGAGAAACACAATAAAAAATGACAAAAATATAAGCATGAAAGGTTAAAATAAGCAAAACAAAAAAAGAGCTAAGATACAGAAAAACCTAAAATGGACTCAAGAGGGATTAAAAGCCAAGGAGAAGAGAGGAGTCTTAAGGTGAGACTTAAGAACATTAATGGATGGGGCAGATCGAATGTGAAGGGGCAAGCTCTTCCAGAGCCTGGGAGCTGCAGCCACGAAAGAGCGTGCGCCCCTAGTGCTTTTGTTGATTATTCGGCCCTCTAGCAGTACCTGATCAGCGGAGCGCAGAGCTCTAGCCGGGGTGTAGGGTTTTACGAGCTCGGAGAGGTATTCGGGGGCCAGCCCATTTAAACATTTAAAAGAAAATAAAAGGACTTTAAAATCGATTCTAAAAGAAACCGGGAGCGAGTGAAGGGAGGCCTGCACGGGTGTTATATGTTCTTTCTTTTTAGTACCAGTTAGTAGGCGAGCAGCAGCGTTCTGGACCAGTTGCAGTCGTCTAATTGCAGACTGTTCGATGCCAATGTATAGTGAATTACAATAGTCTAACCTGGAAGAAGATTTCCATCACACAACAGTGATGGATGATTTGCAAACTTACCCTGCGTTCTGACAGGCTCGGAGATTGGGCTGGGGTCACTAAGGCCATAGGAATTGACTGCGCGGACAATGAACAGATAAACCGTGTTGGGTAACAGTCCGATAATGGTGTGCTTCTCCTGCTTTACATGGTCTGCTACGGTCTGCCAGGCGCTGCCCACTGATTGGCTGAAAAACAAGAAAACAGTGAGAACCAATTATATGAAAATGGCTAAATCAATGGCTACATTTACAATTTAGGCATTTATCAGATGCAGAGCAATTTACAGTAAACAAGGTGCATAGAAATAGTAATCTAGGATCATAGGTAAACCAATAAACTATCATCAGTCTAAACAGTCTAATATAAAAAAGATCTGTACATTGAAACTTCACGATATAAGATGCCAGGTCTACAAAGAAATCTGTCTACATAACATGCTAAATTACTTTTTAGCCTTTGCATAAGCCTGCAATCTTATGAAGATGAATTTTCCTTCTAAATTTTTATCCCACAAATTACTTCCATGAGAGTGGGAGAGGTGGTGGAGCTAATTGCTTTAGCAGACAGTTTGAGGGTCCAATGGAGTGTTTTTCCGAAGCGCTTTTTATTACTTTTCATTGGTTCAATATTTTCTAAACAATACACCGATGTAAAGGGTGTTCAATAGCACTGATTTATAAAATAATTAAAAAACTAAAACTAAAAAATGGAGTTAGGCGGTTTCCTCCCGACAGCAACGATATATAACTGTTGTCTTCTAGAGAATCAGCTTTGATTCTCCAGCTTTGATTCTCCATTTGATAGCCAGCACTATTTAAAGACAACACCATAATGAGGAGCCGTGGGAAGTGTTGCATAAGTCATCCATCCTCCATCTATCCAACATTATTTAACCCATTTATAGAGCGTCGCAGTCCTGCCCCCTCGAGAGACCCGGAAAATAATTCCCCGTTAATTTTCCTCAGACTTTTCAGAAAGTATTTAAAGACGTTTCCGCCGCGGACAAAGCCAACTCTTGTCGTGACAAATCATGACAATAAACACAATGTTTTGGGCCAGACAAAGAATTAGAAAGTAGAAAGAAACGGCAGGTTACAACACTTTCTTTGTTGTTTTTCTTCTTTGTAATCATTTGTTTGGTCCAAAATATTGTGTTTGTTGTCATGATTTGTCACCCCCAGGGGTTGATTTTGGGTCCCTTATTATTTCTTATTTACATTAATGATTTGCCTTCTGTTTGTCGTAGGCTTTTTCCTATACTTTTTGCTGACGACACCAGTTGAATCATAACACACAGTGACCTTCATTCCCTCAAATCAGAGGTGAATGAAGGCATGGAACAAATGTCTACAATATGGTTCAGAGCAAATTAATCCTTAAATCCTTAAATATAAAAAAGTCAAATTTTTGGTGAAAAAAGCTAAAAAAATATTGTACAGATACTTGTAAAATCACTATTAATGATACACTGAGATATCTCTCCTCTCCTCTATAAAATTGTTAGGAGTTTTAGTAGATGAGAAACTCTGGAAAGCTGGAAAGAACACATCAGTGTTCCAACAAGGTTTATAGATCGCTTGGTGTCCCATCAGGATGTAGCCTAATTATTATTAGACTCAGAGCAATAACCCACCTAGCTCCAAGACTCCTTCCCCAATCAATTTGAATGAATGTCAAATGATGTGCAGGCTGTAATTTGTATGTGAGTGGGTTTAACTGACTAAGGTCGCATTCTCACCTAATACTTCGGTAGACTCGAATGCGTATGGGAGGAGAAATGGGATTCTTGCATATTTAATTGGCTACGGTTTGCCTTCACACTGTCATGATCCGCAGCAATTGGAAACGCAGCAGGGGGGACCTTTATCAATGTGTTACATTCATAAACTAGCCTACACAGTGAAATGATAAATCTATGGTGATAAAATTATACTCATAACGTGCATTATGTGTCGTGCCGACGGTCTGGGACTGCCCCCCCTCTCTCGCTCTCTCACTATAAGCACGCAGCCACGCACTGTTCTTTTGGGCATGGAGGCACAGCGCTGAGCGCACTGATATAACAGACAGCAGCGCAAAATGTTGCAAAAAGTTTATCGAGATGAAAGTTCCTACTCCCCACTAGTCCCCACACAGTGACAGCACTCCATGTTTACAGCACGCACAGACAGACAGAATATTCTGTAGGCTATAATACTATTACACTGCACTGCAGTGTTTGTGTTTTCTTAAGCAATTGATTAATGTACTCGTCCTCATTTCGATCAGGGCTTCAGTCTCCACTCTCCTCATTCGACCACGTCTATCCACGGTAACGGGACATCTTTGCGCTGCGTAAAATATGCCTTCTCCGTCTCCAACTGTGTTCAGCTCCTCACCCGCCTGACGTATGTTTGCTTCATTTCCTGTATTTGCTGCGGATTGCATTCACACCTGCACCGAATCGTAGTCAAGCGCGATTGGAAGCGAAGCGAAACCCCCGTTTTTGCTCGGAGTAAAATGCGGTTCTTTGTTGCGCATTAGGATTCGAAAGAGCCTTCACACCTGCCAAACGAAGCGCACTTTCTGAAAATGCGCAGCAGGATTCGTTTTAATCGCAGCAAAGCTCTCTGGTGAGAATGCGACCTAACTCTCACACTTCCCACATGGATATATGTATGTGCCTGTGTGTGAAGACTGCAAACTGAAAAGTGTACTTGGCAATCATTCGGCCCACTGGCAGAGCCTAATTGGTTGAGCCTCAATTGGCTGAGGCAGAGGCTGGAAATTTCACAGGTGAAAGTAGTTGGCCTCATTAGGCGCACTGGCAGAGCCTGACCAGAGTCTTTTGTGGTGGGGAATCGTGGGTCCGACCGACTTGATACCTGGCACTGCACTCCCTGTGGAACGCGTGTGTCGAATGTGAAGTCGGTGGGTCAAACGGTTCTCGAGTTACGTGCATTACAACAACCGTACACACACGTAAGCATGCACGCACGCACACACGTACACAGAGACGTGGCGCATTATACAGTGTAGTAGATTGCAATATGGTCTGGGCCATGCAGCTACATATACTCCAGAAGAGATTTGTTAGAACTCGATCACTCTGCTCCACTTTTCAAAATGCTCAACTTACTTACCGTTTTCCAGATTAACACTTTTTTATTTATAAGTTAAACATACCCCCAACTCCATCCCCAGGCTTTTTAGTAATTACTTTCAAACTAATTCTCAAGTCCACAAATACAACACTAGACAGGCTTCTCATCTCCATCCCCCCCTCATGGTCAGTTTTCTATTAGATATAGAGGTACTATACACTTTGGGACAAACAAATATTCTACTGGTTCTTCTCTGAACTTGTTTAAGAACAAATTGAAGGTTGTTCTGATTGACCAAATCACTTGTTATATAGTTTATTATAGTTTGTATTCTCTTCTCGTCTCTAATCATGTCTTAGATTATGAAGTATTTTGAATCATGTTGTAGATTTTGTATATTTTTTTATATACTGCAATCATGTCTTCTGGAGATTATGTATGTCTTGTTATAATGTGTTCATTGTATTTTATATAGGTAGAGGCCTCGTACAGTATAAGCCCCCAGGGCTTCTTTCCTCCTCCTGGCACTTTCCCTTTTTTATTTGATGATATGATTTAACAAGCCGGAGTCTTGTTCGTTATCGGAATCAACCAGACAAATCCACCAACTAAGAACGGCCATGCACCACCACCCACAGAATCGAGAAAGAGCTATCAATCTGTCACTTCCTGTCTCCGGGCCGGGTGAGCTTCACCGTGTTGAGTCAAATTAAGCCGCAGGCTCCACTCCCTTCCGTCAATTCCTTTAATATAATACGAATGCCCCCGGCCGTCTCTCTTAATGTATTGCTCTATACTATGCTAAACAAAAATTAAATCAAAAATTCAAATAAAATCAAAACTGTTCAGCCTGTTCATCCCAAAAGTGATCCTTATTCTTTCCTCGTATACAGAGGATTTCGGACTGAGTCTACTGCACTGTATGTGGCGCGTGCGACCCTGTGCGTGCGTGTGTGGCTGCCCATGTGGCCTATATCCTTACTCTGATTCTATAATGAGAGAATTCTACAACTGGTCTAGTGCGCCCCTCCATTGCCCGAGGACAAGACAGAGCTGGTGAGCTGACCACTGCAATATCTGTCCTCTCTCACTCTGTGGTCTAGGGTTTTATTTACCATGCTGTTCCTTGTTTTCTATGGGTGATATAGTAGCTGTGTAATGCTGCAGCTCTGTTTCACTTTGCATCACCTCACAACTCTTGCTCTCCTTCTGGCACACATGAATCACCCCCAAGATGTAATAATGCTAAGTGAATAATATGCTCTTGCTCTAGAATGTATGGACAAAAATAGACATAGCTGAATCATATAGTACAATAGCTGAAGCTGGCTTAAAGGACCATACTGCAGTCTGCACCACCGTCAACGCATGTCATTGTCTCAGCTTGCCATCAACCATATCGTACATAAAGTAGGGCATTTTCCCGATCATGGCTTGATCCTTGATTTCACATTAAAGTTTCTCCAAAGCCATTCAAATGTTACTGAACTTAATCAACCATTCTAGCCATTGGAAAAACATAAATGCATGGGGATAATAAGTCACCATTCAAGCCACAAGGACATCATTTAGGGACTACTGCATATTTTACTTTCCAAATGAATCTGCACTTTAAATTACATTAAAAAGAAACATTGTAATAACTGACAGAAAATAACCCCAAGACTCTGCAAGTTGATTTTCATACTGTACTGAAATGTATGGAATCCAATGGCTTTCCTCAAAAATGAAACAAGCTTTGGAAAATGGTCCTCAATAATACCGGGAATATATAGCGAGTCGTGGCTAATGGGCTAAACATGCCATATCCGCGGACCGCGGTAGGCCTATGGTCGTTTAACCTCCTGGTTAAGATTACTGCTTACTTGACAAACGCTGAGGAAGGCCATACAGGCCGAAACGCGTACGTTTTCAGTCTCAGAGGTAAATAAAATCATGTAAAAGGACATACAATGAGTGCTGGCATTTTCTTCACCTTAACTTATATCTTCGAGCCTTGCACCTAGAAGGATTTTATTTGAACCTGGAGTGCTGCGGATTGTCTGCTACGGCAGTACTTTTCTCTAGAACTCTTCATATGTGCTTCTCTAGGGCCCAATCCCAATCCACTCCCTTGCTGACTCAATGAGCCCTCACTGACTTAGCTGCGCGTTCATGTGAAGTCTGCGAGGGCTTGAGGGATGTCCCATTTGAAATCGGTAAGTCAGTGAGGGCTCAGCCCCGCCCCTTTATGTGCCCTTTGCCAAAGTCAGCGTCGATGCTGACTTTGGGCTGACTTTAGCAAAGAAATTACCCACAGTTCATAGAGTTACCAGGGGAATGAGGGGGATCCTCCAAACGTCAATCATTTAAATATGCAAATTAGTTATGTATCGCGATTAGAATGTCAACAAACACAATAGTGCTTTCTCACTGTTCTCAAAAGGAGACGGAATGGAAGGATATAGGCTATATATTTAATAACAATAATAATAATAATAAGGGAAACATGATGAGAAATGACTAATGAGCAAAGTAAAAGAATATGGAAATGAAATGTATAATGAATATTATTATATATGAATATTACAACCCATATCACACAGGAAAGTGTATTTATGAAACTAATAATAATAAAACGATCAGCTTAAATACTAAAATAGACATGATAGACATGTATAAATAGGCCAAGCATGTATGTGTAGGCACTGGCTGTGAATAAGGACAGGTTTTATAAAGTGATGCAAAGTGTCATGGACTCATGCATGGCGGACTCATCTTCAAAGTGCTGTCCCATTTCTTTCACAACAATGTGGAGCCCTTGCAGCCTCTCACCCTCAAGCACTTACAGCTGAAGTCAATGAGGGTCCAGGGCTCAGGGCTTGAGGGAGGCAATTGGGATTGGGCCACACGTACCTGAAAGCCTCGATAATGTAGGAAGTGACTGCGGCCCCGCCCTCATGGGGATTAGACTGCCAAGTGAGAGTAACTGTGTTCTTGGTCACTTCAGTCACTACAGGTTTCTGAGGAGGCCCTGGAAGCTGGATGGACTCAGACAGCCGAGGCACTGATGACCCTCCACTCTCTGTTAAAGAAAGGAAAATTTAAAAATTTAAATCACACTCAAGGGGCACTCTTGCATACATCAGCATACATCACATTCCGTGCTCAGCCAATGGAATCCTTAGTATGTGGTACACAAAAAAACACAAAGCTGGCCATAGGAGGGGCTAGCAGTCCTCAAAAACAAGAATGATGCCATAACAATGAGGAAAAATATAGCTGCAAGCAGCGATAAGACAGGGCCAAGCCATAAAAGCAATATCAACCATGCATTAGCAGGGTCCAGATTTTGGACCCAATAAGGGTCAGTGTTCCGGGCTCAGGTTGTTCACTGGTTGGAGACTGGAGATGACGTCAATGCTGTACACATACATTAGCAGGGTCCAGACTCTTCCACACAAATGAATGGAAATGCGATTTCAAGGGGGAGTGGTTAACCAGGCTACGAAAATCCCAGGAGTGGATAGAGTGGATCATATAATTCATACAATCATATAATTGGGAGCTCTAAAGGCAGCTTCAGTTCTTGACCGTTTTCCCATGACCCTCTACCATATTGCCGAATTTTGTGGAAAGCGACAGCACAGAACTGCAAAAAGTGGTGAAAGAAGAAGAAACGGTAGAACAACTATAGGGGCCCTTTTCCCTTCAGACTTGGCCCCTATAGGTGGAGGGTGGAAAGAAACGACCACCATGCATGATAAAGCATAAAAAAGCAGTTGCAAGATCAGTTTCCTCTTAAATGCGGAGATGTACAGTATAGGAGTGTGCAGACTATGCAATATACCTCTGACAGTCAGCATTCCACTCCAGCTCGACTCCCCCGTGGCACTAGACACAATGCAAGTGTATATCCCAGAATCTGTCTCCTGTAAAAATAAAAAACAGCAGTTAGTCCTGAAAGGTCTAGAAAGACAATGCCATTTTAGATCATCAAATGTTTGACAAAGGTTTCAGAGTTTCTTTAAACTGAAACAAAAGTTTCACAAAGCAAGACATGATACTATACAAACAACACATGTCTAGTGCAATATTACTTTATCATGAAAACTATGAAAACACACATACAACGGTATCTTTGGATAGAACTTAGTAGTACTAATAACTAAACCATAACTAAGTACTTTGATAGTACACTGATTCATATTTATCTGTTTTTAGCAGAGAAATTCTGTCTGGATGTTCATCAGTTCCCACCTCAAATAGGGACGTACATTGTGTGTGCACTCTAAACCCTCACATGGCACTTTTTAGCTGTCAACACTCAGAAGCAGCAGACCTCCAAGGAGCAACAACTTCACTTCCACCACAACCGCTACTAGCCCTAAGGCAGTACTGCACCAAGCTCTACCTGCCTTCATGTGTTTACACTGTGCTCCATGCATGCCCACCCACAGGCCTGGCTGCCACTAATGGTGTTACTGTAGCTGCTACAGCGAGTAAACTTGGCATGGCAGAGAGCCAGTGTGCAGCTGGAATTATCATTGGGCTATATGAGATCATCCAGCACAGCGTTGACCTCTGGCTGACAGGCTGGCCACCTTGTGGCAGGTGATGTGTCTTTCTTTTAGATGATTCCACTGACTACTGAAATATTGATACCGCCGGGAAGGGGCATCGACGGCAGGGGAAATATTTTTAGTTCCTCGCTTGTTGTCTCTCTACCTCATATCTGTTTTTGTCATCGTCATGATGTCCAACTAATGTATCTCTTCTGTTCCATTGAGCACTGTGGTATGGTAGATTTCCTCTCCGCCTCGGCGGTGCATTGGACCAAACCTTAATGCTCCAAGTTCACTTTGCACTGCTGCAGTGCATTATGCAGTCAGGGGAAGGCAAGAGAGCATGTGAATGAGCATCGTCCGGGCAGGAGATGTAATTAATGTCTAGGAGATCATTAATCATCTACTGCTGGTCAATTAATGCAAACAATGTTGCTATGCTCTCCTCTCTGTGCACCGCCTGACTGACCTCCAGATGGGGTTACAGCACAAAGGCCCACTGGCTGCTCTTTGATCAACGGAAGAAAGTATTAGCGTTTGCAAACAAGCCCCTTCATTAACATTACAATCACACACTGCATGGGCACATAATTGTCCTGTGAGACAGAGATTGGCTTTTGAAAACTTGTCTCACCGTAACGTTAAATAATGGAAAATACATTGAATGGAAAGGAAAATAAGGTGCAGTAGAGAAATGGCGAAACTCAATGTAGGTTGAAGATCAAATTGATGTATAGGCTACTGTACGTTCCTTTTCAGGTCTTTTTTAAACGCTTTTCAATACATTTAATCACATATGCCTGTAAAGCATACTATGTGATTGTGTGTGTGTGTGTGTGTGTGTGTGTGTGTGTGTGTGTGTGTGTGTGTGTGTGTGTGTGTGTGTGTGGGTGGATGTCAGCATCTCTCCACTCATGGACACTGAGTACCTTCCAGACTGTGCCCAGGAAACAATCAAATCTAAAGACACACACACACACACACACACACACACACACACACACACCTTTATGTTGGCGATCTTCAAGCCACCATTCTCCATCAAGGTCATTCGAGGATTATCTCCCTGAATACTCTCTCCATCCTTCTCCCATAAAATCTTGATTGAGGATCCACCAATCACATGACACAGAAGTTGTGCCACTGACCCCAAGGATGCAGTCTGATTGGCCGGGCCTTGGCGAATGATAGGTGGGAACTGGCCTGAAGGACCTACAAGTTAGATCAGGGGTAGACAACCTTTACTATCAAAAGAGACATTTTGCCCCAAAATAAAGAAAGAAAATCTCTCTGGAGCTGCAAAATGTAGGTTATATTTATTTAATTTTTTCAGCAAATGCAATAGAGCGCCGAAGTCCTGGCGTCACTCCCCTGGTTCCAAGGGGTTAGCTGATTTTCCCCCCCTTTTTTCATAAATTATGTTTACTAATTTCTCAATGCAGAACCAGCAAAGTAGCAAAATAATCTGTCCACACATTAATACATTCTCTATTTTCCTTCAAGACAATTACATTTTTTATAGCCTGCACATTTTTAGGAGAATGCAATAAGAACTTTATGCCTAGAATAATAATACATGATTAGCGGTCACTGGTGGCTCAGGGGTAGAGTGGCTGGATGCTAACCGCAAGGTTGCCGGTTCGAACCCGGGCTCCCCCAGAGTCAGTGTTGAAGTGTCCTTGAGCAAGACACTGAACCCCTAATTGCTCCTGATGTGCTGGTTGGTGCCTTGCATGGTTTCCGCTGCCATCAGTGTGTGAATGGGTGAATGTAATGCACAATCTATGTAAAGCGCCTTGAATAAACTTGCTATATAAATGCACCATTTAACATTTAAGACTATTTAAAATGTTATAGCCTGCACATTTTTAGGAGAATGCAATAAGAACTTTATGCCTAGAATAATAATACATGACTATTAAAAAGAGGAGCAAAAAAGAAGAAGATCAAAGTAAAAATGTATTCCTTTTCATAATCCTTTGCCAAAGCCACAGGGAGCCGAAGGAGAGGGGCTGAGCGGCACGTTGCCTACCCCTGAATTAGATGATGGAGAAGCAGAATATTATGAAAGTTGATCCTGTAGCAGTGTTACAAATTGTCTTTGCTAATGGTGGTTTTTCTCTCCATTAGCCGACAGCACCGGAATTATTAATGTCCCAGAGATTCTCATGAAACTCACCCCCCTCCACCTCCAGCAGGGCTTTGGTCAGCACACTTCCTGCTACACTGATGGCCTGACAGATGTAGAAACCAGAGTCCTCTGGGTGGATGTCAGCAATGGTCAACTCTCCACTCATGGACACGGAGTACCTTCCAGACTGTGAGGGTGGCTGCCCAGGAAACAATAAAATCTAAAGACACGCACGCACGCACGCACACACACACACGCACACGCACACGCACGAGAGCGCGCGCACACACACACACACACACACACACACACACACACACACACACACACACACACACACACACACACACACACACACGCACACGCACGAGCGCACACACACACACACACACACACACACACACACACACACACACACACACACACACACACACACAGAAAGCAATACGCAAAGCGTTGGTTTACTGTATCAGCAAAATAAGTTCTAGATGTCATCAGATGTATCGGCAGGTGGAGATCTTCAATGGTCTGGTAATTCAAGACTAAAGGACCCATTATGTTTACAACACTAAGAAGAAACCAAAGGACACCAGTTAAAATGACATGCTGCTTTTGTGTTTTGTGTTTATCCCGATTGGCAGACCATTTATGGCCGTCTCGGTCTGTTTCAGTAAGTGATGAGGGAAGCGAACAACGGGTAAGCAGTAAGCACATCAGTCCATTCAGCCATCTATTTCATTCTTCTAAGTCAAGAGGCTTAGACTGGATTGGAGGAGCCGAGGTTAAGGCTACAGATAATCCAAAAACATCCAGCATAAACCTCTACAAACAGGGGGGGCAGCACCTCAACTGTCTATCAGACTAAAGCTTATAACTTAAGCTTCCTGTTTCCTGTATGACATGCTAGCAAAGCTTCTGTAGAGTTTCTTCACAGTGTGAGAGATCTCACCTGCTTATTTGTATATGCTTTTATCAACAGGATATTCATAGTTAGCTACAATAGATGAAGGCATTTTGTCTTGTCTAGGAAGCAGACCTCACACCTGGTGTTTTTCCTCAAGTCTCTACCCCCCCCCCCCCCCCCCCCCCCCCACCCCTTCTTTCATGCCATCCGTCTCGTCCTTCCAGCTCCTCTGTGTCTGCAAGCAGGTGAAAAACACTTTCTCACGAAACTCAGTTATTTGTACTCGTTTCTCAGAGCGAAATCCAAATATGCTGTCCTCCGATTACACATTGTGTCTGTGGGCAATGAAGAATGTTGGAAAAGGTTATATTAAACCCTTACAAATGTGTGTTTGAATAATTCCCCACAAAAATAACATAAACAAGGTTGGAACATAAACAGAGAATAACCAAAACAAACCAGAAAATTTGACCTTGATGTCCAAAGACATCATTCACATGAGGAATTCATTTGTGGACAGGATAAATTATTATTTTTGTCAGGTGAAACCTGACATACAACAGGCCCATTTTTATTAGAGATCTAGTCATGATTGACTGCCCCCTAAGCCAATGGGAGTTTGACCCCATACTGCCTAAGCCAATGGGAGTCTGAATCACTCGTGTAGCCAATCGCATAGTAGCGACCTAGTCATGATTAGCTGCCTATAAGCCATGACACGCGCACCGCGGAAGTCACTGCAACGCGGACCGGATCGGCTGACAACCAAACAGCGGCTAATGTTATGCCATAACAAGACACAACCAACAAAATAACGTTGCAAGCGAACGAAAACAACGGCTGCCAGGTTGTGATAGAGAAACATACACGTTACCAAAAAAAAGGAAACGCTACAAATATGACTATGTAATAATTTCTTGTTTCAATCTATAATTCATGCTTTTCTAATTAGTGCAGTGGTTCTAGTTAGGCATTACCCCAAATGCCCTCATTTCCAGTCCTAGCTGGCAAATGTTCTGTTCTACCATGTATTTAATTGCCATTAATTTAATTAATCGGTGTATAATCAGGTGTATCATGTCTAAATTAGACTGTGAGTGATCAGAAAGCCAGAGCTTCATTTTTAACAGCTTTATTTCCTTCCCGCTGGCAGTGGCACTGTTTTCAAACAGTCACACTTGTTCAATTACACACATTTACACCAGGGAGCTACCCAGTACAGTGCAACCATAGTCTTAACTACCGAGCAGCTCCACTGGAGCAGTTGGGGTCATGTTCCTTGCTCAAGGGTAATTCAAAGGTGGGCATTGAGGGAGGGGTGAGTGTTGCTCATTCACTTCCTCATTATTACTCTTCATTTTTGAGGGGTGGCAGCCCGCCCGCCCCTCCAACATATGGATTTCAGATTTCCCCCGTGGCAGCCAAAACCTTTTATGTTTGCTTTAAACATGCCCCCCGTGACGTACAAAAGAAAACAAAGGAGACCCTCACTTCACACGAGTGAGATTTTTCCTGAACCGACAGCCTACTGATCAAAAGCATGCTCCTCTAATCTCTAGGTCACCAATGCACTATATTCCATGCACTCCCTCTTACCTGGCTCCCCTCTTTCTGCCAAAATATGGCTGGTGGTGGGTTTCCTGAGGTCCCACACTCGAAGGTGATGCTTCGCCCTTGGGTGGCAATCTGATCACGGGGCTTCATAGTTATCTGTGGTGGTACTAGAGACAAAAATAACCAAAAACATCAATTAGATGCTTTCACCTGCAGAAAGAACCAAACCGTGTAGTGTACTACTACTATACTGCAGTTACAGTACATCCTCTGCACAAATTTTACATGTTATATTAGGTGCAACACGGAGGCTGTGGAAGTATCTTTAGCCTAATGCCATAAGGGGCGTGGCACGGCACGGCACTAAACATCCCTGGATGTAATGTGCTGTGCTGGAAACAATGCAAATTTGTTACATCATCATCATCATCATCACCATCACCACCTTTGTTTGGAGCCGGCATAGGGTCCAGCATTCTAAATGCATAATCATTCCATTGCTTGATCAATAACCACTCAGTTACACCATATCTTTATTGATGAAACACACTGTTTATAGCCATCCTCAGTGGCTGAACTATGACCATATAGTGTGATAAATCTTCCCGCTCCTCGTCACATTATTGACTGAGTAGTGCAATGGTGCATCTCCTTTTCCCTGAGCCTGCACATCATCACAGTTCAATGCAATGCCATCCTCATTAAATTCACTTAGTTGTTTTGAGTTAAGGTCTGACTCTGAGTAGAGCTGCAGACTGTCGGCTTGATATGAGGAGACATGTTATTTTGGGGCGGGTTCTTTGTTTGACATGCAGCAACTGGTCCGTCCATCCGTCCGTCCGGGAATCAAACCAGATATTCACTGAACGAGGCATTTGTGATTTGTTACTGTACAGTATATGATATCCACCCTGACCACCTCAGGAGAAAGTATATTTGATTTGTTTAGGTTTTGAACTCAGACCGGTCCATTGTGACATTCTATAAGGGGCGAATTCACAAAGAACAGGAGCCACCCCGTTGTCCTTGTGGCTTGTGTATCACTTGCACCCACTATCTACCCTGTCTCAAGGTCTAGCAGCTGAGTGCAATTTTCCCTTGTTTTCTATAATTATGATTGCAATCCATGTGGTGAGAAGAAATGCTGATTGTGGAGGTGGTTCCGAGTTGTTATGTATAGCAAAAGCCTGAAAATAGACAATGCCACTTGGTAGGCATCTTGCTGGTATTTTATTTTCTCAGTGAGGCACTCCAATGTACCGTAAGTCAAACAAACTACAAACCACCATACACCACAAATTGAGATGTTGTGCCTTTCAGTCTGTGCAGCATGCACAGTCGCACACACAGACAAAAAGGAATCCTTAGTTTAGACTTTAGACCACCTACCTGCCTGCCGGCCTGCAACCTAAAATGAGCTTGACCACCCTTCTACTCAGCACGGCTTGCATGACGATGCCTTACAATCACTGCTGCCATGATCATAAATTCTAGCAGTGATACCTTTAATCAACAAGTGACTTTTATTTTTGCAATGAGGCTCATTTGCATAGAGAGCTAGGGGCCAAGTAGGTAGTAGTAGTCAGTCAGTCAGTCAGAGGGAAAGATGGAGCAATTAATTTGTATCTCTCCCCATGAGTGATTTTTTTTTTACATAATGTACAATTGTTAAATTGAAAGGGATTCATACATTTCAATGTAATTCTCCAGCCTATACCATCTGCATTTCACTACTTAGGGATTTACATTTACATGGTATCAAACTCTTCCTAAACAATCTTTTCATAATACGAGTAAATACACCAGATGTGTTTGATACCCAAGCTTAATCTGGTGCAAGTGTCTGAAGCCTAATGCCTTAAGCTGCTCGCTTAATAACTGGTGGAAAATATAACCTTGTAGTTGATCTGATATTTGTTTGATATATTTAATTATTTATTTATTTGATACATTTGATTTTATATTTTGGTTTGGTTTGTGCTTCCACATTATGGTGAGGGATGGAACATTACATGTATAAAACACACAACAACAAAGCTGGAACAGCTGGAACGGCATGGAATGGAATTAAACACACAGAACTGCAAAGCACTTGTTAATGCACACTGTACAGATTTAATTTACACACTGATTTAAAAAGGAAAACCATCACATTATCGCGTAGGAGAGTTTTGTGTGTCCCAATGAATCAGGGAGCTGTGTTGTCTGGAGCCTGGCACTCCTGGTGGAGTCTCCCATGGTCAAATTGGTCTCAGGCCAGACTAAGAATGGCTAAAAGCATAGCTACCCTGCCCAGAGAAAGCGTCTGATGGCCGGGTCATCCACAGAGACGAAAAAGAGAAGTAGATGTTTTTCCATCCTTTGGGTCCAAGACCGATAAAGAACCGTCTGGTGCGCAGCCAGACAGTGAAGGTGGCGGAGGAGAGACCTGGGCGGCAGATAATGGCCTTGGGCATGTGGAGCATCACTTTATGATGCACAGCAGGGGCTCTGGCACTTTTTATTATCACTAGAACAAAGAGGGTTTATAGTTTGGTGAGCTGAGAAGGTTTTCACGGTCACAGGGGAGATTGTCTCCATGCTGGCCTGGGTGGGTACGCCTCAGGATCCCCAAGTTAGAGCTGGCCGATAAGGTAAAGGGAAGTCTCGCCAGAGAAAGGTTAGTCTGGGATTCTCTGCTGGAACTGCTGCCTCTGCGACCCGACAGCAGATGAGCGGAAGGAGATGGATATGGAGTGATAAAAGCAATGGAGGATGAGGTCAACCCAGACGACTAAAGTAAAGGCAAAAAGACATGCTGTAGAAACAGACAAGAGATGCATGCTTGTGTGTATGGCGTTTGTGCGAGTGTGAGGAAGAGAGAGGGAGAGAGATAGACAGATCGAGACAGACAGAGAGACATGCAGACAGTCAGACAGAAAGAGAGAGAAAGCGATGTCTTATTAATACTGTGTGTGACTGCTCTCTGGCAGTGTGTTAAAGCACACTATCTTCCAAACATCTGTCGGATAGAGTAATCCATATGGTTTAGCATTAAGCTCCGGCATGGCAGAACCACTGCTCAGAGAATCGCATGCACGCACACCCGCATACCCGCACACACACACACACACACACACACACACACACACACTCGGTAGAAGCATAGTAGTGTTGCAGTGAACGACTTATGCATGAACTTGCCTTCATCTAAACAAGGACGTTTTTGCCTCTCTCTAAGGTTATTTGTGCCTGTGCTCGCTGCTGTTCACATAAGCTTGGTACAGTATATATGCTTTGGTAATATGTATTATTATGCGCTTCTTACCATGGACCTGCAGCATGGCTGAAGCCTCTGTCTTGCCCACACTGTTTTCAGACGTGCACATGTACGTGCCCTCATCTTCCTGTCGTACTTTGAACAGGCGCAGGCTATTGTCATTCCGGATCTCAAATCTGGGGGGCAGAAAGTGAAGAACAAGGTGTCAAGAACAATACTGTATATTTACAAGAATACTTGTTCAACAATGTCTTGAAAATTGTAAGTGTAGCCCGTGCCATTTTTTCAATTCACCATAATTGGTTGACACTCAAAACAAACCCAAAACAAACAAGCGAACCTTGGGGGACAGCCCCCACCCTGTGGAACTCTCTCCCAATAGAGATTTGCCATGCTCCAACACTGGACTCTTCTAAGGCTGCCTTGAAAATATACCTATTCTCTCAGGATTATGGCATATAGTTGTTTGTTGTTTTGTTTTTTGTTTGCTTGGTTGTTTGTTTGTTGGTTGGTTGTTCATTTTGTACAGCATCCTTGGGTTCATGAAAGGCGCTATATACATTCAAGCTATTATTATTATTATCTTTGGAAATGGTCCTTTTCTGTGTGAGTCTGCATGTTTCTCAAATTTGGACATCTTTGCAGCCACACCTAAATTAAGATTCCTCAGGAATCACCAAAGAGCTCACACTAAGTTTAAGAACTTAGCCTACATTAGGTTCACATTTAAACACTGACCAAGTTGCTTAGTCTCAGGAGGGTCCTCCTGCTAACTAATGCATCCTCTCTAGTCTTTCATTAGTGAATCTGCATCACCTAACTGGTAGACAGACATGAATTATTAGGTAATTATTCTCTACGCTTTCTAGGCCACATCCTTTACTCTGACTCAGAATTAATCTCTGGTGAATATACGCATAGTGAAGTCCTCAGTGATAATTTAACTCTGGGAGTGTCCAAATATAACCAAATGGACCCTTACAGGTTATTTGTACACTCCCAGAGTAAAAGAACACTCCTGATTTTGCATTAGTAGTGTATATATCCATAATTCCGTCAGTTTGTTAACATATCAGACACCACAGATACTAAATGTCTACCTCGCCCGGGGTAGCTCCCCTTCCTCTTTGCGCCACCGCACTGTGGGGGCGGGATCTCCATGGACATCGCACACAAAGTCAACGGTGTCTTCCCCCATTACCACTTGGTTCACTGGTCTCCGCAGCAACACGGGACGCTCTGCAGTGATGGAAACATGATTTACAAGATGCACAGATTATGTACGGGCATGCGTACATTCGGAGATACATGCACACGCAGAAACGTGCACACACACACACACACACACACACACACACACACAGTCACACACACACACACACACATACACACACACACACACACACACACAAAATTACAGTTGTACACAATACAGACTAACAATTTAAATGTAATGCATGCTCAATTTGCATTGATTTAACATATCTATATGTAACGTATAAATAACAATTTACAATTTACAATATATGCTCATATTTAGAGAGACTAGCTAAATGTAAGGTCAGAGTAAGCAACCAACTAAGCTAAATCAAATCTAAATAACATAATTATGGTAAGGTTATAGAAGATATGACTTACCGTACACCACCAGCTCTGCAGGATCACTGTCTCTCTCTCCCACCATATTGGTGCCCACACAAACATACATGCCAGCATCACTTTTCCTGGTGTGAGAGATCATCAGTTTTCCCCCACGCATCTGAAAAGCGGCAGTGACCATCAGCACAATATGTATACATACTTCTAACGGTTACGGTAGAGGTTTTTAAAAAAACAAAAAACATTTGGCTTTACTTTTCCTTGGTGTCAGCTGGTATAGCATTGCTCTAATCACAATGGCATGTTTTCAAAGTGCAGAACTGTATTTTCAGGCCATGTCTTTTTATGTGATGTGAACTCACAGAGATCCGCTCATCCTTGGCACTGACACGGGCATTATTCCTCTTCCAGGAAACGGTGGGCTCGGGGTGACCACGAGGGGGGATGCACTCCAGCACAGCAGGCTCACCCGCTGCCACCACCACATCCACTGGAGCCTGTCGGAAGTCATCTCTCAGGACTGGTGATATGAAACAAATGGTAGGAAACAGAGACAAATTGTAACACGTCGTCCAACACGGTCTTAACTCCTCCGTTTGGTTGCAACTCCTTGCAACAAAATGGTTGGGAGTAGATGCATGGTGACCCATTGGTGTGGTGTGGGCAATTTAATTGAACCAGTTGAATAACTTGGGTCGACTTGGGTCCACGTGCAACAGGACATATCACACAGCTGGGACGAACGCTAAAACCTTTGATGTGGTTTGGGCTTTACACCAACACTCACTCAATTATTGTTAAAGGAATATTTCACTTTCAAAAATGTTTGGGGTCATTTTTAATGTTAGACTTACAGTAAATTAATCTAATAATGTGGTTAAAATGTTTGAAGTTACATTGGGTTTATATAGTAATGGTATATAAGTTTATTAATTGGTCTTATGAATATCTAATATCTAAATATTGAATCAAGCAATTTAAAAATGATCTGGGGTGCACACAAAAGCCAGAGTAGACCCCAAACATTTGAAAAAGTTTGAAAATGAAATATCCCATTAATTGAACTCTGAATAATGTTTAAATGGAACTAAATGGACTCTGAACGGAAGGATTGGTAAAACAATATATATAATAATTATAATGTTGAAATGTTCTTTCTTGGCTTTTTCTTTTCTTGGGTTAGAATAGATAATAAAACAAACGGAAATAATCTCACTGAGGGTCCATTATTATTTGTATGTACATATCCATGGTGATGTTGCAGTGCACTGTTTTAATGTTACCTACAGTATGCCTGTGTACTACCCTGCTGTTAAATGAATAATTCACACCTCTCAGTCTGACAGAGAGTAAACAAATAACACAGCATTCATAATTCAACCTGTGTGCGAGAGAGAGAGAGAGAGAAGGTTCCCAGTGCTTTAATGAAAGGTTTTGCATCTAAAAAAACCATTCCAAACAACACAACCTCACACAGCTACCGGAAGGAAGGCAACGTGCTCTGTCTCCTTATGTCATCCCTGTACGTTTCACTCTCTGGAAATGAAGGATGATGACCTTTGAAATGTTTTTATATCTGCTGTGCTGATTGTGAGCCAAAGTGCAGATGAATGCCAAACAACTCTAGCAGACTGAGGGGAACTCATGCAAACAAATCATGATAGACATTTTCTCACTCTCTCTCTCACACACATAGGCTACGTGTGTGCGTGCAGGCAGAATACTGTATTCCAGGATAACAGATCAATGTACAGTAAATTCCCCCTCTACACCTTCATGAATATTTCAGTGATAGGTTACTTTGCAACGTATATATGTTAGAGCAACTTAAGTACCTGTCAATCAACACATCTGGACTTAGTATTGTTTGTTTGGGGGGGGGGGGGTGATAATAATAGCCTACAATATATGGGTACACATCTGTGAGAACTCATGGCTAAGTTATAGAATATAAACAACTAAATATGCAAGTATGCTCATTTTAGAGCATACTATAGCCAATCAGCATGTGAGTCATGACATTGTCAATGACAATCATGTGATGTTGCAAAACTGTTCATTACAAAGCATGAATGAAATGAAAAATATAAATGAGTATGAAAAAATATAGTTTTGTTTAGTTTTGTTTTCCCCCTCCCACCCCTAGGCTGGGCAAACTACGCTGTAGTGTGTCGGCTGAAGTACCAGGATTTTGGCAGAAGTAGCTCTTAAGGAAATTATGTTGACTCTTTACAAATCTGTTTACATTCTCTGTCTTAGGTTGTGACCAGGCTTTTTCTCTTTACAGATGAGTAAGGCTGGAACCGAGGCTTGTACACTCAATCTTAATTTAGATTCACTCTTTAAAAGAGCCTCGCCTGATATAAATTGCATATATACTTCAATTGTAAATATGTCAATTTTGGTGAGCAACATGGTTGTGCGACAAATCATGAATTAGCCTTCGCAAGGACCGAGTCCATCATATCAAATGAAAAAGATGTTCCTGCCTTGTGTAAGGGCTGTCATAATTTCGGGTAAGCACACATGAATATTTCAAACAGCGTTCACTTAGCCCAGGAGGACTGACTACTGAGGTGGTCATCTGCCATTCCTCCTCCTTCCCCTTCAGCCCAAGACGGAAATAGCAAGACAATGCCATCTCCGCTTTACTTCCCGTATATCTGCGCGAAGTGGGCGGATGCCCTTTAGGAGACGGGAAGTGAACGTGAACACAGCGATACAGATTATCGCTGTGTTTAAGAACTTAGCCTACTGTACATTAGGTTCACATTTAAACACTGACCACAAAGTTGCTTAGTCTCAGGAGGGTCCTGCTAACTAATGCATGATTTCCTCAGATACAAATTATATTATTTCTCTGTCCCAGCAACACAATCTTGCGGGATCTAGCAGCACCAGTAACCATAGTGTCTAGCAGCACCAGTAACCATAGTGTCTAGCAGCACCAGTAACCATAGGGTCTATAGCAGCACCAGTAACCATAGGGTCTAGCAGCACCAGTAACCATAGGGTCTAGCAGCACCAGTAACCATAGGGTCTAGCAGCACCAGTAACCATAGGGTCTAGCAGCACCAGTAACCATAGGGTCTATAGCAGCACCAGTAACCATAGGGTCTAGCAGCACCAGTAACCATAGGGTCTAGCAGCACCAGTAACCATAGGGTCTAGCAGCACCAGTAACCATAGGGTCTATAGCAGCACCAGTAACCATAGGGTCTATAGCAGCACCAGTAACCATAGGGTCTAGCAGCACCAGTAACCATAGTGTCTAGCAGCACCAGTAACCATAGGGTCTAGCAGCACCAGTAACCATAGGGTCTAGCAGCACCAGTAACCATAGGGTCTATAGCAGCACCAGTAACCATAGGGTCTAGCAGCACCAGTAACCATAGGGTCTAGCAGCACCAGTAACCATAGGGTCTAGCAGCACCAGTAACCATAGGGTCTATAGCAGCACCAGTAACCATAGGGTCTATAGCAGCACCAGTAACCATAGGGTCTATAGCAGCACCAGTAACCATAGGGTCTATAGCAGCACCAGTAACCATAGGGTCTAGCAGCACCAGTAACCATAGGGTCTAGCAGCACCAGTAACCATAGGGTCTAGCAGCACCAGTAACCATAGGGTCTAGCAGCACCAGTAACCATAGGGTCTATAGCAGCACCAGTAACCATAGGGTCTAGCAGCACCAGTAACCATAGGGTCTAGCAGCACCAGTAACCATAGGGTCTAGCAGCACCAGTAACCATAGGGTCTAGCAGCACCAGTAACCATAGGATCTAGCAGCACCATAGGGTCTAGCAGCACCAGTAACCATAGGGTCTATAGCAGCACCAGTAACCATAGGGTCTAGCAGCACCATAGGGTCTAGCAGCACCCTAACCATATAGGGTCTAGCAGCACCTGCAGTAACCATAGGGTCTAGCAGCACCATAGGGTCTAGCAGCACCCTAACCATACAGGGTCTAGCAGCACCTGCAGTAACCATAGGGTCTAGCAGCACCATAGGGTCTAGCAGCACCCTAACCATAGAGTCTAGCAGCACCAGTAACCATAGGATCTAGCAGCACCACAGGGTCTAGCAGCACCAGTAACCATAGGATCTAGCAGCACCATAGGGTCTAGTAGCACCACAGGGTCTAGCAGCACCAGTAACCATAGGGTCTAGCAGCACCAGTAACCATAGGGCCTAGCAGCACCAGTAACCATAGGGTCTAGCAGCACCAGTAACCATAGGGTCTAGCAGCACCAGTAACCATAGGGTCTATAGCAGCACCAGTAACCATAGGGTCTAGCAGCACCAGTAACCATAGGGTCTAGCAGCACCAGTAACCATAGGGTCTAGCAGCACCAGTAACCATAGGACGTGTCTGATGCCGGTGCCCACTTCTTTTTTTATAAAAACACCCTAACCAGCAGATAGCTTACAGCGCATCACGTTCACGTTGTGAGTTTGTAGATCAGCTATTTTTGTTATTGTACAACAAAGTATAGCACTTAGGTGGCTCAAGTCAGCCACACAGATACAGCTACATACTTGTGCATTTCTTATTAAAACAACATAATATTTCAATTACTTTTAAAATGTCCAAATATAGGAAATGGGTATGAAGTAGAATTTAGTAGTCCCTGGGGCAGAGAGGTTTTGTTTGACAGGGATTTACTCCCTGGACTCCCCATCTATCAAAAAGATAAAACAGCACCCCTCAAACGACCACACCCCCACTCGCAATCACCCTCAAACATCACAACAAAGGACATCATGCAATAAAAGGGGCCCCTGGAAAGGTACACACAGATTCCAGAGTGTCTGAACTGTAGATGTATAATCTATTGCACCACATTCTGTTGCTGAAAAGAATTGTTGCAGTTTACACTTCACAGTATGTAGTTTAAAAACCTGATATTGCCAGAAAGCAACACATTGTGCCACAAAGTATAAATGATGCTTGAAGAGTGAATTACTGGTCAGTTTTTACACTCTCAGAGTCAGGAGGTGGGACAGTCCTCCCTTAAGTCTCGCCGAATACCCTGACCCTGTCCACTTCGCTGCTCATTTCAAAGAGCCAGAGAGGAGCTAATTGAAAGAGCTGTATTATTTTTAGACCTCTGTCTGCGAGGCCTGGTGAGATGAGCACACCAAGACCTTTATTTCTTGCTCATAGTGACTGGAGTGAAGTTATGGGCACAGCGAGCTAATCCCTGAACCTGCCACCAAGATTAAGAACCACAGAAACAAATTGAGTGCAAATTGTGCGCACACACAGTCACATGCACACGCACACGCACACACACACACACACACACACACACACACACACACACACACACACACACACACACACACACACACACAATTCCAAAGTCCCAGTCTCCCAGGGCAGGGAGTCTTGCAGAAAGTGGGCCATTTGAGGGTTGAAACACGTGAACCAACACAGAGCAAGAGTTATGGCTCAGATCACTATACCAAACATTCATGCGCAATACCAGCAGCAAAACTCTTTTGCTGCTGTGACTCAGTGTGACTCACTGTGGTGTATACGTGACGCACTCCAGCCTATACTCCCTCAAAGCGTGCCATGCTAAAGAAACTAAGGTATAGTCAGGTGGTGTTTAGTCATTCTGTAGCTCCGAGATGAGGTCACGAATCCAAGCCCTCCCATTGCATTTCAGAAACGGAGCATACAGGGTTTCCATAACTTACGCTGCTTACCCTTTTCTGCAGATTGGATCCAAAAAGTGAAGGTCTGTTAACGAGCTAAACTAAATTTAATTTAGGAACGGCCAAGAAAATCCAAGTTGCGGCATGAAACAAGCGTTTAAAATCAGTTGTTTAGTCAGCCATGTTTTTCAAAGAAGTTGTGCGTGTGCATGTCGATAACTTCCTTCCTTGAAAAACAAACTAAACAACCGATTTAAACGCTTGTTTCATGCCGCAACTTGGATTTTCTTGGCCGCTCCTAAATTAAATTTAGCTCGTTAACAGACCTTCACTTTTGGATACAATCTGCAGAAAAGGGTAAGCAGCGTAAGTTGTGGAAACCATGCGCTATTTCTGAAACACAATGGGAGGGCTTGGATTCGTGACCTCATCTCGGAGCTACAGAATGAGCGTAGGGACTGAGGGAACGTATCGGGGCTACAGAATGAGCGTAGGGACTGAGGGAACGTATCGGGGCTACAGAATGAGCGTAGGGACTGAGGGAACGTGGTGTTGTGAGACAAAAACCACCACAATACAAATGTAGAGTGAGTCGTGACCAGATGTTCCACGATTGTCCTGGATTGTCCTGTTTTCAAGCTGGGTGTCCTACAGCACTGAAACATGACTATCATAATCATAACAGTCATGGTTCAACTTCAGCCTGTTTTTTGGGATTGCTACATTTACAAAGCAAATAAACCTGTACATAAACCTTCAGATTTCAAATATAAAGTGCTCACCCACGGTGCCACGGATGTTAGAATTTTCCTGGGTCGGTTATTAGCACCCGTGCATTCCGCGTTGAAAAGCATTTTTATCCGACGGCCCCGGCTATTTTTCTCAAAATGGGTGCGTTCGGAAATTCACAGTTGCACACCTGAAGCGCACTCGCCTATTAGTTTGTATTGGCAGTGCGGTCAGTGTGCTTATACCGAACACACCCATTGTAACAGAGTGCAATACCCCTCCCAACCGAGTAGTCGAAAACCTATGGTGAAAAGACAGAGAAAATGGCATTTGGATAAAAATGCTATAAAAACAATGCGGAATACACAGGTGCTAATAGCTAATTCAACTTCAGCAAACCATGGCTAGGTGTCCTGAGTCCCGAGAATTATCTCTCAAACTAAAGATTCTCATGGTTTTCAACATTCACTACCAATAGTCCTGGTTTTCCCTGCAGTTAAAATAATAATAACATAACACTTGTTTTGAGTGCTTATAGTCTATAAATGTTTTACATGTACTGTATATCAGCTATTTTAGCTATTTCAATTAGATTTAAGCAATTAAGGAAACTATGGTCATAATTTCTATGCTAATACTGCCAGAAATACATAGTAAGTGCCATTCTAAGAGTTGCCGTCTCAGACATAAGGACTAGTAAGAAAACATGCTACATTTCAGTTATTTTCGGTGAGGGACATAATCATGACAATCTACTGTAGCCTCAAAATTGGTGAGAAATCGTCTTAGTCATGCCATGTGTTTTGTTTTCCCTTCTACTTTGTAACCATAGACATACACTATAATCAATATACGTAGACACTGCATTGGCCGCTGGATCCTACATCC
Source organism: Protomyctophum bolini (assembly GCF_963924005.1). NCBI lineage: Eukaryota > Metazoa > Chordata > Actinopteri > Myctophiformes > Myctophidae > Protomyctophum > Protomyctophum bolini. Next base: position 33,949,603 of record NC_137870.1, on the reverse strand, counting down.
GTTGCCATATTGGTCCTGGCAATTTGTCATAACTCCAGTGAGAAAGATGCCTGTGTTGTGTGCAGTTTGGGGCTATACTATTACTGTTACTATTTATGTATTTTGGAATGAAAAACCATTATTTTAAAGTATCCTGTATCAATCATCATCATCAGCTCTGCATGCCTGCCAAAATGGCCACAGTTAAATGTGTTCATAAAGCAGGGCTGAGGTCTGAAGTGATGAGTGCTCCATGGGGACAAGGACTAATACTCATATTTCCATAACCTCTCCTCCTGTGAGTTTTAATAATGGCGAGGCTAAATCTAAATGAATCCCAAAGATGGTTTCATCATTACAACTGTAATGGTTCTGTCTGTTTTACAGCAGCACTATTCTGAGCACAGCCATTCATTTCCATGGCTTTTTATATTACAGGGATATACAGATTAAATGATTTAATCTCACTCAGAATATTCATCGCTCCATTTCCAAGTTGACATTTATCTGCATAAAGTGTTAAGCAAAGCACAGCTTTAGGACTGTGAAAAGGCCATCTGTTGGTGTTTTTTAGGAGAATGGGTACAGAGGGAGAAAGAGTAATCACAATAATACAATTGCCTTTTGTCAGCAGCCACAGCTGAACTACAGTTCCATGTCTTGTTGTCCATGAGCGTTGTAAGAGATATATACAATTATACACTGAAACAATGGCATTTTCTATAAAAGTCTCTCTGTGAAAAAAGAACAGAATCCGACCCACACACTTCTATTATAAGCTATTTGAATCTGTGCAATGTTTCAGTCGCAAGACCTTCATCGGGCAAGACATGTGAAACCTGACATCCAAAGAGTGTACTGAACAACAGCAGACCGCTGATGAGGCATGATTGACAAGGCACACGCGTGTAACTGGACAGAGAAAACATAACAGTGCTCATTGAGAAGTGACAGCGAGTGTGAGAGGCAGCAGAGCTAGAGCTAATATAAGGTTAGTCGGAGAAATTGAAGGGTCACAGGCATTGTGTGTGCACAACATGGCTGAGAGCATGGCCGGGACATTAGAAGTATACATTCTGACTGAGAACTCAAGGTGAACCTGCGGCGGGGCATCTATTGTTCCTTTGTCTTCCTGGAGCAGTAAGAGTAAACCCATTAGGGGGCTGTTCTAATCCCATTGATGTGATACTGCCTTGTCACAGCTAATGAAGGCTTTGCTCGCAAAAGAGAGAAATGGCTTTAATCCTGATTGTGGGGTCTGAAGGGGGACTACAGGGACCTTTTTCTCAGTGCCTTGTCTTTCCAAACTAGACACATGCAGCATCCTGATGTTTACTGTTATTGTCTGCAGAAGATCTTCAGAATGTTCTGTGTGCCCCAGTAAGAGGCAACAGTAGAGAAGAAGTTAAATAAACAATCTATAGCGGTCATTAGTGAATTCCTAATCCATGATCAAGAGAAAGTAAAACATTGTCTCCAATGCATTTTAAGCTATTATTTTACCTTTGGTGTTTTTAAAATGTTTTTTAATTGCAAATCTACCTTGAGTGCCCTGACTTGAATTATTATGCCCTTGTGGCATTTTTTCCTCTCTCTCTGCAATATTATTTTACTTTATTGTAATCCAGTCAATATATTTTTATTGCTTTACACTGTAGCACTGATTAACTACACCTGATTAGATACAGGGCACTGCTCCATGGATTATACTGTTACCCTCTGTGTGATTGCACTTAATGTGTACTCATAATAATTAATTAGTACCCTCTATAGGCCTACAAAATTCTAAACGTCTAAAGAGCTTACATTTTGGAAAAATCCATGGACTGGCTAGTGGCTACAATGGACTGTATCTCCTGTTATCTTAGCATGAGTCAGCTTGATGTACAAGTACACTACACCTCCTGGACATGACGCTAGTATGTCGCAGGGACTTACCCCAAACAAACCCTTGATGCTGAGTGCCAAGCACAAGCAGGGAGGCACTGGGTCCCATTTTTCACAGTGTTTTGTATGACCCGGCAGGGGATCGAACCCCTCCCAGACCTACAGTGCCAGGGCAGACACTCTAACCACAAGGCCACTGAGCTGTTATTGGTTTGTGAGGTACTGTAGAATAAAGCAACAATTATGAGCATGCCAAGAACATCCTGTGGACCCACAGGAGCTAAACATCACTTGAAATTAAATTGTGCCCTAATGCTCGCTAATGATTCAATGTGAGTGAAGCTCTGCTGAAACTGTAATCAACCTAATTTGAATTTCTCAAACGTATTTGAGAAGCTAAATTAACTGACATCTACAAGCATTGTAGGGCCTTCATGAAGCCATGAAGCCTCAGGCGCACACGGCCCGTGTGCGATGTCTGATTGCGGCCCAATTCATTTCCAATGGGAGTCACATGGTTTGACCAAACATTTTTGTTTGATGAGGGGGGAGCAATCAGCAATCAGCGATCAAACACAAATGTTTGATCAAACCATGTGACTCCCATTGGAAAAGCATTGTGGTGGCCCAAAAAAACGACCAAACATTGCTTGATTGGTGTTTGGTACGTGTGAATGAGGCCTGAGTGTGTGTGTGTGTGTGTGTGTGTGTGTGTGTGTGTGAGGGGGGGGCATGTTTCAGTGGTCAACGTCTCAGTATTACACAGCATGAGACGATCCAAGGGTAAGTAAACTGTCAAGATTTCATAGATTTAAGTATGCTAATGTGACACATGCATCCATCCAGTACAGACAGAATACATTATTAGTAATCATCGTGTCTTGCTATTAAGCGGGTTAAAGTAAGACGATTGTTGGCAAAGCTATTTCCTACTCAGTAGTCTAAGCCACACAAAGTCTAACGGATGCTATATGGTATTAATTACTGGTCAGCAGAGGGGATGGGGCAGTTGTCCACCTGTTGTCACTCACACTCATAGAACACACGCGCGCGCACGCACACACACACACACACACACACACACACACAAAAATGAACCCACCCCTCTGCCTTTCTGCAAGACTGATTAGCAGCATGAACTCCCTCTCCTGCCAGAACTAGGACACTAATTGCCCCACAGTCAGCACAACTATACACACATCGGGCCGACGGGGGGTTGTACCTGAGGGGAATAGGGGTCTAAGACCACCACAATACTGTCAGAATATGCCCCAACTAACCATAGTCATCAAGATTAGGCCATAACAGGCTCTCGTTATCGGTCACTCGATTCACTCGGTTAGGCACACGAAGGAGAATCCATGTAACACTTTGGATGAGCAGTATTAAAGTGAAGGGATGCTTCATGTCTTCTCTCAAGCTGCAATACTGGAGGTGGCTGCAGCCGCTTACAAATCTCAACGCATCACTGAGGAGGAGACTGGCCCTATTTTTGAACAGATGAGGTCAGCCAGCCATGAGCACTTTCACAGCACAACCCAGTGGGTGGGTGCGTAAGTGGGTGGGTTCTCACTCTTGAAAAATAATATTTATGTTTTTAAACAGGGACAGTTCTGCCTCACTAATCTGTTATGCTCCTTTTCCTAATCAACACAGTGACTAATCCATTTCCCAATGCCAGATATAGCTGCTGTTCTGCCTAGGGTCACGCCACACTGGCACAATTAGAGTGAAGGAAGACAGTATGTGGCACGTATCTTGGCCTGCGCAAAAAAAAACAATAAATAGGGCTCATAATGGACCAGCAATTTCCAGAATGCATCCATACTATCCATGTCTACCTGTTGTACTATAGTTTCTTTTGTCAACAACACAATATTCACACAAGCAAATAGCTGAAGAATAAACACATACAGTATACTGCATACAATATACTGTGAGTGCACACATGAATGATCTCTCATCACATACACACACTGCCATAGAAATCACCACACATTGTCCATATTCACATGGTGGCCATTGTGCTCTCGCATCATAGGTATAGTAGGTGAGAAACCAATGACCATATTACCATAATAGGTGAGAAACCTGGTGAGAAACTACATTTCCCATATATCAGGTGTGTCCAAACGTTTTTCAAAGGGGGCCATATTAGAAAATATTAAAACACAGAAGGGCCAACTACATTACCAAATATAACCAGACGTGCAAGGTAAAAAATTAAATTAAATAGCCTTTCTTTGACATCTTCAGAATGAGACAACAAGGAACCCTGACAAATTACAGTATACTCTGGGAAATGCCCAGGTGAATGAAAAACTTCAATGTAAAAATGTCCCTTACAATTTAGGTATAAAATTATTCTCTGGGCCGCAAAATTGGCCCGTGGGCCACACTTTGGAGACACCTGCCATATATGGTACAAAGAAATACATTTAGATCCTGTGGATCTTCATCAGGTCATCCGCAGGATCGAAACGTCGTCAAATTACGAAGTATTTTTTGTACCATATAATGGCGTGCGGGCTCCATCCATCTTTTAACTGAAGTCTCTTTAGCCCAACACCCACCTGTCGATGTGCGTATACTGTATTCTACGTCCTCTCTAAACCATATTTCCCACCCACCCCCAAATAAAATATAAACGGCCACAGTGTGAATATGACCAATAGATTAGTCACAGATTGCGATTACACACAAGAAAAGACAACGACTTACCGGCAACTTCCAGGGAAGCATTGCGACTGATGGCCTCTCCCAAGTAGTTGCGGGCGACACAGGTGTAGATGCCCTCGTCCGGTTTGCTCCGCCGTCCGTGTACGATGCGTAGGAAGAACAGAGAGCCGCTGGGCAGCAGCATGCGATGGGAACGCGGGTCGTCCTTGTCCGTGTCGACTCGTTCTCCGTCCTTGTACCACTCTAAATTAGGCACGGGACGTCCCTCCGCCTTGCAGTTGAGGGTTGCTGGCTCCCCTTTGGACACGACCAGGTCCGAGGGGTCCTCCACGATACGAGGCGGGCTGTCCTCAAACCTCGTCCGGGATACTGTGAGGAGGGAGAGATATAGAGACACATATTAGCAATCTGGCTGCAGGTCATCTATGTACAGGTATATTAGACTCATTACTTGCGCAAGCAGAGCGCGCAGGTACTGTGGTCGGCTGGATCAAAATTCAAAAGTGGTATGCATGGTTATAATTGGCTGTTGATGGTTAAGATTAAGATATGTTTCAATGTTGGGTGGGTAAAAGGTAACGTATGCATGTATACATGTATGTACTGTATGTATGTCGGTAAGAATGGTGGTCCCTTATTGGCTGTTGACGGTGACGTAACTAAGGTACGCTTCAAGGTAGGTATATATATTTTATAGAGCGGCTGATCGTAAGTTCGTAGAGGTCGGCAATACTTGCGCGCTCTGCTTGAGCACAAGTAGGCCATGTATAGCCAACTTGTGTGCAACGCAATCGACAGAGTGCATTTCTAGTTACTGCCTTAACAGTTCTCACTGCAATAAAGAACATTGACCATAATATGGTCAATGTCATTTTGGAATATTTTCGCAATTGATCAAGGACCTTTTATATTATAAAAGATCCTCTATCAATTGCGAAAATATTCCAATGGTATGAAATGATATACACTTCCGATCTCCTAAGTATTTTGTGAATGTCCTGTGATTAGTGATCTCACAAGACTTTGTTGAGAGTGAGACAGGTATTTAAGTTAATTTCCTCCTCATTTGTCAGAATGTTCGGAAGATATCTGGCTTGTACGAGTCCAATATTTACTTACTGTGTGTAACTATAGGGCAAAATAATCTGTGCTCACATTCATTCATCCTATGGGTTCATCTACCATCTATGTCATAGACGGTAGATGAACCCAGATGAACAGCAAAAAGGCCACCACGTCAAAGTCATCATCATAGACTCTATGATGATGACCATCTCATAGAACTCAGAATTACATACCATTTCCAAGATATGTATGCAATAGAAACAATCCTTGTAAAGACATAAAGTCGAAAACCTATTTCCACAGAGGTTGTAGCAGGGGATTCAATATGAAATTATAATAGCCAGTCTTTGCCCGTCAAGATTTCTGCACAGTGGAAATGAAGCGTGGTAGGAAGCCAAGAATGAGATGGGCAGAGAGATATGACTGATACATATGAGAGAAGAAAAGATCTAAGTTGAGAGAATGAGATAGCAAGATCCAAATAGCTTCCATATCCATTTCCCTGGGGATCCATTAGGCTACTGCTCCCCTCTACTATGAGGAGAAAGAAGCACTATGTCAAGCTGAAGGCCTCAGCTAAGCTTTTAGAGAGCAAGAGTGAATATGTCTCTAACAATGTGCTAAGGTCAGAAAATGAATAATTCAAATAGACGAAAAATGCTGCTTTCTGTCTGATTTCAAAGAACAGATGGGCAGACAGTGAAAATATTGTCAAATGTCACCATATCGCAGATTATGTCGGAAGTCTTTTCTACAGTATATAATCTAGACTAGATAAAAATCCTCCATTATGGGAATCGCGTGGTGAGTAGAAACCAACACCAGTACTAACCTAATGACATACATGTCAGGCTGCATGTGGTGCATGCTGCTGGTGCATTACTTAAATCTGGAACACTAGAGTAATCCTCACTTCACTTTTAGCTATAAGCTGATTTATGTATTTCGTGAATTGATTTGATTTAATCTTGGACACTGCTGAACTGATCGCCGTGAAACTTTGCATGCACATTCCCAATAATCAACCCCATGGTGGTGCTATAACAGGCCCCTTTACATTTTGGCCTATAATGTAACTCTTGAACCAAAGGTTGTACAATAATAAATAAATAACTCTTTCCCCTTGCATCATACAACCCCACATATTGGGGATTTGAGCTCAGAGGAGCGCCCTTTTCTAGTTTTGTGACCTTTGTTTATGGCAGTGGTTTTCAACCAGTAGTCCGGGGACCACCGGGGATCCTTGAGAAGAGTTGGTAACAAAATTGTAGATCTTTAACTCTTGAGAATGTAAAATGAAACACTAAAGCCTTACATTTTTGTTAAAAATCTACAATTTACAATAATGTTTAGCTGTTGTGTCTCCTATTATGGTACCACATTCAATACAGCATGGAAATATGGACAAAATATAATTCAACGACAACACAGAAATTCTGTGCAGGTATTTCTTTTTTCAGTGTCAGAGTTTGGGAGTGCTCGTTGGATATCACTCAACTGCCCTGCGTACCACCTGTTTTGAATTTGCACATAATGCAGGAGGCAGCAGGAGGTTGCTTTACTAAAAACGAGTGCTTCCAAACTCCAAACAAATTACAACTGTGAACTGTGAAGTGAGTGGTGCAACTCCGTGTGGGGTCCCCGGAACTTCCAGACACACAGGAACGAACCCAGGGTGCCGGCCCAGTTCCGGCAAGCCGCCCTGTGTCCGAAACGGTCGTGAAATGACAGTTAGCGTGTGGGGGTCCTCGGGGGTCCCCGGAACATCCAGACCCACATGAATGCTCCCAGGGGGCCGGGCCGGTTCCGGCAAGCCGCCCTGCGTCCAAAACCATGTGGGGGTCCCCAGGGGGTCCCTCTACTGTACTGTACTATCACATGCAAAATCATCATATATACAGTATACTGTGTGTTAGGCTGCACAACATTTACACTTGGTGATGGAAACCAACCAAACGCTATTTTCGTGCTCGGACACAGGGATACAGCCAGGGACACAGAGACACACAAAGCTCCGTATAGGAGTGGTATACGTTAACCTGACTAAGCCAGATTGCGGCAGTATTGAGTTCACAAGTTCCCCCCTCCAGCCTGCATCTGGGATCTCTCAAGCAGAAACGATGAACCGGAATCAGCGGGACAAACATTTGATATCTCCATAATAATTTCGAGTTGTAGTCTTGTTAGGTTGTGTTTACATTTGCGCTGTGGCACAGCTTCAATATGTCATAAGTCTCGCACCTACGTAGTTAGCACCTTGCTGACAAGATGGCCGCGGTCTGAATATCGCCAATGGGTCTGTAATGTACTAAACTATTTAAGTTGTCCATATTTCTGTCTGCATCACTGTCACCAAGACAAAATTCAGTACAATCAGTGTACCTTGGTAATCAAAAGGATTTTTATTCTATTCCAATTCTGCTGAACTACAGTATAATGATAATGGTTGGAATCCTTGGAGTCCAGGGAAATGCATGCACATCCACAACAAACTGCTGAGCAAGACCGCTTCAGGTCAAAACATTGTGCTGGTTTGGGAGCATTCAAAACAGTGTGCAGATATATTTTCTTTTCACCTGGAGTCCTTGGAGTCTCCAATTCAAAAGGAATTGTATAACGAAAAAACAATGCCTGGCTTTTCTAATATAATCATGCAAAGACTATACTGTAGGACCTACAGTATAGTCTTTGCATGTATATGTATGTATATATATATATATATATATATATACCGTAATTTCCGGACTATAAGCCGCTACTTTTTTCCCATGCTTTCAACCCTGCGGCCTATACAACGGTGCGGCTAATTTTACAATTTTTATTTTTATTTTTACAGCTAACGGCCACTAGGGGACCTAATAAATCTATCTCTATGGCCGGCTATGGCCTCTATGCGGCTTATAGTCCAGTGCAGCTTGTATATGTACACATTTGGTTTTTTCCCTAAATTTAACTGGTGCGGCTTATATTCAGGTGCGGCTTATAGTCCGGAAATTACGGTATATATATATATATATATATAGACATACACATATGTACACAAACACATACATACATACACATATGTATGTATGTATGTATGTATATATGTATATAGGCCTATATATATACACCGTATATCTAGGTGTGCCCCGAGACTTTTAGGCTATATGAAAAGTGTGCCCTGGGACAAAAAAGGTTGGGAAACACTGTTTATGAAGGTTAATAGGCCTACAGTAGGTTAAACCACACTCGAAATAATGGGTCAAAAAGCATTTTTTTGTTTTTGTTTATATTGGGGCAAGATAGAAGAAAGCTGTCGTTTCCAGGAAAACTAAACCCCTCTAGGTTGCAATGTGACAACTCCACTGTGCATTCACTGAAATCTCTATGTCCCTTGAGCATAACAAGAACACCTTCCCTGTGTATGGATGCTTTTAATGTATATTTAAGAGCATGTTTGATTCATGACAGGAAGATTGCAGTGCTGTAGCCTGTAGTTGAAGAAATCAAACCTGAAATGTCACTAGTGATCTCAGAAACCTCTACAATACAAACAGAATGAAATAAATAGCTTAGCATAGTAGGCCCTTGAAGATATTCAAGTAATGGTGTGACGTGATTTGTCACACCTAGATTCTGGGTGACCCTGGGTGAAGTTTTAAAAGAACGTGTTTAAAAAGCTACAGTACAGTATAAGCTATTCCGATATTGAATTTCCAAACAAATGATACAACCAGCAAAAAACATGTCACTGCGCATAGTTTTAATAACATAATGCCTACAGTACTTCTTCCTTTAAGTTAGAACGTGAAGCACTGCACACATCAAATCACTGCCACACGTCTGATAGATGCTCTCAGTATTGAGCAGAGGGGAGCAGTAGTCTCGATCATCCATAAGGCTTAATAGCAGGCAACCTTGAACTGTCGCCCACTGTGGAGGAGCATGTGAATGAGTGTCTTCGCCTCACACAAAGTGATTACTCTCTACCACACTCGGAAGGATATATGTCTCCGAAGGTTCAGGTTGCATACAAAAGGATATGTCTAAAAGATATTGTGAAGCCAATTTCTAGCTCTACAGTGGTCCTTAGATATTATAGATAGATAGTATAGAGATGTTTGTTCCTTCTTCAAAAATGAAGATAGTTTCTTGTCTTATCAGCTTAATAATACACTGAGACCTTTTCAGTGAAACAATTGTGCCTGCTCATTTACCTCTGCCTTTCACAAATCATACTGTTTTCAAAGAAATGTGATAACCCTGTCAATCACTGTATCACATAACTATGTGGCATATTATTGTATATATTATATATGAAAGAATGACGAATAGCATCCATTTGAATGAACTGATTTGAAAAACAAAACATAATATTTAACTATGGAGAAAATGAAAAAGCCACAGCGAGCAAGCAATAACTGTCATGTGAAAGCCTATTAGTGCACATGTCGTGCTGATAGACAAGTTCTTACATTGGCCTTAATTACAAACCCAGACAAACACCCACATAATTTGCTCGTGGCCTTTTCCTATATTTCTGCCTTATTTATCATGGAGAGTTGGGGGGTTGGAGTTAAGATTGCATTTTTACAGCCCAGTTGTCTTAGGCTATATTTGGTGTACAGCTCTCAGCTATGACATTACATCATAGGGCTCTTTCATTAATTAATATTTACAAATATTAACCCAGTGTCAGTCTCCTCCTCCCCAGGGGCAGAAGTGTACTAATGCATGAAAACATGAAAAACACAGGGTAAGCGACCTGCTTCGCTTCAAATCATGTTGTTGACCGCCAACAGTTCCCTTTGGCAACTGTTGGCTGGTAGATGAACTATCTGGCAGACTGGCACCGATACTGTTTCTTATCATAAATTGCCTCCTGATGATCCAATAATCAGGTCTGGTCCACCAGTGATTGTGAGACTCAGAAGCTAAGCTTACATACTTAATTCACCTGAGTTAGACATGCATGAGGTGTGGACCATCTTTGGCTTTAACTGAATTTGAAAAGAAAATAATAAATCCCACTGGACAGCTGTCCAGTGGGATTTATTATTTTCTTTTCAAATTCAGTTAATTTATATAATGAAAAGGTTTTCGATATCTACTATAGTACTGCATGTGGCTTTGAGAAGATTCCTTTGGATTTACTACTGCACTACGTATGTACGTACAGTATATGCGCTGGAGAAAGAAATACTTTGAGCCTGTGTTTGCCTGTTTGGCAAGCGTTCTTGCTCATCTAATTCTTTAATCTGATGACGCCATCTTCTTCTGCACCAGAAGTAACACAGCCACATTTTCATGATGACTCAAGCCCCTGCCTGTTCATCAGGCATGGTTTGAATATGGTCTCTGCCATGACATGGTGATGTCATCGACTTGGTCAC